>NC_138771.1:6065018-6410018 GCF_965119305.1 Pelophylax lessonae | reverse complement strand
TTGAAAGGAATGCTCTTGAAAGTAAGATAGTAGCAGATGGGATGCAGATAGGTTTAGCAATCATGTATGGTAGCAGATGATAGAGTAGCAGGTGAACATACAGGATAGACCAACCCAGTGCAAGAGCAGATGGTATTAGGCTCAAGAGCTAGCAATCTTAGTTAGTGCAGATGTGGTAATAGTCCTTAGTATGCAGAGCTAGATAGTGTAAGCTTTAGTATGAAGGTTATAGAGGTTTCCCCTGTGGGGTACTTATCACTAGTAGCAATGTAGTAGAGGAGAGGTTCGGCAAGAGCGGATGATCCGGTAACAGGATACAGGGATCAGCAGCGTGGTTCCGATAGCGAGGTATGCTTGCAAGCATGAGAGCTTCAAGGCAGATTATGCGGCGTTGAACGAACATGTGAGTGAGACCGCCGGAGGTTGAAATAGCCGCTCCAGCAGCGCTCAGTGATGACAGCATCGGTCTTAAAGGTGTATGCGCACCTTACCAAAAGAGAATGGTGGGGCGCATACACTTAGGAAAAGTGGAATTAGGGTACCAAAGGTACCAGAACATTACAGTACCCCCCCCTTAAGGCCCGGCTCCTGAAGGCCTCTGGAGCTGGTTTGTCTGGGTACTTCGCATGAAAATTGCGGATTAATCTAGAGGCATGTATGTCAGAGGTGTTTAGCCAGGTGTCGTCTTGGGGCCCATAGTTCTTCCATCGAACTAAGTATTGAAGTTTTCTTCTGTGGATACGAGAATCCAGAATCTCTTTTATCTCATATTCTTCTCCACCTTCAACTTGTACAGGAGGAGGAAGTGGGATAGAAGGCCTTATTCCTTGGTCAGGAACATGGGGCTTCAGTAGCGACACATGGAAAATGGGATGTATTTTGAGGTCTATTGGCAATGTAAGCTGTACTGCAGCTTTTCCAATAAGTTTCTTGATTGGGAAAGGTCCCAAGAAGAGAGGTCCAAGCTTTTTGCTAGGGATTTCCAGTCTTAAATTTTTTGTTGAGAGCCAAACGAGGTCCCCGATAGCGTACTGAGGAGAAGGTCTTCTGCGAAGATCATAGTACTTCTTTTGTTGACTGTGAGCGTGTGCAATGGTAGTATTAAGCAAACCCAGAGAGTCCTTTATTTGGGTAAGATAGTCTGAGGCTACTGGGTTATTTGAAGGAAGGATGCGTGGTGGAAGAATAGAGGGATGAAACCCATAGTTCAAGTAGAACGGACTCTGCTTGGTCGTACTGTGGGTTGCGTTGTTGTAGGCAAATTCTGCCAGAGGGAGGAGATCCACCCAATCATCCTGTTGGTAAGAAGTGTAACAACGTAAATATTGCTCGATGCATTGGTTGACTCTTTCAGTCTGTCCGTTGGTCTGCGGATGGTAAGGAGAAGTGAGCTTCCGCTCAATTCGTAGTATGTGACATAGTTCTTGCCAGAACTTGGAAATAAATTGTGATCCACGGTCAGACAGAAGAGTTTTTGGGATACCATGTAACTTAAAGACATGTTTCATCAGGAGTTCTGCCGTTTGTTTGGACGAAGGTAGTCTGCGAATAGCAATGAAATGTGCCATCTTTGTCAGATGGTCCACTGACACCAAGATGGTATTAAATCCTTTGGAAGGAGGTAGTTCTACTATAAAGTCCAAGGACACAACTTCCCATGGAGTTTGGGGTATTGGTAGACTGCATAGTAGACCGGATGGTCTCGTAGTGTCAATTTTGGACCTGGCACAGACATTGCATGAAGAGACGAATTTTTGTATAGATGTTTTCATGTCAGGCCACCAGAATTGTCTGGTAATCAGATTAAGAGTCTTTGTCATACCCATATGTCCTGCCATAGGCACATCATGCGATAATTCCAAGATCTTGGTGCGCATGGTAGGTGGTATGTAAAGTTTGTCGTTGTAGTAGAGGAAGCCTTCTGCATCTGTATTTAGTTGTGGTGGGGGTGAATCCAAACTTATACCATGCAAAACCTCTTCCTTCAAAGAACGGACAACTCCAATAATGCGTTTGTGAGGTATAATAGGAACGGAAGGGATTTCAAAGTAGTTTTCTTCAGTTAGTCGTGATAGTGCATCCGCCTTTTTGTTCTTATCTGCAGGTGTGTAGGTCACTAGGAAGTTAAACCTTAGAAGAATAGTGACCATCGTACCTGTCGGTGAGAGAGAGTTTTGTTAGTCTGAAGATATTGGAGGTTTTTATGGTCCGTGTATATAATTATTGGTAGTTGAGTGCCTTCGAGTAAATGTCGCCAATTCTCCAGAGCCAATTTTATAGCAAGCAGTTCCTTTTCACCCACGGGGTAATTTACCTCTGGACTGCTTAAGGATTTAGAAAAGAAGGCGACTGGATGGAGTGGTGAAGTGTTAGTTGGTCGTTGGGAGAGTATTGCTCCTACTGCCATGTTTGACGCATCTACTTCCAGAATGTATTGGAGGGATGGGTCTGGATGGCGTAATATGGGAGCGGAAGTAAAGCTTGTCTTTAACAGGTGAAAAGCTTTATTTGCTTCATCTGACCATTTGAATGGTCTCTTAATGCTAGTGAGCTGTGTGAGGGGTCTCACAATGGCAGAGAAGTTCCTGATGAATTTCCTGTAGAAATTAGAAAATCCAAGGAATCGCTGTAGCGCCTTGCGTGTGGTTGGTGTAGGCCAATCCTGAATGCAGGATATCTTACTCATGTCCATCTTGATTCCTGTTTTGGATATGATGTAGCCTAGAAACAGTACCTCTTCTTTATGAAACAAGCATTTTTTCAGTTTCACGTATAGGTTGTGTGCAAGCAATCTCGATAATACTAGTCTTACATGTCTTATGTGTTCAGACAGGGATCGTGAATATATAAGTATATCGTCCAGATATACCACAACACAGACATCTAGTAAGTCTCTGAAAATATCGTTTATAAATCGTTGAAAGGCTGCAGGGGCGTTGCATAGCCCGAATGGCATTACAAGATATTCGAACAATCCGTATCTGGTTCTGAATGCAGTCTTCCACTCGTGTCCATCACGGATTCGAATGAGATTGTATGCCCCTTTCAGATCCAATTTTGAAAAATAGGTAGCTCCACGCACCTGCTCAATGAGCTCAGGGATAAGCGGTAGAGGATAGCGATCTTTTATTGTAATAGCATTCAATTGCCTATAGTCGATAATAGGCCTGAGACTTGAGTCCTTATTGCGGACAAAAAAGAGTCCTGCTGCTGTGGAAGAAGTGGAAGGTCTAATAAAACCTTTTTTCAAATTCTCATCCAAATATTCTTTGAGATGGGAAAGTTCATCCTGTGAAAGAGGATAAACATGACCGAACGGCAATTTGCTATTTGGGAGTAGATCAATGCTACAATCATAGTCTCGATGGGGAGGTAGTGCTTGAGCATTTTTCTCAAGAAAAACCTCAGAGAGATCCTGATAACAAAGTGGTGCAATCTCATCTGTCACCACAGACAGAATCTTCCCGAAAGACGGGAGGTTACACGTACCCTCGCAATAGCAAGAAAGGAAGGCCAGGGTCCGTTCCTTCCAATCTATGGTTGGTTGATGTGTGTGTAACCAGGGAAGTCCCAAAACAATGGGAAAGTGGGGTGAAGGTATTAGATCGAAGGTAGTGGTCTCCATATGAGACCCGTTAGTAGTGACTAGGAGTGCCTGTGTCTGATCAGTGATCGGACCAGAGGATAAAGGAACACCGTTAATAAGACTCACTGAGACAGGTTTAGGTTTAGAAATAATAGGGACTTTATTTAAAGCAGCAAAACATATATCCATATAATTTCCACAAGATCCTGTGTCAATCATGGCCTTAGTAGTAATCCTGTTCTGGTCCCACTGTAATGTTAAGCAAACAGAAAGGTAAGGGTTAGTGATTGAAGTTGTCAATCCCCCCTAGGAGGACATGTGAACACTCACCCTTCTTTTTGTAGACTAGGGGACAGACGTTTATCTTGTGATCCGGGGATGCACAGTACAAGCAGAGATTACCAGATCGTCTTCTGGCTCTTTCCACAGTTGATAGAGGTGGGTGTATGGTTCCTACATCCATAGGAGTGGGGTCATCGGCCGAAATCCGAGAAGAACTGGATAATGGCATTCCCATTTTTTCAGCCTTTCTTTCTCGTAGTCTTCTATCTATGGTGATACTGAGTTGTATCAATGCATCCAGGGTTTTTGGCAGATCCGCTCGGGCGAGCTCGTCTTTAACGGCCTCTGATAGGCCAAGCCTAAATTGAGTTTTCAGAGATGCATCATTCCATTCTGAATCAAGGGTCCATCTCTTGAATTCTGCGACAAAGTCTTCCACAGGTCTCCTACCTTGTTTCAAGGACCTTAATTGAAGATCGGCAGTACTCTGCCTATTGGGATCATCATATAGGCTAGTAAGTTCTGCTAGAAATAAGGCATAGGATTTGAGAAGCTGATCGTTTTTCTCAAAAAGAGAGTCTGCCCAGGCCCGAGGATCGCCTGTTAGGTAAGAAATAATAGTACAAACCTTCATGTGATCAGTAAGGTAGGTACGGGGTTTTAGCAAGAAAAGTAACTCACATGCGTTTTTAAATTTGCGAAATTTTTTGCGATCGCCTGTAAATACCAAAGGAGGATTTATTTTGGGTTCAGGGGACTGAGCAGTGGTAAGTTGTGTCAGTCTGGTTACCTGCTGCGTCAGAGTCTGATTTTCTTCTCTTAATTCAGCAAGTGCGTGTATTAACGCAGTTACTTGCTGTTTTAATTGTGTCATCTGAGTGGTTATTTCTGCTGAATCCATTTGAGGTTCGTTCAATCTGTAACGCTCCTGCGTTTTATGTATAATGTGGATTTACAGCTGCAGAAATATTCCACTTCAGTAGTCATGTAGAGAAACGCTGAGACACCAATCCCAACTCCCAAGACTCATCATGTGTGGATAGTCTCAATTCAGCAAGTAAATACACACACTCAATAAGATGTTCCTAGAGTGACTTATATGTATAGTAATATAGTGATGATAGGCTGAAGAGACAGGTTGGGTAGAGATGGTAGATGACAGACACTTGAAAGGAATGTTCTTGAAAGTAAGATAGTAGCAGATGGGATGCAGATAGGTTTAGCAATCATGTATGGTAGCAGATGATAGAGTAGCAGGTGAACATACAGGATAGACCAACCCAGTGCAAGAGCAGATGGTATTAGGCTCAAGAGCTAGCAATCTTAGTTAGTGCAGATGTGGTAATAGTCCTTAGTATGCAGAGCTAGATAGTGTAAGCTTTAGTATGAAGGTTATAGAGGTTTCCCCTGTGGGGTACTTATCACTAGTAGCAATGTAGTAGAGGAGAGGTTCGGCAAGAGCGGATGATCCGGTAACGGGATACAGGGATCAGCAGCGTGGTTCCGATAGCGAGGTATGCTTGCAAGCATGAGAGCTTCAAGGCAGATTATGCGGCGTTGAACGAACATGTGAGTGAGACCGCCGGAGGTTGAAATAGCCGCACCAGCGGCGCTCAGTGATGACAGCATCGGTCTTAAAGGTGTATGCGCACCTTACCTAAAGAGAATGGTGGGCGCATACACTTAGGAAAAGTGGAATTAGGGTACCAAAGGTACCAGAACATTACACAGGGATGAGTCGAGCTGATCTAGTTTGGTGAACTTCAAAGACGTTTGGATGCCAAACCTGAACCCCATTAAAATCAGGTCTGGTCATGATCTCCATGCATAAAAAAACAATCTCTCCCTAGAGCTCTATACCAGACTCATAATTTGAGCATGCAGCCTTGCTGGTCTGGAAAGAGGATGACAAGTGTGCACCCCCCTTTCCTGAAACACACCAGGCCACATGCCATCCACATAAGGAGGGTGTCTTGCCAGGGGGGGGGGGGGGGGGCATTTCCTGGCATAAAGCAACTCATCTAAATGTTAATGAGAACAAGGGCCTCTTCCCCACAACCCTGGCCGGTGGTTGTAGGGGTCTGCTTTTAAGGGTTTTTTCAGTATTTAGAATCCAACATATACCAAGCCACATGCCATCAACATAACTGGGGTTCCTTGCCAGGGTTGGACCCCCCCCCCCCTGGCAAAGTACCTTGTCCCCATGTTGATGAGCACAAGGACCTCGGCCCCCACAACCCTGGCCAGTGGTTGTGGGGGTCTGCATTTGAGGGGCTTATCAGAATCTAGAATCACCAAGAGTAGACACTTTACTCACACAGACACTTTGCTGCCCTGGGTGGGTTTTGTTCTATCTCCCATAGGGATGATCCGAACTGATCTAGTTTGGTAAACTTCAAAGAAGTTTGGAAGCCGAACCCCATGGAAATCAAGTCTGGTCAGGATCTCCATGCAAAAAATAAAATAAAAAATATCTTCCTAAAAATCCATACCAGACTTATAATTCGAGCATGAAGCCTTGCTGGTCAGTAAGAGAGGGACGCACCCCCCTTTCCTGAACCACACCAGGCTTTCTTATCTCTGGGTTTGGTTTGAGGATAGTATGGCGAATTTCAAGAAAGTTTGAATGCCAAACCTAAACTCCATAGAAAACAGGTCTGGTATGGATCTTTAGTGGATCTCCCTGCAAAAAAAAAATAAAAATCCCCCCCAAAAGTCCATATCAGACACATAATTTGAGCATGCAGCCTTGCTGGTCAGGAAAAGAGGGGGCGAGTGTGTACCCCCCTTCCTGAACCATGCCAGACCACTTGCCATTAAATATAAAGGGGGTGTCTTGCCAGGGGGGAACCTTTCCTGGCAAAGCACCTTGTCCCCATGTTGATGAAGACAAGGGCCTTTTGCCCACAACCCTGGCCAGTAGTTGTGGGGTCTGTAGATGGGGGCTTAACAGAATCTAGAATCCAACAGATACTGCCCCTCTATGTGACAAAAAGGTCACCTAGAACGAAAGACATCTAAGCATTTGACAAGTCCCATATGGATGTGGACAAGGGCCTTTTAGCCACAACTCTGGCCAGTGTTTGTGGGGGTCTGTAGGCAGGGGCTTATAAGAACCTGGAAAGTTAATCAATACTAATTAAGATGCGGCTCACATCTTCGGGAGTGACAGAAATGATAGAGGACATTACTTATTCCTTTTGTTGTATGGGAAAGGAAGGCTCGTCTGTCAGCGGAGGCAGGGATCTCTACTACAGTCTACCAGTCATTCCAAGTGGGGTTGTCAGGAGTGGTGGTGGGAAGGGGGGGGGGGTGCTGGATGTTCAGGGATGGAAGTGGGATTATATACAGTATAATTCATCTGTGTCAAGGAAAATAGTCACATGTGGATATAGGGACCAGGACGCAGATCTGGTTTATTTAATATCTCTAACAGCAAAGAGGATGTTTATCCTGCCTGCCTGGATTACTACAAATGGTTCAGGAGTCGGATGCCTTAAAGTGTGCTTAAAGCCAAAAGCTTTTTTTTTTTTTTGCTTTTTTGAGTGGAGTAGACACTTTGCTCCTGCTGCTCTGTGTCAGTTTTCTCCTATCTCCTACGTAGGGATGTGCTCAACTGCAGAGCAGGGTTCAGGGGCTTGGGTGTCAAACTTGAACTCCACTGAAATAAGGTCTGATATGGATTTTAAGGAGATCTCCATGAAAGAAAATCTTTCTCCAAAAATCCATACCACACCCATAATTAGACATGCAGCTTTGCTGGTCAGGTGAGAACCATGAACCATGCCAGGCCAGGCCATATGTCCTCAATGTAAGGCAGACTACCTTGTCCTAATGTTGACGAGGACAAGGGTCTCTTTCCAACAACCCTGGCATAGTGGTTGTGGGGGTCTGCATATGGGGGGCTTAAAGCAGTAGTAAACTGTGACGGTGTTCACTGTCACTGGAATTTAAGGACAGATGGGTGATGGTTTGGATTGCTTCATATTTGTCAGCAAGGTCTCCATGTAGAAATATTGAGATTTGTTCCCATTTGCCATGAGGTCTGTGATTTCTGAGTGCTGTGTGCGTTACATATCTTTCAGTGTCAGAGAGGCTTTCCTTTTGTTGTGTATTGGGAGGGAATGTGGATTGCCCTGTCTCATGCTGAGTGCTAATGACCTCCAATTGTTCCGTGTCTGGCTATTGTGTACATTGATTGCCCCCTGGGGGCTTCTGTCTCATTACACATAACAGTCCTTCTAATCAAGCTATCGGACCAATCCCTGCTGACTCATTTTCAAGTTCTCATTTGCATGGCTGAGGAGGACCTGAAGGAGAACGGCATGTACTTTGCAATTGACCAATAGGAAAGCGGTTGTTGGGGGCGGGATGTTCCAAATTCTGTATAAAAGTGTGTTGTGTACTTCCAATAAATTGTCTTCCTGTTTGAACTTACATACAGCCTGCCTGGTGTTTGTTCTAATGGATTCCGAACGGCACATAGCTGTAGTTCGGATCCCGGAGTCTTGGTTGACCGAACCATCAGACGTTGCGATCTGCAAGCTGACTCACTGGTAGCAGGAGGAGTGTCGGGAGAGCGTAAGCGAGCGAGCAAGGGTCTCGTTACATAAACCACAAAAAAAAAATCTCTTCCCTGCAATTTAATTTCATTCTATGCTAGTATGCGAAGCCCTATAGCATGTCTTCACCACTGACAAGCTTCCATCTTCACCCGGTTTTCCTTCCGGGTTCACGGGCTATAGCCATCTGATTACCCCAACCCGGGATGTTGTCATTCCCATGTGGAGTCACGACCATTGCACAACCCTCTCCGTGGATGGCACGCTGTCCATTGGGTGCACAGTGCGCATGCGCCACGGACATCACCAGCACTGCTTAAATAAATATCTCCTAGATGGTACAAATTTAGGAGATATTTATAAGTCTTATATGGGCTCATATGGGCTCACCTGTAGGTATAAATCAACACCAATGACTTTATTACCACTTTAATAAAATCTGGAACCCCCCTTTAATAATAAGATGGTCCTCAGATAATGCCCCCCCACACACACACACCTCAGCTATAAATAAAGACACCCAAATGTTTGAGAAGTCCTTTATTACCACTTCTGGACCAGAAGGATTTTCCCCCCTCAATGACCAGGTCATTTTTTGCGATTCGGCACTGCGTTACTTTAACTGACAATTGCGCAGTTGTGCGACGCTGTACCCAAATAAAATTGATGTCTTTTTTTTCCCACAAACAGAACTTTCTTTTGGTGGTATTTGATCACCTGTGCGATTTTTATTTTTTGCGCTATAAACAAAAAAAGCGACAATTCTGTAAACAAAAACAATATTTTTTACTTTCTGCTACATAACATTCCCAATAAAAAAATAAAATAAAAAAAAAATTATTTTTTAATCATTTTAGGCCAATTTGTACTGATAGATTTTTTTGGTAAAAAAAAAAAAATCCCAATAAGTGTAAGTTATTGCGTCTACAAACTGGGGGAAAGATTTATGTCATTTTTATTATTTATTTTTTTACTAGTAATGGTGGCGATCTGTGTTTTTTAGCGGGGCTGCGACATTGTGGCGGACAGATCGGACCCCTAACTGACATTTTTGACACTTTTGGGGGACCAGTGACATTACTACAGTAATCAGTGCTTAAAATATGCACTGTCACTGTACTAATGACACTGGCAGGGAAGAGCTTAACACCGGGGACGATCAAAGGGTTAAATGTGTCGGGGTGCTTTCTAACTGTGTGGGGGATGGGTTCACTGGATAAACACAGAGACCTGTGTTCCTAAATAGGAGGAACACAGGATCATAAGTGACACAGGGAGTGATCGCGGGTTCCCGGCCGACATCACAGCCACCCGACCCGCTGATTGGTTCCCTCTCTAGCCAATTGGCGCACGCGTGCCCACACTAACTGCTACATGCAGTGACATACGTCATTTCGCGTAACAGAGCCAACCTGCCGCAGTATAAATAAGGCGGCTGGTCGGCTAGTGATTAAAAATAAATAAATCCCCAAATAATTGTCATTCTGATCCTCTTCCCCACAACCTTGGCTGGTGGTTGTGGGGGTCTGTGGTCAGGGGCTTATCAGAATCTGGAATCCCATTTTAATAGTAAGGGGGTCCCCAGATACCAGTCCCATCTTTGGGAGTGACAGGGCTGAGAAAGAGTATTATTTATTCCTTTTGTTGTATGGGAAAGGAAGGTTCATCTGTCAGCGGAGGCAGGGATCTCTACTACAGTCCACCAGTCTTTTGAAGTGGGGGGGGGGGGGTGGGGAGTGATCAGGGATGGAAGTAGGAATCAGGTCTGGTATGTACAAAGTATTTTAGGGGGATCTCCATGCAAAAAGAAAATAAATCTCTCCTTAGAAGCCCATACCAGACTTGTAAATCAATCATGCAGCCTTACTGGTCAGTAAAAGGGGGGACAAGCATGCCCCCCTTACTGAACCATGGCATGCTATCAAAATTAGGGGTGCCTTGCCAAGGGGGGCCTTTCCTTGCAAAGCACCTTGCCCTTACGTTGATGAGGACAGGGGCCTCTTTTGCACAACCCTGGTCTGTGGTTGTGGGAGTCTGCATTTGGGGGTCTTATCAGAATCTAGAATCCCCCCAATACTGCCCCCTCCTGTGTACCAAAAAAAGTCACCTAGACATTCAAATGTTTGACAAGTCTTTTATTAAAAGAATAAAAATCCCTAAAAACATCCCTTATTGTCAATCACGATGCCCGCTGCCAGCCAACCTGCCCCTACAGAAAAAGCCAGATGACCCGCAACTGATTCTGATGCTATACATAGCTGAATAAGCTTTTAATAGTTATATAAGGGAAGGGGTGAGGTTAGTGGTGACATCATTGCCCAAATGTGGGCATGGGACCATATTTAGGCAATGATGTAACCCCTCTAATTCCCGCCCATTCTCTGGCTCGTTGATCGCACGGGCGGGCTGGTAGAAGCACCAAAGGGTGGTGGTGGTGGTGGGGGGGGGGGGGGTTAATGTACCCTCCTGCCGTCTGTAAAAACAATCAAGTGGCTGAAAAACAAGTGGCATTGGGCAATAGCCCTTCTGGCTGGGGACCTCTCCTCAGGGGCTGACTGGCAACCTTCGGCCCAGGGGGCAATGTCACGGAACCATGAACCAGACGTACAACAACAGATAAGTGAAAATAAGAAAGCTTTATTAAAAATCAAGCTGTAAAGCAGAAGTCCAAACGGATGGCGAAACCGAGGCAGAGTCCTTGCGAAGCCAGAGGTCAGGAACCAGGAGGGTAGTCAGACGAAGCCGGGATCAGGAACCAGCAGGGTAGTCAGACGAAGCCAGGATCAGGAACCAGCAGGGTAGTCAGACGAAGCCAGGATCAGGAACCAGCAGGGTAGTCAGACGAAGCCAGGATCAGGAACCAGCAGGGTAGTCAGACGAAGCCAGGATCAGGAACCAGAAGCAGCAGCAGTCTTAGAAGCATGTGAACACAGGAGGACCAAGCAAGGAACTGAAGCCACAGACCTCCTATATATATGAGCTAGGCATCCAGCTCCTCCCAGTGGGAAGGAGGAGCCGCAGGGTGGGAGGCTACAAGAAACCCAGAAACCAAGATGGCCGCCAGCACATGTCAAACGAAGGAGAACAGCAAGAAGGTAAGACCATGACAGGCAAGTGCAAACCAGAAGCCCATGGTGCAGCGAATCAACCCCACTCCCACTATTCCTCTTCCCGGCCTCCTCCTGACCCCCATTCCCGACTGAAGCTCAACTCCAGGTACTCTCTACTCACTTGCCAAATCTGGGTTCCCCTGACCTGGCCATCAGGGGGCGGTTGGGGGGAGCTGGGACAGCTCGATCTGTGCTGGCTGGGGGAGGAGACCAGTGGTGCATGGAACTGAGCAATCACAAGCAGCTACACTGATTGTCGGGGAGCTAAGGAACTAAATTTACCAAGCCTAGCACCTACACTATATTACCAAAAGTATTGGGACGCCTGCCTTTACACACACATGAACTTTAATGGCATCCCAGTCTTAGTCCGTAGGGTTCAATATTGAGTTGGCCCTCCCTTTGCAGCTATAACAGCTTCAACTCTTCTGGGAAGGCTGTCCACAAGGTTTAGGAGTGTCTATGGGAATGTTTCACCATTCTTCCAGAAGCGCATTTGTGAGGTCAGGCACAGTCTCCCTTCTAATTCATCCCAAAAGTGTTCTATCGGGTTGAGGTCAGGATTCTGTGCAGGCCAGTCAAGTTCCTCCGCCTCAAACTCGCTCATCCATGTCTTTATAGATCTTGCTTTGTGCACTGGTCGAAATCATTTGGTGGAGGGGGGATTATGGTGTAGGGTTGTTTTTTAGGGGTTGGGCTTGGCCCCTTAGTTCCAGTGAAGGGAACTCTAAAGATGTCAGCATACCAAGACATTTTCGACAATTTCATGCTCCCAACTTTGTGGGAGTAGTTTGGGGCCCCTTCCTGTTCCAACATGACTGCTCACCAGTGCACAAAGCAAGGTCCATAAAGACATGGATGAGAGAGTTTGGGGTGGAGGAACTTGACTGGCCTGCACAGAGCCCTGACCTTAACCTGACAACTTTGGGATAATTTATTTTCAATTATGTTTATTGAGTTTTATAACACGAAAGAGATACAACTAGTCAATAACATAACAACAAAATGGAATAGAGAAAACCGATATGAGCAATATCATACTTTGGGATAATTTAGAGCGCAGACTGCGAGCCAGGTCTTCTTGCAAAGGGTGGGCCAACTCAATATTAATGGATGAGTGAATTTGGGGTGGAGGAACTTGACTAGCCTGAACAGAGTCCTGACCTCAACCTAATAGAACACCTCTGGGATGAATTAGGGCGGAGACTGCGAGCCAGGCCTCACAAATGCGCTTCTGGAAGAATGGTCAAACATTCCCATAGACACTCCTAAACCTTGTGGACGGCCTTCCCAGAAGAGTTGAAGCTGTTATAGCTGCAAAGGGCGGAGCCAACTCAATATTGAACCCTACGGACTAAGACTGGGATGCCATTAAAGTTCATGTGTGTGTAAAGGCAGGCGTCCCAATACTTTTGGTAATATAGTGTATATAGGAGGATTCTACATCCATTAAATAAAGTCGTGCTTTAAGATTCTGTTTATGAAGGCCGACTCCGGTGGCTTAATTAGACAAACTTCCTGAATAATGGAGGACAATAGAAGAGGTCATATTATGACTTCATACAGCTTTTGATATCTGCTATCGCCAGTGGGATTTGGCACAAAGGTTTATTAGAACCAGTGTAGGTCTAAAAAGATTTGAATCTTTCTTTAGGAAGTTTCCTGTGAATTTAGGCGACTGAGGGACGTAAAGGAAGACTCCGGAGGGCACATGACGTGGAGATGGACTCCAGGGGTCCTTTGTAGGACGCAGGCTTGGTGTGGAAGAGATAAAGCCGTAGATGTAATAGGAGTCGGCGGTGGCCGGCGTCTTCACAGCAAGCAAGATCTTCTTTTCTCTCTCCGTGAAATCGTGTCACTTCAATGGCACGGCCTCGTTGTCAGCAGAAATAAAAAGAAGTCACACGCCTGCTACAAAACACATTAACTTAATTGAAAGCAAGAGGCAAGGCCGGGAAGAAGCTTGTCATATTGTGATATCAGCACCTCTGCATACCACAGCCATTATGTATGGAGGGTCTATAGAATGTCTCACACATAAAGCAATTATCTGGAGTGTATCACCTCCAGAAATTTCCCTTTGTTTTGTTTTCCTGGCACCGAGACCCCGAAATAGGAAACAGCGGCATTGTCACACTCGCACGTTTACAGAGCTGGAGGAGAATTCCATGGAACTGCTGGGACCGGGAGGTGCCAAATCTGCATATTTTGCCGATGTCATTAATTATTTATGCCACATTTATGAAATCGTATATAACTTAGAAATACTGTTCATAACATGCTTTCCTGACCTTTTTTTTTTTATCTATTAGACGATTTATCTAGGTTCATATACACTCGCCGGCTACTTTATTAGGTCCACCTGTTCAATTGCTTGGTAACACAAATAGCTAATCAGCCAATCACATGGCCGCAACTCAATGCATTTAAATGTAGCCCTGCCCCCTAGGGAGCTGCTGAGAACAGATTCCCCTGGGTTACCCATGGCAACAGTTTGTAAAATCTTAGCACTTTAACCACTTTACCACCGGAGGATTTTGCTGTCTTACGTCTGGGCCACACTTTGCGATTCGGCACTGTGCGACTTTAACTGACAATTCCGCGGTCATGCAATGCCGTACCCAAACAAAATTTACGTCCTTTTTTCCCCACAAACTGAGCTTTCTTTTGGTGGTATTTGATCATCTCTGCAATTTTTATTTTTTGCGATATTAATAAAAAAAAGCAACAATTTTGAAAAAATAACAATATTTTTCTACTTTGACAGTTAAAAAATATCCAATATATTCAATTTTTGTCATATATTTAGGCCAAAATGTATTTAGCTACATGTCTTTGACAAAAAAAATTCTCAATGAGTGTATTTTTAACCGCTTTAAGACCGGAAGATTTTACCCCCTTCCTGACCAGGCCATATTTTGCGATTCAGCACTGCGTTAATTTAATGAAAAATTGCGCAGTCGTGCGACGCTGTACCCAAATTAAATTGACATCCTTTTTTTTCCCCACAAATAGAGCTTTCTTTTGGTGTTATTTGATCGCCTGTGCGATTTTTACTTTTTGTGCTATAAACAAAAAAAGAGCGACAATTTTGCAAAAATAACAATATTTTTCACATTTTTTTATATGAAATTCCCCCCCAAAAAATGTAAAAATCAAACTTTTTATCATTTTTGGCCAATTTGTTTTCTACTACATATGTTTGGTAAAAAAAAAATCGCAATAAGCGTATTTTGATTGGTTTGCACAAATGTTATTGCGTTTACGAACTAAGGGAAAGATTTCTGTCATTTTTGGTGTTTTTTTTTTTTTTAACGAGTAATGGCGGCGATCTGCGATTTTTTTTTTGCGGGACTGCGACATTGCGGCGGACAGATCGGACACTTGACTGACATTTTTGATACTTTTGGGGGTACCAGTGACATTACTACAGTAATCAGTGCTATACATATGTACTGTTACTGTAAAAATGACACTGGCAGGGAAGGGGTTAATTTGTATTGGAGAGGGAGGGGTTAATGTATGCCTGGTGCTTACTGACGTGTGTGGGGGGAGGGGACTGAGTGACACAGGGACAGATCGCATGTTCAGCTATGCTGAACCCTGCAATCTGACCCTGCCTGTCACTTAGGCGATCCGCCCGCTTTGTTTACACAAGTGGGCGGATCTCCAGACTCGATTCCCCGACGATCGGAGAAGAGCGGCGGTGATGACCACCGCTCCTCCCCTGGCCCGACTCCCGCTGTGACTGAAAACAGCGGGAGCGAGCCTCTGGCGCCGCCGAGAGAGGGGAATGTCTGGTGACGTAGGTCTACGTCGCCAGACGATAACGAGCCACTTTGCCGCAGTGGCAGCTCAGTGAGCAGACATAAAGTGGTTAAGTCCTTAACTCAGTCAATAAACAGTCCAGGGGATTTGGTTTTTGTATTTGATTGGAACTTGGATGGGAGAAGGGATGAGAGGGATACTCCAACTTGACAACTATGCACAATCTTGAGGACTTCTATATTTGTTGAGTGCGGCAAGGCCACTGCTTCACCTTGCCACTGAAGTGAAGATTTGAAAGGTGAACTATTCTGTAGGTTACTCTTCAGGGTCTAACTAGGCACCCCCATTCTCACTTGCTGTGTGTGCTAGCTTCTGTCCACTGACCTCACTGGAGTGGTCCCCTTCCTGGGGAGACCCCTGGCAAGCTCCCGGGTACTCACGGACACTGTTTTTCCTCTGGTCACTCTGCCTTCAACTAAACTGTCAGTATCCTGGACCTCCTGGCTCAGCATCACACTCTGGCTCACAAGGCCGACTGCCTGTGACCACTTTCTTTGCTGACAGCCATCACCCTCCTCCTGGGACCTGGCTTCCCACCCAAAGACGCCATGTCACATGTGCCCTTGGCTTTTATCTCCAATCCCAGGATGCACTGTGGTTGTGCCCTCTCACTGGGACTGTCACAAAAGCCAGAGGATTTCCTCCACTGTCCAACATACTCTACTATTGGATACAGTGGGGACACTCCCTCAGACCAAGTGAATCACACCCTGGACACATGTAACAGGCAAAACTAACAATCCTGCTCCCTGATAAGCAGAGGAGAACACAAATGCTTTTTTCCTAGCACCTATCTAGGAGGGTGCTACATAAACATCTAGACATGGTGAAGACAACTTGATGAAGTGTAGCAGGATTTCCAGGGTGTGCCATGATCACCGGTAACAATAACAGCACATTTAAGCTGAATGCCCAAGTGTGAGATCTGAAACAATGAACAGTCCGGCATCTTTGTTTTGTTTTGTTCATTTTATATGGGGATGGGAGAAGGGAATGAGTGGGATACTCCTCTGGATGGGGGAAGGGAATGAGTGGGATACTCCTCTGGATGGGAGAAGGGAATGAGTGGGATACTCCTCTGGATGGGAGAAGGGAATGAGTGGGATACTCCTCTGGATGGGGGAAAGGAATGAGTGGGATACTCCTCTGGATGGGGGAAGGGAATGAGTGGGATACTCCTCTGGATGGGAGAAGGGAATGAGTGGGATACTCCTCTGGATGGGAGAAGGGAATGAGTGGGATACTCCTCTGGATGGGAGAAGGGAATGAGTGGGATACTCCTCTGGATGGGAGAATGGAATGAGTGGGATACTCCTCTGGATGGGGGAAGGGAATGAGTGGGATACTCCTCTGGATGGGAGAAGGGAATGAGTGGGATACTCCTCTGGATGGGGGAAGGGAATGAGTGGGATACTCCTCTGGATGGGGGAAGGGAATGAGTGGGATACTCCTCTAGATGGGAGAAGGGAATGAGTGGGATACTCCTCTGGATGGGAGAAGGGAATAAGTGGGACACTCCTCTGGATGGGGGAAGGGAATGAGTGGGATACTCCTCTGGATGGGAGAAGGGAATGAGTGAGATACTCCTCTGGATGGGAGAAGGGAATGAGTGGGATACTCCTCTGGATGGGAGAAGGGAATGAGTGGGATACTCCTCTGGATGGGGGAAGGGAATGAGTGGGATACTCCTCTGGATGGGAGAAGGGAATGAGTGGGATACTCCTCTGGATGGGAGAATGGAATGAGTGGGATACTCCTCTGAATGGGGGAAGGGAATGAGTGGGATACTCCTCTGGATGGGAGAAGGGAATGAGTGGGATACTCCTCTGGATGGGAGAATGGAATGAGTGGGATACTCCTCTGGATGGGAGAAGGGAATGAGTGGGATACTCCTCTGGATGGGAGAAGGGAATGAGTGGGATACTCCTCTGGATGGGGGAAGGGAATGAGTGGGATACTCCTCTGGATGGGAGAAGGGAATGAGTGGGATACTCCTCTGGATGGGAGAAGGGAATGAGTGGGACACTCCTCTGGATGGGAGAAGGGAATGAGTGGGATACTCCTCTGGATGGGAGAAGGGAATGAGTGGGATACTCCTCTGGATGGGGGAAAGGAATGAGTGGGATACTCCTCTGGATGGGGGAAGGGAATGAGTGGGATACTCCTCTAGATGGGAGAAGGGAATGAGTGGGATACTCCTCTGGATGGGGGAAAGGAATGAGTGGGATACTCCTCTGGATGGGGGAAGGGAATGAGTGGGATACTCCTCTAGATGGGAGAAGGGAATGCGTGGGATACTCCTCTGGATGGGAGAAGGGAATGAGTGAGATACTCCTCTGGATGGGGGAAGGGAATGAGTGGGATACTCCTCTGGATGGGGGAAGGGAATGAGTGGGATACTCCTCTGGATGGGAGAAGGGAATGAGTGGGATACTCCTCTGGATGGGGGAAAGGAATGAGTGGGATACTCCTCTGGATGGGGGAAGGGAATGAGTGGGATACTCCTCTGGATGGGAGAAGGGAATGAGTGGGATACTCCTCTGGATGGGAGAAGGGAATGAGTGGGATACTCCTCTGGATGGGGGAAGGGAATGAGTGGGATACTCCTCTGGATGGGGGAAGGGAATGAGTGGGATACTCCTCTAGATGGGAGAAGGGAATGAGTGGGATACTCCTCTGGATGGGAGAAGGGAATGAGTGGGATACTCCTCTGGATGGGAGAAGGGAATGAGTGGGATACTCCTCTGGATGGGGGAAGGGAATGAGTGGGATACTCCTCTGGATGGGAGAAGGGAATGAGTGGGATACTCCTCTGGATGGGAGAAGGGAATGAGTGGGACACTCCTCTGGATGGGGGAAGGGAATGAGTGGGATACTCCTCTGGATGGGGAAAGGAATGAGTGGGATACTCCTCTGGATGGGGGAAGGGAATGAGTGGGATACTCCTCTGGATGGGAGAAGGGAATGAGTGGGATACTCCTCTGGATGGGAGAATGGAATGAGTGGGATACTCCTCTGGATGGGAGAATGGAATGAGTGGGATACTCCTCTGGATGGGAGAAGGGAATGAGTGGGATACTCCTCTGAATGGGGGAAGGGAATGAGTGGGATACTCCTCTGGATGGGGGAAGGGAATGAGTGGGATACTCCTCTGGATGGGGAAAGGAATGAGTGGGATACTCCTCTGGATGGGGGAAGGGAATGAGTGGGATACTCCTCTGGATGGGAGAAGGGAATGAGTGGGATACTCCTCTGGATGGGAGAATGGAATGAGTGGGATACTCCTCTGGATGGGAGAATGGAATGAGTGGGATACTCCTCTGGATGGGAGAAGGGAATGAGTGGGATACTCCTCTGAATGGGGGAAGGGAATGAGTGGGATACTCCTCTGGATGGGAGAAGGGAATGAGTGGGATACTCCTCTGGATGGGAGAATGGAATGAGTGGGATACTCCTCTGGATGGGAGAAGGGAATGAGTGGGATACTCCTCTGGATGGGAGAAGGGAATGAGTGGGATACTCCTCTGGATGGGGGAAGGGAATGAGTGGGATACTCCTCTGGATGGGAGAAGGGAATGAGTGGGATACTCCTCTGGATGGGGAAAGGAATGAGTGGGATACTCCTCTGGATGGGGGAATGGAATGGCTCAACTAGGTATAAATCGGGACACTTTGTGAAAAAATGCCTTTTAGCACTGTCTTGACGCCGGCTGAATGCCGACCAACGCTTGCTGGTGCTTGAAATCACTGACTTGCTGTACTGTACTGGAGACTGACTTCTGACACCCTAGTTAGCTCAGAAGTCCTTGATGCTGCTCCCTCCAGTCCTTCCTGACTGAGGTAGCCTTTTGTAATGTTGGGGCAACTCTCAACACTGTACACTGAACACTTCAGGGCCCAACCCCTGGCACCCCCTTTACTCTTCAGGTTTAATTCTGGCACACCCTTTACTTTGCTCCTGCACCGGCTAGCTAGCTCCTGGATCCCTCTGACCTTCCCCAGAGTGGTCCCCTCTCACTAGGCAGACCCCAGGGGCAGTTTGCAGAACTCACGACTGGGAATGCTTTCCTGAAACTCTCTCAGCTCCGCTGGTCCTTGGCACACCGGATCCTCTCTGCAGCTCAGCTCAGCCCTGTATCCCCTCAGGGTAGCCGCCTGGGACACCCGATTCTTCCTGTTAGGAGGAGAGACAGCCCTACCCTCCCTCCTGGGACTCTGCTTCCCACCAAAGACAATCTGTCACATGCTCCCCACAGACTTATACCCTCTCCCAGAATGCTCTGCGGCAGACTCTGCCCTTCCAGGATGGATACAAGCCCTGGCGTGCCATTGGTCAGGTTTCATCCACTGACCAATGAGAGCCCTCATTGGGACACTGTGGGGAGACTCCCCAACACAACCAGCACACCTGGGGGAAGACATGCCAGCCTAGCTGAAAAACATGGCCCTGCTGTTAAGAAGACAAGGCCCAACTATATTTTACCTAGCACCTACCTTGGAGGGTGCTACAGAAGTTTAAACCGAGCATCAGAATTGGGAAGACAGGGAATTTACAGTAAGTGACTTTGAATGTGGCATGGTTGTTGGTGGCAGACAGGCCGGTCTGAGTATTTCTGGGATTTTCATGCACAGCCATCTCTCGGGTTTACAGAGAATGGTGGGAAAAAGAGAAAATCTCCAGTGAGTGGCAGTTGTGTGGAGGAAAATGTCTTGTTGATGTCAGAGGTCAGAGGAGCATGGGCAGACTGGTTCCAGATGATAGAAAGGCAACAGTAACTCAAATAAGCACTCGTTACACCCATGGTATGCAGAATACCATCTCTGAACGCAAAACACATCAAACCTTGAAGCAAATGGGGTTCAGCGACAGAAGACCACATCGGAGGCCACTCCTGTCAGCTAAGAACAGGAAACTGAGGCTACAATTGGCACAGGATCACCAAAATTGGACAACAGAAGATTGGAAAAATGTTGCCTGGTCTGAAGAGTTTTGATTTCAGCTGCCACATTCAGATGGTAGGGTCAGAATTTTGCATTAATAACATGAAAGCGTGGATCCATCCTGCCTTGTATCAACGGTTCAGGCTGGTGATGTAAGGGTGTGGAGGATATTTTCTTGGCACACTTTGGGCCCCTTAGTACCAATTGAGAATGGTTTAAACCCCACGGCCTACCTGAGTATTGTTGCTGACCATGTCCATCCCTTTATGACTGCAGTGTCCCCATCTTCTGATGGCTCCTCCCAGCAGGATAATGCACCATGTCACAAAGCTCCAATCATCTCACCACTGGTTTCTTCACCATGACAATGAGGTCACTGTCCTCCAATGGCCTCCACACTCACCACATCTCATCCAATATAGCATGTGGGATGTGGTGGAACAATGTATAAAACCTTCATACCTGGAATTGTTCTTTATTCCATGGAGGAACATGTGGAAGAAATGGACAATCACATAGGAAGTATGACATAAAGACCTCCTACACCTGCAATGGTGGAGCCCAATGGACGAAGACCTCCCCATTCCTTGGCCATGGATAATGAGCTATAAGTATTAAGGAAAGCTAACGCTGAGTGACGGGGTCCTGATTCTCCTGTCCATCCCTTTATGACTACAGTGTCCCCATCTTCTGTTGGCTTCTTCCAGCAGGATAATGCACCATGTCACAAAGCTCCAATCATCTCACCACTGGTTTCTTCACCATGACAATGAGGTCACTGTCCTCCAATGGCCTCCACACTCACCACATCTCATCCAATGGAGCACCTTCGGGATGTGGTGGAACAGGTGATTGGCATCATGGATGTGCAGCCGACAAATCTACAGCACCTGCGTGATGCTATCATGTCACCATGGAGCAAAATCTCGGAGGAATGTTTCCAATAATAATCTATGCCATGAACCATTGAGTCATTCTTTGCTATGTTGATAGCGATGGGCTCACCAACATCATGGCAATGCACCCTAGCATTAAGGAGAAGAAGGATGTCCACCTCTTCCAGACCTCCTCTACCTACCTACCTCTCTTGTGCTGATGGAGTCAACTGGTAGAGCTTTGATGTGAGGAGGGACTGTGTGATTGGGGGGCTCTGTGATAGGGACTCTGATGTGATGGATGCTCTTGTGTACTGGGTGGACTCTTACATGATGGATGACCTCTGATGTGATGGGAAGATCTTTGATGTCATAGGGGACCTCTGATGTGATGATGGAACCTCTGATGTGATGATGGAACCTCTGATGTGATGATGGAACCTCTGATGTGATGGGGATACCCCTGATTTAATGGGGGGGGACTTCTGATAATATAGAAGGACCTCGGAAGTGAAGATGGAACCTCTGATGCGGTGGGGGTAACTCTGATGTGATGGGAGGACCTGGGATGTGATGATGGAACCTCTGATGTGATTTGGGGGAATCTCTTATGTGATGAGGGGACCTCTGATGTGATAATGGGACCTCTGATATGACGGGAGGACCTCTGTTGTGATGGGGGATCTCTGATGTGATGGGGGATCTCTGATGTGATGGGGGACTGCTAATGAGATGGAAGAACCTCTGATGGGATGATGAAACCTCTGATGTGATAATGGGACCTCTGATATGATGGGAGGACCTCTGATGTGATGGGGGATCTCTGATGTGATGGGGGATCTCTGATGTGATGGGGGATCTCTGATGTGATGGGGGACTGCTAATGAGATGGAAGAACCTCTGATGGGATGATGAAACCTCTGATGTGATGGGGGGATCTCTTATGTGATGGGGGATCTCTGATGTGATGATGGAACCTCTAATGTGATGGGGGGATCTCTCATGTGATAATGGAACTTCTGATGTAATCGGAGAGCTCTGATGTGATGGAGGAACCTCTGATGTGATGAAGAAACATCGGATGTGATGGGAGACCTCTGATGTGTTGGGGGAACCTCTGATGTGATGGAGGACCTCTGATGTGATGATGGAACTTCTGATGTGGTGGGGGACCTCTAATGTCATAGAGGACTTCTGATGTGATGGACGACCTCTGATTAGATTGAGGACCTCTAATGTGGTGATGGAGCCTCTGACGTGAAGAGGGGCTTCTGATGTGATGGTCCATCCATTTGGGCTTTGATCCTTATTCATGATGTATCAGTCTTGGTTATACTTTGCAATCATATATCTGCCTTTCATGAAAGAAAATCTTCCATTATTATGGAATAAATAGGCCAGTGGCTGCTTGGTCCAGATAAGAGCTGACCTGCACCAGTACATAAAAAGCTGAGAGAATAAAAAGGAATTGTCCGATGAGTGCACGCCATCCTGTGGGTTAATAAAGAGACCACTAACTTGTTTAATCTGTCAGTTGCTGTGTTAAGACCTCATATTCCGAAGCCATAAAATGCAACGTTAGAGATAAAAGTGCAATTAAGCATTCATTGCTTAGCAAATGTAAAATGTAAAATTAATCAAGTGGCCACTACCACGCTGCCTGCTCGTTAGCAACAAAACTTGAAATTAATTATCAGAATGGTTACTTTATTGGAAGTGAGTTTAATTATTATTAAATAGGACGTCAGGGATCCTATATGAAGGTTTTATATTCGCGGCAAGGTAAGGAAGAGGCTGTTTTAATTTGCTCGATTAAAAAGGCCTACATGCTAATTTAAAAAGAATGTATGCATTTCAAAGGTAGAAGTCGTGATCTGAATATTTAATAAATCGGGGGAATTTCACTGTGAAACTAACATTGATGCTGGCAGCACTTTACAGGAGGACTACATACAGGGGGGGGGGGGGGGGGGGTGGGGGGAGCAATTCAAAGAATAAAAAGACCTGTCTAAAGGACAATAGATTTTTATGAAGGCTAAGACTAGGTCCTAATCTATGTGGTTGCGGTTGATGCGTTTTTGCATGCAGTTTTCATGCATTTTGTATTTTCTGTTTTTTTCCGTTTCAAACCACTGTATATAGCTGGTTGCTAAGAGCGGGAGCGAATCCGGCCGCCCCCATACCATACCAGGCCGCATGCCCTCAACAAGGGGCATTGGTGCAGGAAAGGAGCTATCTGTCCATTGATCATGTAGTCTCATGGTGTCCTTCCTTCCACTAATACCAATGATGGGACACTATTCCTCCCACTGACACCAATGATAGGACACTATTCCCCCCACTGACACCAATGATGGGACACTATTCCCCCCACTGACACCAATGATGGGACACTATTGATCTTTTATTGAAAAGAATCAAGCAACATATTTTATACAAAAGTAAAAAACATAACTATAGTACAATATTCCAACAGAAAACAAAGGAATACACATCCATGTGCAGAATATATACAATATATACATAATCCACTTCCAACATTTTTAGAAAACTATTTACATAAAGCAGCAGAGAGGGCCTAAGAGGCACAACCCATCACCTATGTATGCAGCCATTTATCAAAAACTGAGCATTAAGAAAAAATCTAGGGTGATAAGAGACAGAAAGCCACACCCGGGAAAGAGACTCCTGGCAGTCAGGGTGGCTTGAAACCCCTCCACGCCTTCAGCCAAGCCCTCTGACCCCACTTGTCTCTCTCAAGCGCCCGAATCTTCCCCACCTCATGCAGAATGTCACACACCACCACCTGAACAGGAAGGATTTTACGCCGAAGGGTGACCTGACACCGTGCGTTCCATGTGTAATAACGGACTACTAAACTAACTAAAAAAAGTGTATCCAAACAAAAGCCCCCACCAGTATTGAATGCTCCGTACACCCACTCAGCATAACCCAGCCTGGAGAGGAAAGGAACACCGAGGGCCCGCCCAACCTGTTTGTATACCTCTATGTTAAAAGGGCAACAAAGCAAAAAATGGTCCATAGTCTCCTCCTCACCTGTACATTCCTCCCGAGGACAACCACGATCCATCCAACTGCGGAATTTCAAATTGCCCCGAACATAGAGCCTCCCGTGGAAGCACAACCAGGCCAGATCCCTGAATTTAAGGGGGACTCTAGCCAAATTAATCAGTCTTAACCCTTCCCTCAAAATTGGGCCTGGGCAATCCCTTAAGGCCAGTGGGTCATGAAAGACTTCGCTCAAGACTCGGCTCATAAGGACTTTCCTCGGAGCGGATCTGAGATCTTCAGCCGACAGTCGCCACTGCCGCAGTAACTTCAGACACGGAGCGACATAGGCTGGGAGCTGACCACGATGACCCCTGAGATTCTTCACTTGGCCACCTTCTTCCCAAAGTCGCAGAAAAGGCCTAAACCAAGATCTAAACATGCCTGCCCATCCAGGAGGTTCCACTGTAAGCATACTACCAATGTTAAATTTGAGAAATAGCAGTGAAAAGAAAAGAACGGGGTTGACCATACCTAAGCCACCCTCCCTCCTGGATAGATAGGTGACATTCCTCTTGATGGGGTTCAGTCTGTTCCCCCACAGCATCTGGAAGAACACACTATAGATCCTAGCATAGAGAGATACTGGCAAGATGCAGACAGGGCTGACATACAAGAAGATCGGTATCAGGTAAGTCTTAATCAGATCAACCCTTTCCCTCAGAGATAACTTCCATCTCTTCCAGTTGACCACCTTAGTATTGGCAACTTCCAGCCTGCCTTCCCAGTTTTTGAGGCCATAATCGCCAGGTCCAAATTCAATGCCTAATATCTTAATATTTTCCTGGGGCACTGGAAAGGTGTCCGGGAGATCAAACCCCTCACCTTCCTTTCCCATCCAAAAAACTTCACTCTTTTCCTGATTGATCTTGGAGCCTGATGCTTCAGAGTACCGTGATGTCAGAGAGACCACCTCCTCCGCTTCATCTGTCCCAGTGACAATCACTGACACATCATCCGCATAGGCAACAACCCTCAAAGGCGGCTCACCCAGGATTCCCACTGGTACCCCACACAACATGCTGCTCTCTAGCCTCCTGATGAAGGGGTCGATTGCAAACACATAGAGCAGGGGACTCAGGGGACAACCCTGGCGCACCCCAGAACCAACCTCAAAGGACTGTCCAACCCAACCATTAACAAGAGGGAAGCTTTCTGCCCCCTTATACAAGACTTTTAACCAATCGACAAAACCACCCGGCAGACCGTACTTACTAAAGAGCAACCACAGGTACTCATGGTTGACACGATCGAAAGCCTTTGCCTGATCCAATGCCAGTAAATACTTTCCCCAGCCTGCAGCCCTGCACTGCTCCAAGGCCTCCCGGACAGCTAAAACCGCTGTGAAGGTGCTCCTACCCTGGATCGAACAGTGCTGATGGCGAGAAAGCAAAGACTCTGCTACTGCCGATAGGCGCCAGAAAAGTATCTTCGCCAGCACCTTTCTATCGACATTGAGAAGGCTGATGGGGCGCCAATTCTCAATCATCGAAGGATCTTTACCTTTTGAAAGAAGAATCACAGCTGAGAGTCTCATGGAAGGGGGAAGCACCATCTCAGCAAGACAACTGTTAAAAATCTCTACCAAATGTGGGGCCAGAATAGACTTAAAGGCTTTGTAAAACTCAGCCGTCAGACCATCCGGTCCAGGTGACTTTTTGATGGCAAGCTGTTCAATTGCCCTCGTCACCTCTTCAACTGTGATCTCTTCTGTCAAATTCATCAAGAGGACATCTCCACAATTTAGACCTGGAGTAGAGTCCAAAAAGCTTTCCATCTTGTCTCGGTCAAGCTCTTTCCTCCCAAGAAGTTCAGCATAAAAAGACCTCACGACCTCCAGGATCCCTGACCTGGACTTTGTCAAGGAACCTGTACTATCCTTAAGGCCAACGACCATCTTAACAGCTACACCCTGTTTGCAGTTCTGGTAAGGGTCAGGCGAGTGGTATTTCCCATAGTCCCTCTCCAGAACCAAAGAGGTATGCCGGTCATATTGACACTTCCTGAGGAGGATTTTCACTTCAGAGATTGCCCCAGGATCTCCTCCTCTTGAGACAAGAATATCCAGCTTCCTCCGCAAACGTTGGTAGGTCATGTATCTATTAAACTGTTTTTTATTGGCTAGGCCCCTGAAGAATCCAGCAATCCTCTTTTTGGTCAGCTCCCACCACTCAGCCTTGCTGCTACAAAAGTCCAGGATGGTCACCTGTGCCTGAAAGAATTCCTCAAAGGATTGTCTAACATGTTCTTCCTCAAGGAGAGTCGAATTTAATCTCCAGATGCCTTTGCCCCTCTGAGGGAAGTCTGAAGCATTCAAGACCACAGATAGCATACAGTGATCAGAGAACTCCACTGCCTGCACCACTGGGGGTGAGAAAGCAGAGGCCTCCTTCAAAAAAAACCTATCTATTCTACTCTGACTATTACCTCGATGAAATGTGAACCCTGTGTCATCCGGAAGGTGCTTAATGTGCACATCCACAAGACCAGCATCCCTAACCATACTATTTAAAAAAACGCTATCATATCCCAGCCTGTCATTGAAGTCCTTCCTGTCCTTGGGCCTAGTCACAGTATTAAAGTCACCTCCAAAAACCACTTGCCGGGATGTAAAAAGAAATGGCTTGATCCTTGTAAAAAGGCATTTCCTGTCCCACTTTGTGTGTGGCCCATAAATATTAATTAGGCGCAGGTCCTGCCCTCCCACAAGAACGTCTAAGACCATACATCTCCCAATCTCCACCTCAATAACCCGCCGGACAGTTACCATGCCGGTTTTAAACAACACCGCCACCCCGCCGTAAGGCTCGGCCGCAAGAGACCAGTAAGATGGACCATACCTCCACTCTCTCTTGGCCATATGAATATCTGCCAAGGAGGTGAGCCTAGTCTCCTGCAAAAATAAAATTTCAGCATCTAATTGGCTGAACAAAAAGAAGGCCATAGAACGAGCTCTTACCGACTTAATGCTGGCAACATTTATTGTCACCACTTTTAACGGAGGGGGAACCGCCATTTGGGTTATTGGGTGGATTGCTTCTTAGCTCCCCTCTGCTGCTCATCACCAGAAGCCTCTCTCTTTCTTGAGGCCTCCTCTAATTCCATTTCTGAATCAGAATTTTGCTCAGAAGAAGCTCCAGATGTGGAGATATCCCATGCAGAAGCCCTAGAACGGTTGGGGACAGACACAGGGGCATCCTGTCCCTGTCCCGTCCTCACCGCCTGTCTCTTTCGCCTCACAACCCTCCTTCTCTCCTCCAGGTACTGCAGGTCAGATTCAGAGATGTTATCTCTTGTTTTCTTCTTTTTTGAAGTCTTCACAGAAGACTTCTTTACAGAGGAAACCGCAGCACCCTTTTTGGTACCCTCTACCACTCCTGGTGGGGGGGGACCTTCCCTTAAGTCAGACCTAGAAGGGGATGACTCATGGGGCAAGACTGACTCGGGGGGCACAGACTTAGAAGGTTCTGACACAAGAGGAGCGGGTACAGTAGGCTGGGGGGACACAGAGACAGTCACAGAAGGAATACCTACAGACACAGGAGGGTTGGCCACAGAAACTGGGGAGGGATCCTGAACAGGACCTGGGGGGTCAGTCACCGCTGAGGAGGATGGTACACCAGGGGCCTCATCCTCCATCCCGTCCAGCCTCAACAGTTCATCTACTACCTCCTTCTCCATGTTGTGCCAGGCCTCCGGACATCGGCTGTAGGGGTGGCCAAGGCGCAGGCACAGGTTGCACCTTATCGCCTGGGTACAGTCCCTGGCCACATGACCCTGTCCCCGACATACTGAACATATTAAGGCTGAACAGGAGGAGCTAAAATGCCCCTTTTCTCCACAGCGGTGACATAGCTTTGGCTGACCAGGATAAAAAATAGTCATCCTATCCCTCCCTATGAAAGCCGAGGAGGGCAGGTGACGGACAACATTCCCATCCCTGGCCAACCTGACCGTTACTGACCAACCCCCGGTCCAGATGTCACGTTCATCAAGGATTTTTTCTAGCCTTGTCAAAACCTCACCATAGTTCCTTAACCAGACCTCTAGGTCCCGAGCAGGAACACTCTCATTATTGAGGATGATGGTTATTTTTTTAACCGTTGATCTCTGCGAAACAGCAACTGGTGCCAGATCTTCCCATTCGGGTCTTGACCTGCACCGAGCTTCATATCGTTCCCAGAACAGGTCAAGACCCTCCGGCCTGGTGAAGCTGATTGTGTACTCCCGGCTCCCAGCTACGTGTATTAGGGCATAAAGGTCATTCGCCCCAAAGCCCATCTCCAAAATCATATCCACCACCACACGCCGTGCTGGAGAGACTGCACCACCTTCCCATTTAAGTATAACGACATTACGTCTTGGACCCCCAGCAGAAGCCAGAGACCCAAGACCGGAACCAGGGGTGCTCAAAGTGGCAGTTTGTGGTGTAATTCTCTGCCTGGAAGCAGGGTTCCTCATTGGCTGCAGCCCTGGCTTAATAACATTACCAGGCGCAGAGCGTACCACCTGAGCAAAAGAGGGCTTATCAGGGCCAAGACCCCACACCGATGTAACTTTAGCTGGTACATTATTATTATTATCCTTATTATTAACTGCTTGTACTGAGCCAGCAGGATTGTCCATTAAACACACATTAGTATTATTATTAGGAACAGCTGTGCTGGAAGAAATGTCACAATCAGTATTCACTATCACAGTTTCTGCTGTAGTACCACAGGTGTCCTGATGCTGCAGTATAGAGACAGCAGCTGTGACTGGACAAACAGCCTTTGACTCAGCAAAAGGGGGGTTAACGGGTTGTTCTGGCTCTTGTAGTTCCTTTGCTGCAATGTCATTTTTTAAACGCAATTTTTCCTCAGTGGAAACATCAGCAGCTGAAGTATTGCTGGATATAATATTACCAGCCTGGGTGTCATTGGGCAAAACATCAGTATTAGCCAAGGTGTTAAATGGCACAAAAATAGTTTTATCAGTCACTTGGGACTTGCTAGGTTTTACCTTATCAGGCACATTGTCAGGAAAGTTCTCCTCACCAAACACCAGCTGATCCGCCCGTAATGGAGACTCCACTGCCTGGATCACTGTCAGCATGCCTCCTGAGCCCTGAGAAGGCAACGGGTTGCTTACCTCACCTTGGGGGGTCAGGGGGTCAGAACTGGGGGTCTCCTCGTCCACCTCCATCTTTGCCATCCTTGCAAATCTGCGGTCATTGCAAAACTTTTCCTTAAAGGGCCCCTCTTTACCTTCCATCATGGCCACAATGGTTTCCTGGTGTTGAACCCGGACCTTTGCCAACTGGATTTCCGGATCCATAGATCCACGGTTGCGGCTGTACAAACCTTCACGTTGCTTTCGCAGACGCTTCAACTCCGCTCTCAGTTTGTAGAGCTGGTCTCTCTCCCTATTCAGGACCTTGATCCCGGCCACCACTCGCTCCCGAATGGACTCGGTATCCTCATCCTCACCAGGGGCAGAGAGATCCCCAGCCATGGCTTGTCCAGGAGCAGGTATGTCATCCATCTGCCCAGGGGATGGCTGAGAGCTTCCAGCAGGAGAGGCCCTGCTGGCCTGCATGGCCTCCCCAGATAGGGGCCAGCAGAGCTGGGAGAGATTTTACCAGACTCCCCTCTCAAACAGATCACCTGGAGCAGCTCCAGACACACAGCCAGAGAACCTTCCTGCAGCCACACCCGAAGCTGAATGATGGGAAACTACTCCTCCCACTGACAGCAATGATGGGGCACTATTCCTCCCACTGACACCAATGATGGGCACTATTCCTCCCACTGACACCAATGATGGGCACTATTCCTCCCACTGACACCAATGATAGGACACTATTCCCCCCACTGACACCAATGATAGGACACTATTCCCCCCACTGACACCAAGGATGGGACACTATTCCTCCCACTGACACCAATGATGGGCACTATTCCTCCCACTGACACCAATGATGGGCACTATTCCTCCCACTGACACCAATGATAGGACACTATTCCTCCCACTGACACCAATGATGGGACACTATTCCTCCCACTGACACCAATGATGGGCACTATTCCTCCCACTGACACCAATGATGGGCACTATTCCTCCCACTGACACCAATGATAGGGCACTATTCCTTCCACTTTTACCAATGATGGGCACTATTCCTCCACTGATACCAATGATGGGGCACTATTCCTCCCACTGATACCAATGATGGGGCACTATTCCTCCCATTGACACCAATGATGGGGTGCTATTCCTTCCACTGACCCCAATGATGGGGCACTATTCCTCCCACTTTTACCAATGATGGGCACTATTCCTCCACTGATACCAATGATGGGGCACTATTCCTCCCACTGACAGCAATGATGGGGTGCTATTCCTTCCACTGACCCCAATGATGGGGCACTATTCCTCCCACTGACACCAATGATGGGGTGCTATTCCTCCCACTGACACCAATGATGGGGTGCTATTCCTCCCACTGATACCAATGATGGGGCACTATTCCTTTCACTGACACCAATGATGGGACACTATTCCTCCCACTGATACCAATGATGGGGCACTATTCCTTCCACTGACCCCAATGATGGGACACTATTCCTTCCACTGACCCCAATGATGGGGCACTATTCCTTCCACTGACCCCAATGATGGGACACTATTCCTCCCACTGACACCAATGATGGGACACTATTCCTTCCACTGACACCAATGAAGGGGCACTATTCCTTCCACTGACCCCAATGATGGGGCACTATTCCTTCCACTGACCCCAATGATGGGGCACTATTCCTTCCACTGACCCCAATGATGGGACACTATTCCTTCCACTGACCCCAATGATGGGGCACTATTCCTTCCACTGATACCAATGATGGGACACTATTGATCTTTTATTGAAAAGAATCAAGCAACATATTTTATACAAAAGTAAAAAACATAACTATAGTACAATATTCCAACAGAAAACAAAGGAATACACATCCATGTGCAGAATATATACAATATATACATAATCCACTTCCAACATTTTTAGAAAACTATTTACATAAAGCAGCAGAGAGGGCCTAAGAGGCACAACCCATCACCTATGTATGCAGCCATTTATCAAAAACTGAGCATTAAGAAAAAATCTAGGGTGATAAGAGACAGAAAGCCACACCCGGGAAAGAGACTCCTGGCAGTCAGGGAGGCTTGAAACCCCTCCACGCCTTCAGCCAAGCCCTCTGACCCCACTTGTCTCTCTCAAGCGCCCGAATCTTCCTCACCTCATGCAGAATGTCACACACCACCACCTGAACAGGAAGGATTTTACGCCGAAGGGTGACCTGACACCGTGCGTTCCAGGTGTAATAACGGACTACTAAACTAACTAAAAAAAGTGTATCCAAACAAAAGCCCCCACCAGTATTGAATGCTCCGTACACCCACTCAGCATAACCCAGCCTGGAGAGGAAAGGAACACCGAGGGCCCGCCCAACCTGTTTGTATACCTCTATGTTAAAAGGGCAATGAAGCAAAAAATGGTCCATAGTCTCCTCCTCACCTGTACATTCCTCCCGAGGACAACCACGATCCATCCCACTGCGGAATTTCAAATTGCCCCGAACATAGAGCCTCCCGTAGAAGCACAACCAGGCCAGATCCCTGAATTTAAGGGGGACTCTAGCCAAATTAATCAGTCTTAACCCTTCCCTCAAAATTGGGCCTGGGCAATCCCTTAAGGCCAGTGGGTCATGAAAGACTTCGCTCAAGACTCGGCTCATAAGGACTTTCCTCGGAGCGGATCTGAGATCTTCAGCCGACAGTCGCCACTGCCGCAGTAACTTCAGACACGGAGCGACATAGGCTGGGAGCTGACCACGATGACCCCTGAGATTCTTCACTTGGCCACCTTCTTCCCAAAGTCGCAGAAAAGGCCTAAACCAAGATCTAAACATGCCTGCCCATCCAGGAGGTTCCACTGTAAGCATACTACCAATGTTAAACTTGAGAAATAGCAGTGAAAAGAAAAGAACGGGGTTGACCATACCTAAGCCACCCTCCCTCCTGGATAGATAGGTGACATTCCTCTTGATGGGGTTCAGTCTGTTCCCCCACAGCATCTGGAAGAACACACTATAGATCCTAGCATAGAGAGACACTGGCAAGATGCAGACAGGGCTGACATACAAGAAGATCGGTATCAGGTAAGTCTTAATCAGATCAACCCTTTCCCACAGAGATAACTTCCATCTCTTCCAGTTGACCACCTTAGTATTGGCAACTTCCAGCCTGCCTTCCCAGTTTTTGAGGCCATAATCGCCAGGTCCAAATTCAATGCCTAATATCTTAATATTTTCCTGGGGCACTGGAAAGGTGTCCGGGAGATCAAACCTCTCACCTTCCTTTCCCATCCAAAAAACTTCACTCTTTTCCTGATTGATCTTGGAGCCTGATGCTTCAGAGTACCGTGATGTCAGAGAGACCACCTCCTCCGCTTCATCTGTCCCAGTGACAATCACTGACACATCATCCGCATAGGCAACAACCCTCAAAGGCGGCTCACCCGGGATTCCCACTGGTACCCCACACAACATGCTGCTCTCTAGCCTCCTGATGAAGGGGTCGATTGCAAACACATAGAGCAGGGGACTCAGGGGACAACCCTGGCGCACCCCAGAACCAACCTCAAAGGACTGTCCAACCCAACCATTAACAAGAGGGAAGCTTTCTGCCCCCTTATACAAGACTTTTAACCAATCGACAAAACCACCCGGCAGACCGTACTTACTAAAGAGCAACCACAGGTACTCATGGTTGACACGATCGAAAGCCTTTGCCTGATCCAATGCCAGTAAATACTTTCCCCAGCCTGCAGCCCTGCACTGCTCCAAGGCCTCCCGGACAGCTAAAACCGCTGTGAAGGTGCTCCTACCCTGGATCGAACAGTGCTGATGGCGAGAAAGCAAAGACTCTGCTACTGCCGATAGGCGCCAGAAAAGTATCTTCGCCAGCACCTTTCTATCGACATTGAGAAGGCTGATGGGGCGCCAATTCTCAATCATCGAAGGATCTTTACCTTTTGAAAGAAGAATCACAGCTGAGAGTCTCATGGAAGGGGGAAGCACCCCCTCAGCAAGACAACTGTTAAAAATCTCTACCAAATGTGGGGCCAGAATAGACTTAAAGGCTTTGTAAAACTCAGCCGTCAGACCATCCGGTCCAGGTGACTTTTTGATGGCAAGCTGTTCAATTGCCCTCGTCACCTCTTCAACTGTGATCTCTTCTGTCAAATTCATCAAGAGGACATCTCCACCATTTAGACCTGGAGTAGAGTCCAAAAAGCTTTCCATCTTGTCACGGTCAAGCTCTTTCCTCCCAAGAAGTTCAGCATAAAAAGACCTCACGACCTCCAGGATCCCTGACCTGGACTTTGTCAAGGAACCTGTACTATCCTTAAGGCCAACGACCATCTTAACAGCTACACCCTGTTTGCAGTTCTGGTAAGGGTCAGGCGAGTGGTATTTCCCATAGTCCCTCTCCAGAACCAAAGAGGTATGCCGGTCATATTGACACTTCCTGAGGAGGATTTTCACTTCAGAGATTGCCCCAGGATCTCCTCCTCTCGAGACAAGAATATCCAGCTTCCTCCGCAAACGTTGGTAGGTCATGTATCTATTAAACTGTTTTTTATTGGCTAGGCCCCTGAAGAATCCAGCAATCCTCTTTTTGGTCAGCTCCCACCACTCAGCCTTGCTGCTACAAAAGTCCAGGATGGTCACCTGTGCCTGAAAGAATTCCTCAAAGGATTGTCTAACATGTTCTTCCTCAAGGAGAGTCGAATTTAATCTCCAGATGCCTTTGCCCCTCTGAGGGAAGTCTGAAGCATTCAAGACCACAGATAGCATACAGTGATCAGAGAACTCCACTGCCTGCACCACTGGGGGTGAGAAAGCAGAGGCCTCCTTCAAAAAAAACCTATCTATTCTACTCTGACTTTTACCTCGATGAAATGTGAACCCTGTGTCATCCGGAAGGTGCTTAATGTGCACATCCACAAGACCAGCATCCCTAACCATACTATTTAAAAAAACGCTATCATATCCCAGCCTGTCATTGAAGTCCTTCCTGTCCTTGGGCCTAGTCACAGTATTAAAGTCACCTCCAAAAACCACTTGCCGGGATGTAAAAAGAAATGGCTTGATCCTTGTAAAAAGGCATTTCCTGTCCCACTTTGTGTGTGGCCCATAAATATTAATTAGGCGCAGGTCCTGCCCTCCCACAAGAACGTCTAAGACCATACATCTCCCAATCTCCACCTCAATAACCCGCCGGACAGTTACCATGCCGGTTTTAAACAACACCGCCACCCCGCCGTAAGGCTCGGCCGCAAGAGACCAGTAAGATGGACCATACCTCCACTCTCTCTTGGCCATATGAATATCTGCCAAGGAGGTGAGCCTAGTCTCCTGCAAAAATAAAATTTCAGCATCTAATTGGCTGAACAAAAAGAAGGCCATAGAACGAGCTCTTACCGACTTAATGCTGGCAACATTTATTGTCACCACTTTTAACGGAGGGGGAACCGCCATTTGGGTTATTGGGTGGATTGCTTCTTAGCTCCCCTCTGCTGCTCATCACCAGAAGCCTCTCTCTTTCTTGAGGCCTCCTCCAATTCCATTTCTGAATCAGAATTTTGCTCAGAAGAAGCTCCAGATGTGGAGATATCCCATGCAGAAGCCCTAGAACGGTTGGGGACAGACACTGGGGCATCCTGTCCCTGTTCCGTCCTCACCGCCTGTCTCTTCCGCCTCACAACCTTCCTTCTCTCCTCCAGGTACTGCAGGTCAGATTCAGAGATGTTATCTCTTGTTTTCTTCTTTTTTGAAGTCTTCACAGAAGACTTCTTTACAGAGGAAACCGCAGCACCCTTTTTGGTACCCTCTACCACTCTTGGTGGGGGGGGACCTTCCCTTAAGTCAGACCTAGGAGGGGATGACTCATGGGGCAAGACTGACTCGGGGGGGACAGACTTAGAAGGTTCTGACACAAGAGGAGCGGGTACAGTAGGCTGGGGGGACACAGAGACAGTCACAGAAGGAATACCCACAGACACAGGAGGGTTGGCCACAGAAACTGGGGAGGGATCCTGAACAGGACCTGGGGGGTCAGTCACCGCTGAGGAGGATGGTACACCAGGGGCCTCATCCTCCATCCCGTCCAGCCTCAACAGTTCATCTACTACCTCCTTCTCCATGTTGTGCCAGGCCTCCGGACATCGGCTGTAGGGGTGGCCAAGGCGCAGGCACAGGTTGCACCTTATCGCCTGGGTACAGTCCCTGGCCACATGACCCTGTCCCCGACATACTGAACATATTAAGGCTGAACAGGAGGAGCTAAAATGCCCCTTTTCTCCACAGCGGTGACATAGCTTTGGCTGACCAGGATAAAAAATAGTCATCCTATCCCTCCCTATGAAAGCCGAGGAGGGCAGGTGACGGACAACATTCCCATCCCGGGCCAACCTAACCGTTACTGACCAACCCCCGGTCCAGATGTCACGTTCATCAAGGATTTTTTCTAGCCTTGTCAAAACCTCACCATAGTTCCTTAACCAGACCTCTAGGTCCCGAGCAGGAACACTCTCATTATTGAGGATGATAGTTATTTTTTTAACCGTTGATCTCTGCGAAACAGCAACTGGTGCCAGATCTTCCCATTCGGGTCTTGACCTGCACCGAGCTTCATATCGTTCCCAGAACAGGTCAAGACCCTCCGGCCTGGTGAAGCTGATTGTGTACTCCCGGCTCCCAGCTACATGTATTAGGGCATAAAGGTCATTCGCCCCAAAGCCCATCTCCAAAATCATATCCACCACCACACGCCGTGCTGGAGAGACTGCACCACCTTCCCATTTAAGTATAACGACATTACGTCTTGGACCCCCAGCAGAAGCCAGAGACCCAAGACCGGAACCAGGGGTGCTCAAAGTGGCAGTTTGTGGTGTAAATCTCTGCCTGGAAGCAGGGTTCCTCATTGGCTGCAGCCCTGGCTTAATAATATTACCAGGAGCAGAGCGTACCACCTGAGCAAAAGAAGGCTTATCAGGGCCAAGACCCCACACCGATGTAACTTTAGCTGGTACATTACTATTATTATCCTTATTATTAACTGCTTGTACTGAGCCAGCAGGATTGTCTATTACACAAACATTAGTAGGATTATTCAGAACACCTGTGTTGGAAGTAATGTCAGAACAATCAGTATTCACTATCACAGTTTCTGCTGTAGTACCACAGGTGTCCTGATGCTGCAGTATAGAGACAGCAGCTGTGACTGGACAAACAGCCTTTGACTCAGCAAAAGGGGGGTTAACTGGTTGTTCTGGCTCTTGTAGTTCCTTTGCTGCAATGTCATTTTTTAAACGCAATTTTTCCTCAGTGGAAACATCAGCAGCTGAAGTATTGCTGGATATAATATTACCAGCCTGGGTGTCATTGGGCAAAACATCAGTATTAGCCAAGGTGTTAAATGGCACAAAAATAGTTTTATCAGTCACTTGTGACTTGCTAGGTTTTACCTTATCAGGCACATTGTCAGGAAAGTTCTCCTCACCAAACACCAGCTGATCCGCCTGTAATGGAGACTCCACTGCCTGGATCACTGTCAGCATGCCTCCTGAGCCCTGAGAAGGCAACGGGTTGCTTACCTCACCTTGGGGGGTCAGGGGGTCAGAACTGGGGGTCTCCTCGTCCACCTCCATCTTTGCCATCCTTGCAAATCTGCGGTCATTGCAAAACTTTTCCTTAAAGGGCCCCTCTTTACCTTCCATCATGGCCACAATGGTTTCCTGGTGTTGAACCCGGACCTTTGCCAACTGGATTTCCGGATCCATAGATCCACGGTTGCGGCTGTACAAACCTTCACGTTGCTTTCGCAGACGCTTCAACTCCGCTCTCAGTTTGTAGAGCTGGTCTCTCTCCCTATTCAGGACCTTGATCCCGGCCACCACTCGCTCCCGAATGGACTCGGTATCCTCATCCTCACCAGGGGCAGAGAGATCCCCAGCCATGGCTTGTCCAGGAGCAGGTATGTCATTCATCAGCCCAGGGGATGGCTGAGAGCCTCCAGCAGGAGAGGCCCTGCTGGCCTGCATGGCCTCCCCAGATAGGGGCCAGCAGAGCTGGGAGAGATTTTACCAGACTCCCCTCTCAAACAGATCACCTGGAGCAGCTCCAGACACACAGCCAGAGAACCTTCCTGCAGCCACACCCGAAGCTGAATGATGGGAAACTACTCCTCCCACTGACAGCAATGATGGGGCACTATTCCTCCCACTGACACCAATGATGGGACACTATTCCTTCCACTGACACCAATGAAGGGGCACTATTCCTTCCACTGACCCCAATGATGGGGCACTATTCCTTCCACTGACCCCAATGATGGGACACTATTCCTTCCACTGACACCAATGAAGGGGCACTATTCCTCCCACTGACCTCAATGATGGAGCACTATTCCTCCTCCCACTGATGCTGGGTTGTTTTCTACTCCTAATGGCCACACTCTGCGCCCCCCCAAGCCTAAAGCACAATAAACTGACCCGTTGCTTGGAGAGTTTGGAGACCCCTGTGTTAAACTAAAAATTACTGGGGGTTCAACACTGCTTTAAAACAAGAATATAATTGATATTTTCCATGCATTCCTTGTGATCTTGCGGTATCTTGTATTTGGCTCTATGGTTCTCTCGCCATTAACCTTCTTGTTCCACAACTCTCGCTTCGTTGCCGGCCGGACTGCATTAATGGCAAATTTAGTGTCTAATTCCCAGATGAGCTTTTTTGTGCTTTTAATTGCTTGCAAGTATCAGCAATTCTCTGTGTAGACAGAGGGGGAAAAAAACATCTCTGCTTCCCTGCTTCCCTGTCTCATGGTGCCAAACATGTTTTATGAACACCATTTGTTTAATCGAACGCTTTCAAGCTGTACTTTAAACTTCAGAGCTTGCAATCTCCGAGATACGAGTGCATTTCAAATGAGGGGCAGGGCTTTTTTTCTCATAAAAAAAAGGTGCAGGAACTCAATCACGGCCCCCCAAAACCCCCCTTCCCCCATCTATACACATACCATCCAAACCGCATCAAGTAGTGGATGTGGTCAAATTTCACTAACAGTGGGAGGGTCTCAACTGCTTGCTGACCGCCCGCCGCAGATATACTAAGGCAGGCAGTCGCTCCCAGGCAAATGTACGGAGCTCGCTCTGGGGAGTCTAGGGGGGCGAGCGCGCGCCACCGCTGGCGCGCTCCCGCTCTGCTGGTCAGCGGGGAAGTCGATGCACAGGTCAGGCGGCTCCGATTGCCGCCTGACACCCGCGATCGGAGAGAGAAGGACGGTCGGATGTTGTAAACACAGCTGACCGTTCTTCTCCCTGGAATGATCACAGAGCGCCTTCTATATAGGATCACATGTCTCTATGGTCATTTCAGAAGCCACGCCCCCCCCCCCACCATTAGAATCACTCCCCTAGGCTCGCATTTAACCCCTTGATCACCAACAGGGTTAACCCCTTCCCTGCCAGTGTCATTGGTACAGTGACAGTGCATATTTTTAGCACTGATTACTGTAGTAATGTCACTGGTACCCCTAAAAGTGTCAAAAATGTCAGTCAGGGGTCCGATCTGTCCGCAGCAATGTCGCAGTCCTGCAAAAAATCGCAGATCGCCGCCTAGTAAAAAATAAAAACCAATAAAAATTACATTAATCTTTCCCATAGTTAGTAGACGCGATAACTTTTGCGAAAACCAATCAAAATAAACTTATTGTGATTTTTGTTTACCAAAAATATGTAGCATAAAACAAATTGGCTTAAAATGTTAAAAAATTTTGATTTTTAATTTTTTTTTCTTTGGTAATGTTATACAGCAGAATGTGAAAAATATTGGTTTACTTTTTCAGAATTGTCGCTCTTTTTTTGTTTATAGCGCAAAAAATAAAAATTGCGCAGGTGATCAAATACCACCAAAAGAAAGACATAAATTCCATTTGAGTACAGCGTCGCACGACCGCGCAATTGCCAGTTAAAGTAACACAGTGCTGAATCACTAAATAGGGCCTGGTCAGGAAGGGGGTAAAATCTTCCGGGGCTGAAGTGGTTAAAGGGGCATTTAATACTAGGAGAACATAGTAGAGTATATAGTAAGTACAGAGTGCAGAGTTCGGTAGTGTGCTGCATACAGAGTACAGAAATCAGGGGTGTGTTATGACCATAATACAGAGCTTAGGAGTGTGCTGCATACAGAGTGCAGAATTCAGGGGTACGTTATGTACATAATGCAGAGCTCAGGAGTGCGTCTCATACAGAGTGCAGAATTCAGGGGTGCGCTGCATACAGAGTGCAGAATTCAGGGGTGCGCTGCATACAGAGTGCAGAATTCAGGGGTGCGTTACGTACATAAGGCAGAGCTCAGAAGTGCGCTGCATACCGAGTGCAGAATTCAGGGGTGCGCTGTATACAGACTGCAGAATTCAGGGGTGCATTATGTACATAATGCAGAGCTCAGGGGTGCTCTGCATACAAAGTGCAGAATTCAGGGTGTGTTAAGTACATAACGCAGAGCTCAGGGGTGCGATGCATACAGAATGCCAGAGTGCAGAGCTCAGGAGTGCGCTGCATACAGAATGCCAGAGTGCAGAGCTCAGGAGTGCGCTGCAAAGAATGCAGAATTCAGGGGTGCGCTGCATATAGAGTGCAGAGCTCAGGGTTGTTCTGCATACAGAGTGCAGAGCTCAGGGGTGTGCTGCATACAGAGTGCAGAGCTCAGGGGTGCGCTGCATACAGAGTGCAGAGCTCAGGGATGCGCTGCATACAGAGTGCAGAATTCAGGGGTGCGTTATGTACATAATGCAGAGCTCAGGAGTGCGTCACATACAGAGTGCAGAATTCAGGGGTGCGCTGCATACAGAGTGCAGAATTCAGGGGTGCGTTACGTACATAAGGCAGAGCTCAGAAGTGCGCTGCATACCGATTGCAGAATTCAGGGGTGCGCTGTATACAGACTGCAGAATTCAGGGGTGCATTATGTATATAATGCAGAGCTCAGGAGTGCTCTGCATACAAAGTGCAGAATTCGGGGTGTGTTAAGTACATAACGCAGAGCTCAGGGGTGCGCTGCATACAGAATGCCAGAGTGCAGAGCTCAGGAGTGTGCTGCAAAGAGTGCAGAAATCAGGGGTGCGCTGCATACAGAGTGCAGAGCTCAGGGGTACGCTGCATACAGAGTGCAGAATTCAGAGGTGCGCTGCATACAGAGTGCAGAATTCAGGGATGTGCTGCATACAGAGTGCAGAATTCAGGGATGTGCTGCATACAGAGTGCAGAATTCAAGGGTGTACTGCATACAGAGTACAGAATTTAGGGGTGCGCTGCATACAGAGTGCAGAGCTCAGGGGTGCGCTGCATACAGAGTGCAGAGTTCAGCCAGTTGCTTACCTCTGCATCATCCATCCACATCTCTCTTTCACCCATCTTCTTCTTGTAGCACAATTCCCAGCTGTTTTGCTGGATATGGGTCCCCCTGGGTTACCGCTAGCAATAACAGCACATTTCAGCATGTTTCTCCAAGTGTGAGCACTGAGACAATGACCAGTCCAGTATCTTTGGGTTTTGTATTTATTTGGTAACTTGGATGGGAGAAGGGATGAGTGGGATACTCTTGGAACTAAATTAGGCACATTTGGCGGAGACACTTGAATATTGCTGTTTGGCGCTGACTTGATGCTGGCTGAATTCCTATCAACGCTGACTTGACGCTGGTTAATGCTGGCTGGATGCCTGTTAATGCTGAACTGACTTGGGACTGCTTTCTGACTGAAGGAGTCCTCTTCAAGCTCCCCTAAGCACTCCTGCTGAGGTAGCTACTTGAATGCACTGCTGCACTGCTGAATAAGGATGATCGAACTTTTAAAAAAGTTCGGTTCGGCCAGAACATCCGAACTTCCCGGATTTCAGAACCCCATTGAAATCAATGGCACCCGAACTTCGGTAATCAAAAAACACAATTTTGAAGCCCCAAAACCCAATAAATGCCCCTAAAAAGTGCCTAGGGTTCTGGGTCATGCCCCAGGGACTATGAATCACACAAAAAAGTTCTTAAAAATTGTCATTTTTGATAAAAAAGCCAATTATTGAAAAAAAAAAAAAAAAAGAGATTTTTTTGATTTTTCAAATGCTCTGTAGCATGTCCAGAACCATGGAAAAAAAAAAAGATAATTTTTCAGTAGAACAGGGATGTGGTTCGGGAACCTCCTTTAACTTTAACACCTATATGATCTTTTTTTCTGGTTCTGGACATGCTGCAGAGCTGAAACCTCACAGGTACACATTTTAGACCCCCCAGACACTAAATCACACAAAAAAAGTTCTTAAAAATTGTCATTTTTGATAAAAAAAAGCCAATTATTGAAAAATTAAAAAAAAAAAGAGATTTTTTGATTTTTACTTTGGATTTCAGATCTGGGGGGTCTAAAAAGTGTACATGTGAAGTTTCAGCTCTGTAGCATGTCCAGAACCATAAAAAAAAAGATTGTTTGTATTAGAAAACTTTCAGGACAGGAATATGGCTTCTCTGCTGTAACACCTTGCCGGTTTAATAGAAGGCATTTTTTTTGGTTCTTTGCAGTCAGGAAAAACATCTGAACTTGTGTATAGTGGTACTGTGCACAAGTTCAGATGTTTTGCCTGCCTCCAAAACCCCCCAAAAATGCCAGCAAAAACACACCTGGGCATTTTTTTTTTTTACGCTAGCGTTTTTTTTGGCATTTTTTGGGGTTCTTTTGAGGCAGGCAAAACATCTGAACTTGTGCACAGTAAAATGTGTACCTGTGAAGTTTCAGCTCTGCAGCATGTCCAGAACCCCAAAAAAAGATCATATAAGTGTAAAAGAGGGGTCCCACCATCCCTGCTCTACTGAAAAATTATCTTTTTTTCTGGTTCTGGACATGCTACAGAGCTGAAACTTCACAGGTACACTTTTTAGACCCCCCAGACACTAAATCCAAAAAAAGTCATGCCTGCCTCCAAAAATGCCCGATAAATGCAAGAAAAAACGCCGTAGAGAAGCCATATTCCTGTTCTAATAAAAATTATAAGAAAATGCTAATTTTTGGGGTGTTCTGGACATGCTACAGAGCTGAAACTTCACAGGTACATTTTTTAGACCCCCAGATACTAAATCCAAAAATCTCTTTTTTTTTTTTATTTTTTTTATTTTTCAATAATTGGCTTTTTTATCAAAAATGACAATTTTAAGAACTTTTTTTGTGTGATTTTGTGTCTGGGGGGTCTAAAAAGTGTACCTGTGAAGTTTCAGCTCTGTAGCATGTCCAGAACCCCAAAAAAAAGATCATATAAGTGTAAAAGAGGGGTCCCACCATCCCTGCTCTACTGAAAAATGATCTTTTTTCTGGTTCTGGACATGCTACAGAGCTGAAACTTCACATGTACACTTTTTAGACCCCCCCAGATACTAAATCCAAATCAAAATCAAAAAATCTCTTTTTGTTTTTTTTTATTTATTTTTTTTAATTTTTCAATAATTGGCTTTTTTTATCAAAAATGACAATTTTTAAGAACTTTTTTTGTGTGATTTTGTGTCTGGGGGGTCTAAAAGGTGTTCCTGTGAAGTTTCACCTCTGTAGCATGTCCAGAACCAGAAAAAAAAAAAGATTGTTTGTATTAGAAAACTTTGGACACAGGAATATGGCTTCTCTGCTGTAACACCTTGCCGGTTTCAAAGCAGGCATTTTTTTGGGTTCTTTGCAGTCAGGAAAAACATCTGAACTTGTGTATAGTGGTACTGTGCACAAGTTCAGATGTTTTGCCTGCCTCCAAAACCCCCCAAAAAATGCCAGCAAAAACACACCTGGGCATTTTTTTTTTTTGACGCTAGCGGTTTTTTGGCATTTTTTGGGGTTCTTTTGAGGCAGGCAAAACATCTGAACATGTGTATAGTGGTGTATATATAGACATACATATATTTATATACACACCTAGACATATATAGGTGTGATAGTAGCAGAAATATATTACTGTAAATGATTTCATTAGCGCAAGCATTTATTTCTGCTACTATCACACCTACAGTATATATGTCTAGGGGTATATATTCAGACATATATGTCTATATATACCCCCTATACACATGTTCAGATGTCATGTCTGACATCAAACATGTCCTCAAAAAAGCACTGGCAGTGGCAGCCCCTGCAGCATAAAAAATGCTTGGCTGGTGAGAAGCCATATTCCAGTTCCGAAGCAACTCAGAGAAATGATCATTTCTCTATAGCGGTCACCCTGCTATGGAAGGGTTTTGTCACCCTGCCATTGCAGTCACTGCCAGTTAACCCTACACTACATTACGGTCACCCTGACACTTCACACTTTCCCTACAGAAACTAAATTTTTGAAGCTAACTAAAGTGTAAAGGAGCACTCTAACTACACTAGATATCCCTTTCCTCACACTAATAAATGCTAAATGACACTTTTAAAGTAAAATTAACAGAACTGTTTCCATTCTCTTCCATGTCCAGTATAACAATGCTGGGAATATGGCGGGGGCGATCTTATATACTGGGGGGCGTATTCACTAATGATTGGTCTAGGGACCCCCTAGTCACTCCAATCACATTCCTAACATTCTTCTGCCCCCTCAATTGGCTTTTGCTAATGGTTCTGGTCCAATCACGGGCTTTTAAAGCCCATTTCCTGAAGCATTGCATTTTGGGCGGTTCTGGTTGCCGAATTCCGAACTTTTTGGGCAAAAAGTTCTAAATTCGGCCGAACCTCAAACACCCAATGTTCGGGCCGAACCGATGGTGGACCCGAACTGTTCGATCATCCCTACTGCTGAACACTTCAGGGCCCGCACTGGCGCCCCCTTTCTCTCTCTAATCTTCAAGGCTTAGATACTGGCACCCCCTCTCTAAGCCACCACTACTGGCTAGCTGACTCCCGGATCCCTTTGACCTTCTGGAGTGGTCCCCTCTCTCAGGTAGACCCCTGGGCAGTTTCGAGTACTCATAACACAGGAAACTTCTGCCCAGCAGCTCCACTCGGTCCACAGCACTCTGGATTATTCCTGTAGCCCAGCTCAGCCTCCGGTCCTCTAGGCCGACCACCCAGGACACCCTCACTTACTCTGACAGGAGGAGAGACAGCCGTCAGCCTCCTCCTGGGACTCTGCTTCCCGCCAAAGACGACCTGTCACATGCTCCCCTCAGACTTATAGCTGATCCCAGGGTGCATTGCGGCAACCTCCACCCACTGAGACAGCTATAAGCCTGGGTGCGCTATTGGCCAGGTTTCCTCCACTGTCCAATAAGAGCCCTCATTGAATGCAGTGGGGAGTCTCCCCAAACTCAACAGACCACACCTGAAGCACATGAAATCCTAACTGAATGATCAGGCACCCCTGATAAGCAGACAGGGCCCATATATATATATATATACTTTTCCTAGCACCTATCTAGGAGGGTGCTACATCCTCTAGTACCTCCCCGCACACTGTAGGTAGCTCCGCCTCTCTAACTTGCCGGGAGATCCTCCAGTGGGGGTGTCGGCATCCACACTGCACCCTGGGCACTTGCATCTCCCTTGTCCCCATGCTGCACTGAGTGGGAACCGCTCAGGAGATCAGACCTGTGGGAGCCATTGGAAGACAAGCTGTCACTTGTAAACACAGACATGGCTACTAATAAGGCACTATAACCGGTTCTGATGCACTGGGCCCAGGCCCCATCAGATAAACAGGGGGGCCCAGGGCAACTTTATTGTTCATTTATGCACTTATGGATTTTACTAGACCACACCTCCGCTCCTACTTTCTTACCAGGGCTTAAATTCTATTTCCCCGGGCCCCATAACGTCAACAGAGGGGCCAAGGAGGTGGGACCAGAGGAGGGACTTTTTTTTTTTTCATTTTTGGGGCGTAGATGGGATGGATAAAGTCAGTGATGCTGTTCCACTGCACCCCAAGGGATAGTGGTGTGGGGGTTGGCATGTAGGCAGGGTTTGGGGGGGGGGCATCAGGAAGGCTGTATGGTGCCTCATGATTGCTTACAGTGGCCCCGAACACAGAAGTGATAGTGGTGACCCGAGGTGGTGGAACTGAGTTAGACAGAATAGACAGACCTGCTACCCATACTATATATCCCAAGAGTACACGTGGGCATTTTACATCCCCCGATCCTCATCCAGGCCTTTTGGCTGTCCCTTTCCGGCCCGCATGAAGTCAATGAGAAATTACGACGCAGGGGGGTGGAACCGGCGGCAATTTAAAAAATGGAAATAAACCAAATGAGATGATAGAAAGCTGTGATCCTAACGGATTACACTGTATCATCCCATTTCACCACAGGATTTCACCTGGTGACTTTTCCAGTGCCCTGCCTGTGCTTTTCCAGTTCTTTGTGCCTGGAAAATAGAGAACGACCATGGCGTCCAAAAAGCGTTCTTTTTGTGCAAAAGCGTTTTTAGACGAACTGGAAAACAGCGACAGCGAAACGGAGTTACTTGAAGAACTGAGCGATAGCGATTGGTGGGAAAATTGGTCATCAGGTGCGGAAAGTGAGGACAGCGATGATTCTGATGTCTCTTTCTGGCACATCGCTCCATTAGAAATTCTGAAGAATCGTTCGATAAACGTCCCAAATTCCACAAGCGATGTGCCAGAAAGAGACATCAGAATCGTCGCTGTCCTCACTTTCCGTACCTGATGACCAATTTTCCCACCAATCGCTATCGCTCAGTTCTTCAAGTAACTCCGTTTCACTGTCGCTGTTTTCCAGTTCGTCTAAAAACGCTTTTGCACAAAAGAACGCTTTTTGGACGCCATGGTCGTTCTCTATTTTCCAGGCACAAAGAACTGGAAAAGCACAGGCAGGGCACTGGAAAAGTCACCAGGTGAAATCCTGTGGTGAGATGGGATGATACAGTGTAATCCGTTAGGATCACAGCTTTCTATCATCTCATTTGGTTTATTTACACTTTTGAATTTGCCGCCGGTTCCACCCCCCTGCGTCGCAATGCTCGCAAGGAATCGGAAGGCAAGTGCTGGTATCTGCAGAGCACAGAGCGGGGAGAGAGTGTGAGGTTGACGGGGAGGACGGCGGGGTATCGCAGGGGAAGGTGAATAAGATTCTGGGGTATTCCTGAGTGTGGCTCGGTGTTACCGCTTTTGGTACTGAAAATGAACCCCGAGCCACACTCGGGAATATGGCTAGGGAGGTTAATGTGAGATCTGAGGTCAAAAAGACCTCACATCTACACTAAAAAAACAAAAAAAATCTGGGCCCTTTAAGGCCATTGGGAGGAAGCGACGTATGACGTCACTATTGTCCTCCAAGGCCCTAGAGTGGAGTGGGGGTCTGCTTGGCCTCACTCGGCTTCCTGCCTAGCGCTCCATCAGACCGGATGGTTTTCCCCGCTACCGACGGCTCCGATAAGCGGGGAAAAAAAACAGGAAACGGCGGGAGGGGGAGGGGTCCAGAAGTTGTAAAAAAAATATATAATTTACTTCCTGCCTGGACCGGAAAGTGACGTCATGATGTCGCTTTGGTCCTCCAAGGCCATAGAGGCGATCAAAGAGTATCTATTGTCAGGTTGGCTATAAGGGGCTCCGTGGTTTCTAACAGCAGCCCTGGATGTGATTGTATAAATGTCTCTGTGTATATGAATTCATATATTTTACCTTTGTATTCATAAACATTTACAATTTTTTATGTTACTTTAAGGCTAAGTTCACATGTAGGCATTTTTGGGGCGTTTTTGGGTAGTTTTTCTGCTCTAGGATCAGCTCAAAAAAACGCCCAACAAGACAAATCCTATTCATTTCAATGGCCCCTGTTCACATCTGAGCGTTTTGAAGTTTCAAGCAAAACGCCCAACGCTCAAAAAAGTACATGAGCTTCTTTTTGGGCAGATTACAGGCGTTTTTATTTATTTTTTTCCATTGGTCACTAGTCAACCTAAAAACTCCTACACAAAAACGCCTGTAAAACGCCTGTAATTAGCAACGCCAAGATGTGAACGTAGCCTAAATGTGTTATTTGGTATTGAGATTTTTGTCAGAAGACCCCCCCCCCCATCCCTTGTGTTGGGGTTTTCTGGGGGTCAGTCCCCCTAATTTTTGGATGATGGTACCCCCCTTTTTTGATATGTGTACTAGTCTTACCCATTTGAGGCATGTAACCACTTGGCGCCCGCGCTGTACCCAGTTTTGGGAGGGGGGCAGGAAGGGGGGGGGGAGGTGCCCGGTATTTATAGGGGGCAGGAAGGGGGTGAAAGTGCCCGGTATTGGGAGGGGGCAGGAAGGGGGTGGAATTGCCCAGTTTTGGGAGGGGGGCAGGAAGGGGGGGAGATGCCCAGTATTTATAGGGGGGCAGGAAGGGGGTGAAAATGTAAATTTGTGTGATTGCGGTAAGCCACATGCAGTAGTAGAGGTGGTACTTGTGCAAAACAAGTGTTGATCATCTTGGGGACTGATCTGTGTATATGGGGAGGATTCCTCCCTTCTTTTCCCTTTTTTTTAAACAGTGGATCTTTAGGCGATGTCGCCTGCTGTCATATTGTTGCAGTATATCATCTGATCTTTATTGATGGAGTGTATGACACCTTACATATCTGTATGACATGTATACATTAATTGGATCCTGAGGAAGCTGTTTCAGCGAAACGCGTAGATCTACAAGAAGAATATGTGATGCATTATAGACATACATTATGAGATTTGCATATACTATATATAGATGTATTGTGTCATATTGTCTGTAATTTTTAATAAACATACTATACCCTTTTATTTGTGGTCTCCATTGTTGATATATAGGCACAATCAAGGTCCCCACATCCAGGTCTCACCTGGTTATACAATTAATTTACAATTAACCGTCAGTCTAATGTCTTGAATGCATAGCCCATGAATTAACATCAATTGCTGGCAAGGTCAAAACCACAGATAAAGCTGTGAAAAAACATCACAACGGGTGGGTGGGATGGGGGGGGGGGCAACTCCTGTGACAGCTGAATCTCCTCGGAGCAGTTGGATGTGCCCCAACGTAGCCTTTTCCTATAGTTCAGGCTCCACCCATTCATCTCAGGTCTTTGTAGCCAATCCTAAAGGAGCTACTTAACTTCTCTTTTAGGTTCACACCCACAGTGATGCCATGCTTCCAGCAGTTAAGGCTCCCTTTCCCTAAAGAAGGTTCAAGGGGTCTTCATAGAAATTACATATCTACCGGCCCCTTCCCCCACCCTCTTTCTTGAAACATCTGCCTGTGTGCCGGAGAGGAGGGAAGCTGGCAGTGCTTCGGGGGAAATGGGCACACAGGGGGAACCGGACAGCAGATGGAAGGGGTGAATGTTCTAGAACCCGGGCTTTTTTTCAGCGGGTATGCGGGGGAACGCAGTTCCGGCACCTCCAGCACTGACTGTATGTAATGGTAAGGGGTTCAAGGTCTATTGATGCTATCTTCCGGGGGGGATCTATTGCTGCTGGAGGGGATCTACTTTTGTGGGGTGGGGAGGGGTGTGTAGTGTTGCTTAGGAGGTCTATTGTTGTTGGTGGATCTGTTGCTGGGGGGGGGGGGTCCTATGTTGCTGGGGGTCAGTTGTTGCTGGAAGGAATCTAGTGATGCTGGATGCAGGAAAATCTGTTGTTGCTGCTGGGGGTCTATTGTTGCTAGGGGAGGGGGTATTTTGTTGCCAGTGATACATTGTTGCTGCTGGGGATCCTTTGTTGCTGGGGGAGGGGGTATTTCATTCCGGGTGGTTCATTGTTGCTGGGGGGGGGTCTATTGTTGCTGGCTGTATGTGTTGTAGCTTACTGTTTTTCTTCTTATTAATAACAAATTCCATACAAATGATGTAGTACCACAATTATTATATGGTTCTGTATTCTCTAAAAGGAGTGGTACTTGGGAGGTGGGTAGGGGGTGGAAGCAAGGAATGGTGCAGGAGGTGGGAAGGGGCGGAGACAAGGGGTGACTCGGAAAGGGGAGTTCTTGCACCTATTGTCTGAGAACCAATCCCCCTGCAGTGCAGCCTTAGGGGGAAAGAGGAGGAGAAGCCGGCAGTGCTGCAGGGGAAGGCAGAAGAGGATCAGTGTGCACACAGTATAACCGGGACTGGCATTGTTGTTTGGTACATTTCGAAAGTTGTTACTTTTGCAAAGTTCAATAAAGCTGTGGCCGTGCCCTATTTCCAACTTAATCAGCTTCTGTGTCTTTTTGGGGGGCAAGGTGTTGGTTTCTTATTTGGTCATAAATGAGCCTATGCTTCTCAGCAGTCAAGTCAGGGATGTAACTACAGGGGTTGCAGGGGTTGCAATTGCAACCGGGCCCCAGGCTCCATGGCCTGTGCGGCTCCCCTGTACACCTGGATAGGGGGGGGGGCAGCATGTAGAGAAATCACTGTCCTCCTTTTTCCTCCTGTAGCTGCAGGAGGAAAATGGAGGAGATTGGTTCCTCTGTATGCTGCCCCCGCCACTCCTCCTATCCAGTTCACTTGTGTTCTGTTGTCTCTGGGCCCCTGTGTGCTCCCCTGCACCCCCCCCCCCACCACCACTGTGCTGCCCCCCCCCCCCCCCCCCACTGTGCTCCCTCCCTTCTCCTGCTGGCTGCTGCAGGGGATGTGTCACAATAGAGAACCAGGAAGGGGTCGGCAAATATGTAATTTACCAGCTCCTTCCTTTTCTGAATTGACAGAGTCATAGTCAGTGACTTTGTAAAAAAATAAAATGATAAAAAATAATACAATTAAAATACTAAAAAATAAAAACTACTGACACCAGTGGGTGAACTTCCAGAATGGCAAAGGTCACACTTGCAACCGGGCCCTGGCATTCCACCACTGGGGGGAGGCCCCAAGATGGCAGGAAGGGGGCCCACTGCAGAACTTGTGAAAGGGTCCCACTGTGGGACTGTAAATAAAGGGCCCCGCAATGAGAGTAAAGGGCCCCAGGATCAGTGGGAAGAGCCCCAGGCTTGAAAGGAAGGGCCCCCGGCCGAGGGGCCCTTCATGGTTTCTTGCACTGGGACCCTGAAGGTTCTAGTTACGCCTCTGTGTTAAGTCATGTTTTGCTTGGGGACAGGGCGGGGACAAGGGGTGGGCAGGAAGGACGGCTGCCCTGGGCGCAATGGTTTATTGCAGGGATGGGTGCGCCTTGACCCTAACCCTAAGGGAAGGGGGGGGGTGCAGTTTGGCATCTTAAATTAGATGGATATGGGTGCCTCAAACCCAAGGGTGGGGACTTTAGGCACCCATATCCATCTAATTTTAGAATCTTTCTGGGACGGCGGCAAAAACCTACTACAGGGCTCCACCTGAGACAAAACCCCCCCCCCCCCATTCAGTTTGGCATCTTTGCCCTGGGCGCTGGATGACCTTGTCCCGCCACTGCTTGGGGATCAAATACTTATTTTACCCACTGAACTGCAACTCCATTTATAACATTTGTATCGTGTTTTTTTTTTTTTTTTTGGGGATTTTTGGTTGGTATTCTGTCTCTATCATATAAAATACACCTATGATAAAAATTATACACCCCCCATTTCTTTGTAAGTGGGCAAATTTACACAATCTGCAGGAGATCAAATAACTATTTCCCCCCACTGTACGTGAGGCAGTTAACCACTTGCCAACCGCTCACATTGAGCGTACTGCGGCAAAGTGGCTCGTTATCGTCCAGCGACGTAGACCTACGTCACTGGACTCCTCCCGTTGTGGGTGGCGCGCGCGCGCCGCCGAAGGCTCGCTCCCGCCGTATTCAGACACAGCGGGAGTCGGGCCAGGGGAGGAGAGGCGGTGATCACCGCCGCTCTTCCCCAATCGTCAGGGATCGAGTGTGGAGATCCGCCTGCTTGTGTAAACAAAGCGGGCGGATCTCCTAAGTGACAGACTGGGACAGATTACAGGATTCAGCATAGCTCAACCTGCGATCTGTGTCTGTGTCACACAATCCCCTCCCCCCACACACGTCAGTAAGCATGAGGCACACATTTAACCCACTGAGCACCAATAAAGTTAACCCCTTCCCTGCCAGTGTCATTAGTACAGTGACAGTGCATATTTATAGCACTGATTACTGTAGTAATGTCACTGGTACCCCCAAAAGTGTCAAAAATGTCAGTTAGGGGTCCGATCTGTCCGCCGCAATGTCGCAGTCCCGCAAAAAAAAAAACACAGATCGCCGCCATTACTAGTTAAAAAAAAAAAAATGACATAAATTTCCCGTAGTTAGTAGCTGCGATAACTTTTGCGCAAACCAATCAAAATACGCTTATTGCAATTTTTTTTTACCAAAAATATGTAGCAGAAAACAAATTGGCCTAAAATGTTAAAACATTTTGATTTTTACATTTTTTTGGGGGGGAAATTTCTTATAAAAAAATGTGAAAAATATTGTTATTTTTTCAAAATTGTCGCTCTTTTTTTGTTTATAGCACAAAAATTTAAAATCGCACAGGTGATCAAATACCACCAAAAGAAATCTCTAAAAAAGGACATAAATTTAATTTGGCTACAGCGTCGTACGACCGCGCAATTGTCCATTAAAGTAACGCAGTGCCGAATTGCAAAATATGGCCCGGTCAGGAATGGGGTACAATCTTCCGGTCTTAAAGCGGTTAAAAATGCGCTCATTGAGAATTTTTTTGTCAAAGACATGGAGCTAAATACATTTTGGCCTAAATATATGACAAAAATTGTATATATTTGATATTTTTTAACTGTCAAAATAGAAAATGTCAATTGTTTCTCAAAATTTTTGCTCTTTTTTTATTAATATCGCAAAAAATAAAAAGCGCAGAGGGGATCAAATACCACCAAAAGAAAGCTCTGTTTGTGGGAAAAAAAGGACGTGAATTTCGTTTGGGTACGGTGTTGCATGACCGTGCAATTGTCAAAGTCGCACAGTGCCGAGTTGCAAAAAGTGACCTGGACGTAAAGCAGGAAAATCCTCCGATGGTAAAGTGTATAATGGAAACTTTTGCCCACTTTTGCATCACTTTCGGTACGGCCCTCGTGTATTTGGCAGCCAGTCTGAATTCAAAGTCTGTAAGAAAAACTCTGAGCGGTTGGCGAAGAGCGATGCGTTCTGCAATGTCAACTCTTCTTGTTGGCTGAGATGTAATTGCGAGTCCTCAAGTGTCTTTGTGAGTTGTTTGGAGTGATTCAGACAGATTGCTCTGCAGGTTGCAGATAGGAATCTCAGCAGACGGGAACCCGTCTATCAGCACTCCTTCAGAGACCAAAGGCGAAGGGCCCCGTCTTCCTTTATACACACAGCGCATTCCGCATCCTGCCGCCGAATGAAAGATGGTGACAAGGCCAGGTAGTTGTCAGGCTGCGGGTACAATGACAGAGAAGGATTAGGATGTTTGCGCCGATGACCTTCACTTCTTTGTCTTGCGGAGAACGCGGCGTTACAGATCAGCCTGCTTGAAGAATTATAAAAGACGAGAATCCGGTGAAAGTACACAAAGTAAGATCCGGGAATGCTGACTGCGCATTCTTTACTTATGTATAGAAGGTGAGAGGTGGGTTAAATAAACACAACATGCCGAAGGCCTGGTCAGAGGATGAATGCATGGCCTTCATATCCTGCATGAAAAGTACAACTCTGGGCAAAACTTTACTTTTGTCTTGGACTGCAGATGAAAGGATTAGAAGAACCCATGTCAATCTTTTTTTGTATTGCTGTCTGTGTCCCCATTGGAGAGATTCATCCTCTTTATTTGTCACATGATTACTATTACTGACTGATAAAATTACAGGATGTCCAAAATTGTACAGAAGTGAGCGTAAATCTTCCAATGGAGACACCAGTTTTGTTGGCAACTGTTTTTGGGCTTATTCACCAGGGGGCGGTAAACCCAGGCAAATGAGTAATGGGACGCTTGAACTGTACACACACATGAACTTTAATGGCATCCCAGTCTTAGTCTGTAGGGTTCAATATTGAGTTGGCCCACCCTTTGCAGCTATAACAGCTTCAACTCTCCTGGGAAGGCTGTCCACAAGGTTTAGCAGTGTGTCTATGGGGGTGTTTGACCATTCTTCAACTATATAATCCTACTTCAGGGCCCCACCTTATGGTAACCCCACTCAAGGTGTGACTCTACATCCCCATGTGCATGGCCTTTCCAACTCCCATCTCTATATACACTATATTACCAAAAGTATTGGGACGCCGGCCTTTACACACACATGAACTTTAATGGCATCCCAGTCTTAGTCCGTAGGGTTCAATATTGAGTTGGCCCACCATTTGCAGCTATAACAGCTTCAACTCTTCTGGGAAGGCTGTCCACAAAAGATGGCACCAGAATGCGGTATTAGAAGGCAAGTCTGCAGAGGCAGTGTGATGCTTAGGGCAATGTTATGCTGGGGAACCTTGGCTCCTGCCATTCTTGTGGATGTTACTTTGGTGTCCATGCCTCAATGGGTCAGGGCTGTTTTGGCAAAAGGGGGCCATACTCAATATTAGGTGGGTGGTCATAATGTTATGACTAATCTGTGATTTACACTATATTACCAAAAGTATTGGGACGCCTGCCTTCACACGCACATGAACATTAATGGCGTTCCAGCCTTGGTCTGTAGGGTTCAATATTGAGTTGGCCCACCCTTTGCAGCTATAACATCTTCAACTTTCCTGGGAAGACCATCCACAAGGTTTAGGAGTGTCTATGAGAATGTTTCACCATTCTTCCAGTAGGAAGATGACGTCAGCATACCAAGACATTTTGGACAATTTCATGCTCCCAACTTTGTGGGAACAGCTTGGGGATTGTCCCTTCATGACTGCACACCAGTGCACAAAGTAGGGTCCTTAAAGATGTTGGAATAGGAAGAAGCCATCCCCAAACTCTTCCCACAAAGTTGGGAGCATGAAATTGTCCAAAATGTCTTGGTATGCTGACGCCTTAAGAGTTCCCTTCACTGGAACTAAGAGGCCAAGCCCAACCCCTGAAAAACAACCCCCACACCATAATCCCCCCTCCACCAAATGGTTTGGACCAGTGCAGTAAGTCGTGCACGCATATGTAAACGGTATTTGCACCACACATGTGAGGTATCACCACGAACGTCAGAACGAGAGCAATAATTTAAGTGCTAGACCTTCTCTGTAACTTTAAACAGGTAACCTGTAAAGGCGTCGCCTATGGAGATTTTTAAGTATCGTAGTTTGTCGCCATTCCACGAGCGTGCGCAGTTTTAAAGCGTGACATGTTAGGTATCTATTTACTCGGCATAACATCATCTTTTATATTTTACCAAAACATTGTGATATATATTGCTCTTTGTTTTTTTTTTAAATTCATTCAAGTGTATTTTTTCCCAACCACTGCACAAATACAAAAATTGCAACAATTGCCATTTTATTCCCCAGGGTCTCTACTAAAAAAAAATTATATAATATCTGAAGGTTCTAAGTAATTTTCTAGCAAAAAAAAAATACTGATTTAAACTTGTAAACAAAAAGTGCGAGAAAAAGCCTGGTCTAGAAACAGAAAAGTGATGGCAGAAAAAAGACGAAGTGGTCCATTGAGTCTGACCATTTTCTTATTTTTATTTTAAATTTTTCATTGATACATTTATTTGTTTACATTTATTTTAATACATGTATTACATTTTATTTATTACATTTATTTATTGCAACAACCACAAATTAGAATCCTACAAGGTACTTAATCAATTCACCCACACCTTATGGGGAGGGAAATCTTCCACTACTCTATGAACTGCATACACAAACCTCAACCCCAATGGATGCAAGCTCAACCTTTCCCATATTTTGTAGAATTATATGTAATCTAAGAATATATAAAATATAAAATAATTATATATTAAACATTGCATACATTGACTCTCACAAGTGGGGAACAAAATGTGTGCGCATACTCCATATGAATGCAAAAACAAATTAAATACATTAATTTATTATAATATATTTATAGCACTTTATTATATTATATTACATTTATATATTTACAATATTATATTATAATTGACATTTACAATATTATATTATAATTTATATTTACAATATTATATTACACTTCTTTTAGTACATTTATTACACTTTATTTAGTACTTTTTTTTTTCTTGTTCAAATATTTTATTTTTAAGAAAGGCATTACAACTGAATATCGTCAAAGGATATACATAGGCTATGATCATTGTATAAAAATTACAACAAATAAGCTGGTAACAATAAAATCGGTAACTGATTGTCATAAGCAGGAACGTCATGGACATAGGAAAACCACAAGCTTGGATGTGGATGAGTAAGTAAGATTGTGGGGTATGGTAGTGGACTCAAGTTTGTGTGGGTTGGGGGCCCATTCACAGAAGGCATACGGGAAATGTTTTTTTAGCGGTAGTAACGTGTCCAATAGTGGAACAAAGGTGAGGGGACATCTAATAGGAGTGGCGCACGTTGGTGTGAGGAAATCATTCCATCCCATGGGTTGACAAGGTATAGGTTGATGTAGTCAAGGTCATTCCTTGGCCTTGGATTTGAGTGGTAGAGGGAAGCTTGGAGGGATGGAAATGTGCTCGTGAGGGGAAGGAATGGGCCTCTAGAATGGGTACAGAGCTGCAGGAGGTGACGGGAAATAAAAGGGGGGTAAGGGGGGTAAGAAGGGAACCAGGGGAAAGGGGGGGTAGGGTATAGTGGTTTTCTGCAGAGAGTCCCGGTTTGCATTATTGGGCTCTGGCAGGCTAGTTGGGATTAAAAGTTTGGGTCTAGTTTTAAGAAAGTACAAGGGAGTCGTCAAAGCCTGGAGGTAGGCAATTGTCAATCCAAGGTCTCCGGAGTTTTTCGTAAGGGAGCAGTTTGTCAAGTAGGACGGCTTCCGTCTTAGCATGAATCATGGCTTGCATGATATTTAGTACATTTTATTATATTACATTTATATATTTACAATATTATATTATATTACATTTATATATTTACAATATTATATTATATTACATTTATATATTTACAATATTATATTTTATTATATTATATTACATTTATATATTTTCAATACTATATTATATTATATTACATTTATATATTTACAAATTTATTATAATATATTATATTATATTACATTATATTACATTTATATATTTACAATATTATATTATATTACATTTATGTATTTACAATATTATATTTTATTATATTATATTACATTTATATATTTACAATATTATATTATATTATATTACATTTATATATTTACACTATTATATTATATTATATTACATTTATATATTTACAATATTATATTTTATTATATTATATTACATTTATATATTTACAATACTATATTATATTATATTACATTTATATATTTACAATATTATATTATATTATATTATATTATATTATATTATATTATATTATATTGTTTCAATATAATATTACACTTTATTTATTATATTTATCATTTATTCATAATTTATATATTTATATATATATATATATTTTTTTTTCTTTTTTTTTTTTGGGGGGGGGGGGGTTGTTAACTTTATTAAACAAGTAAAAAATTTGGGGGAGCATACCCATGTATTTCTAAAGCTGGTGCAGCTATGAACCAAGAGACATGTATATTAAAAAAGAAAGAAGAATAGTGCACCCATGCAAAAGAAACTACCAAATTTTAAGACAATCCATCAATAAAAATGGGGGTTTGGTCCCACCATATGGCCATATAGTGCTCAAGCCCACCACTGCGTCAAAGTACCCCATTATCAGTGGGTCCTACACTATCCATGAAAAAGAGATGAATCCAGCCTTTCTAACCCTTGGAGATAATACTCCTTGCTGGGAAAGATGTGCAAATGCACTACAGGGGACTCCTCCTATATCTACTTGATAGTGGACACTGATAGAGTACAGGTGTGTGTGGGGGGTGGGGTGGGGTTGCTCAACCTCGGTAGTCTGGTCAGACTGAATACATAATAAACAAGCAAAAAATTTGGGGGAGCATACCCATGTATTTCTAAAGCTGGTGCAGCTATGAACCAAGAGACATGTATATTAAAAAAGTCTTCTTTTTTAATATACATTGTTAACTTTATTGCCTGAGTATAGTTCTATGCTTGTCCCAAACATCTTTGAAGCCACTTGATGCTGCCTGGCTCACTACCTTAGCCGGTCTGCTGGAAGTCTATTCCAAGTATCAACTACCCAAAAAGTTACGCTTGAAACTTTTTGACATTATAGGAACATGTGCAATAACAATTTTAAATTGAAGTGTTTGGGTTCTGGGAGCCACGGTTGGGGTTGGGGGGGGGGGGGGTATATGGAACATTTAAATTAGCTATAGGGCCCCCTGTACTAAACTGGCCCCAGAGCTGTTCTATCATTTCTTGCGATTCTCTGCTCTATCCTTTGAATGCATTTGTTACATTTCTAGCAATCGCCATCAGAACTCCGACATTAACGATTTGACGTTTCAGAGATTTCCCTGCAATCTGAACAGAAGCATATTTACAACACGAGAAAAAAAAAGACGAGCGCTTAATTACACATCAAGACAGTCATAATACGTTAGAAATGGAGTGGAGGAGGTGAGTCATCCGGCGTTTTACTTTCCTCCGCGATTACAGACGATGATGTGATGTTTGACAAGATTGACTTGGAACGCTTAAATCTCAAATGAAAGATTGTAAAAGAAGCAGCTAAGTTCTAAAAACAAGAAGATATAAGAGGGGGATCTATCCCTGGAAAAGTGATAGAAAATCCACAATGGGACCAAAAAGGGGAGTTGGGACTTTACCATACCCAGAAGTGTAAATAAAAAAAGTAGATAAAACAAAAGAAAAAAGAATAGATGACGAAATAATATCAATATGTATAAAAAATTACACATTTTATTCAAACATATTTGAAGACACCTCAATGAGGAACCACATTTTAAAAAAATAGCATCACAGCAAAATGGCACAAATACGCAGGGTGGGCCCAAATGCATGAAGGATAATACTAAAATTGGTGGACAGAGAGACTCCGATGCGTTTCAACATAAAGTCTTCTTCTGAGGGTAAGAGCCCATTCACACTGCCGCGACTTTTCAGGCGACTTGTCAGCCTGACAAGTCGCGATGACTTCAAAGTTGTGGGAGATGGTATGGTCAGGGATCTACAACCATTCTTTGACCTGGATTGGTTTGACTGTTTTATGTTTTTCTGTTATTTATGGTTTTGTTTAATAAAAGGCTGCACCGGCCATTTAATCCCAATAATGATAGTGTTGTCATTTAAAGGTAAAGAGGGGTGGTGTTGGGTACTGATCGGGGTTATATGGTTAAACAGGTGGGATCTGAACCACCCTAGTCATGCCATTGCTCTTCAGACACAGGGAATTGTGAGATCTGTAGGAAGATAAAGAACATACAAACAGTAAATACTCTGAGGTTGGATCTCGGCGCTGTAAGGAGCCGGTGCTAACCACTGAGCCGTCATGCAGCTTTCCTTCGGTTTGCTGTTCCTGACTTATTAAATGCATGTTGTCCTTAAGAGACTCTTGTGAAAGCCTCTGCCTGCAGACGGGGTCCACACCCAGAGAGCATCATTCAACGGTGATTTTTACACCTGGTTTAGTTGATGAGAGTTTTGCGACACGGTGTGTGAGAAGACGGCGACAGCTGCGAGATGGGAACCAAACAAAGGCGATGAAAAGTTGATTCTCACCCATGACACATTCACAGTCATCACTCATCGGGCTTAGCAAGTTGAAAGGCAACAGCTCAGACCTGATCAGACACAGAGCAAACATATCTGTGAAGCTGGATTACCCTGCGATGATGGCAGCACAATGGCGGCTTTGTTGGAGGAACTTCACCTTCTTGTTGCCTTTGAGAGTCGAATAAAAAAGATGACACAGAGCAAGCAGAAGTCATCAGAGACGGCTCACCTTCACTCATCGTCTTCTGCTGACAAGTTTTGAAGAGCGACTTCCAATGCTGATGAAGAAATGCGGCTTAATGAGGTTTGCTTTGTTGTGTTAGCGGGGGTCACTATCATAAATTGTGGGAAGATCCATGCAGGACAGATAAATCCACCCTGGAGCTGACGTCCACATCTGTGCAATCACTTTCTGCTCTACATGGAACAAAAAGAACATTCATTTACTATAAAAAACAATGAAAGTCAAAGTAAAAACTGTTAATAAATATGTAAGAGTTTGCAATGCACATTACCTCCTGCCCTCCAGAAGATTTACCCCCCCCCCCTTCATGACCAGGCCATTTTTTTGTGATACGGCACTGCGCTACCTTTCAAAACAAGGATTGCTTTTTATTGAATATATGCAGGGCTTTTTTTTTAGCTGGAACTTGGTGGAACCACCACCCTTGGCTCAGGCCCTCTGCTCCGTGCCAGACTTGTATAAAGTACTCAAAATTTCTACTTGAGTAAAAGTACAAGTTCTCGATTAAAAAGTGACTTGAGTAGAAGTGGAAGTGCTCGCAGAAAAAGTTACTTAAGTAGAAGTACTAAAGTATTCAACATTTTTTTTACTTAAGTATTGCAAGTAGTTTTTTAAAAAAATTTGCTACTTAAGTACTAAAAGTAAAAAGTACCAGTAGTTTTGAAAAAAAAATTCTACTCAAGTACTAAAAGTAGAAGTACAAGTACTGTGTTATGTAGTTATTAAAGAAAGAAGTCAAAAGTTTGAACATCATATTGTTTTTTATTATTTCAAATGATTTATTCAAATGATTAACCTAAAGGACAATCACAATTCCTTAGGCTGTAACATTTTGTAAACAAAAAACAGATAAAATATGTCCCTCCCTTCCCCTTTTAAAGCCAGGGGTGGTCTCCTTCCTGAGCTTCCTCACTCTCACAGCCAGGCAGATCACTTGAAGTTGAAGGGCCAGGGGTGGAAGGTGGTGTTTTTGGTTCGTCCATCTTTTCAGCTGATCAAAAGGCAGAACAGGAGCATGCGCAGTCTTCTTAATCACGGTTTGATTTGATTCGCTCAATTGATGATGATGTGCCAGGCCAGCTTCATCAAACCTACAACGCTTAAAGTGAAAAATGCATCAAAAACTACTAACAAAGTGGCTGTGCTAAAAATGCTAATAAAGTGCCTGCAATTATATATATTCTTCTTTTATTCAAAATCATCGCCCACAGTATCAAAAATAAAGTGACATGTCTGTGCTAAATGCAGTGCAAATTATTACCACAATGTAAATTTAATTCATATAAAATATATATGACAATACCACAATAAAATAAGTTGTGATTGTGAATAAGTTAGGTGTAAGTTTAAGTGTGTAAACTAAACTTTATAACGAAAAGTCCATAACTGAATTCCAGTGTGCAATCTAAGAAGTGCAGTGCTTGTCACTTGCTGTCAGATGCTTCCACCTTTCTTCTGTCATCTGCTCAAGTAAAGTGGTGGACTGGATAGCCTCTCTCAGTCTCACCTTAGTAGCACTGGCACTGCACTGGTTCAAAAAGCTGTCTATATTATTTTCATTATAAGAACTTGTCAGAACATGCTTCCACCACCTGTCCTTCACACTAGTAGTGCTCATTTGCTTTGCTCAAGTCAAGTGCCACTGCCAGTGGCCACTGCAGTGCAGGCACAGCCGCACAGGCAGAGGCAGGCCGCAGGAAGCACAGGCACCACCACAACACAACACTTATGGTCCATGGACCGTGGATGGTCGGATAATCATCATAGCCATCAGTCTCACTCTTCTTGGTTCAAAAAAGCCACCCATGACCCGTGTGTATATAATATATTAATATTTTATATTGATTATTTGATTCTCAAATGGCACATTTGCCATGGCAAGGATTAGGCCCTCTCCACGGTCCACCTCACTCACCTCATAGAGAAGAAGATGAGATAACGAAGAAAATGCTCCGAGTCCTGCTCCCGCGTCCCGCCGCCCGTGTCACAACTCCTCTCAGTAAGGGCCCTAAGGGGTGGAGTCTGAGTGACACACAACACGTTTAGAGGCAGAGACCTCGAGCGGGAAGACGGCAGCTCGGCTCCTCCAGTGCGGTCTTAAATTGATGATCATGACAGTGATTCCGCGGGCAGCGGCGCGAGCGAGGCTGTGGGATTGATTGAATTGAGTTGTGCTGCCTACTGCTACACGCTACCTACTACTAAATTGTGAGTCAGTATATTTTATTTCATTTTTATATATAAAAGCGGTATTGTTGAGCACTACTAGCCACTAGATCTCCTGGCTGTCACTTTGTCACATGTTGGGGAATCACAGCGGCTCGGCTCCAGAAGTGGCGGTGTCCCCGTCATCCTGCCAGGGCCGCCAAGAAGTTCATCAACTAATCTTAAGTTATTAATATCTTATGAGGAGAGGACCAATGAGATTGAGAATTGAAAAAATTAAATATATATGGCTTTTTGAACCAGTGCAGTTAGTGCCACAGTGCCACCCAGACGCTATCCACCAGTGCCACCACCATTAAGTGTGTTGGTCGGTCACTCGAGCACTGAAGGAGGTGGAAGCATCTGACAAGTGAAGTGACACTTTAGATTTGCACACTGGAATTCATTTATGGACTTTTCGTTATAGATAGGTTTACACACTTCAACTTGTTGCACGCACCTGACCTAACTTATTTCATAACTTATTTTATTGTGATTTATTGTCATATTTTATATGAATTGAATTTACTGTTACATTGTGGGAATAATTATTTTCACTGCATTTAGGCTTTAGCACATTCATGTCACTTTATTTTTGATACTGTGTGGAGTGTGGGCAGGGCACTGGGGGCAACGATGATATTATATCGATTGCACAGGCACTTTATTCGCACAGCCAAGTTGTGTTTGTTAGTAGCTTCTTGATGCAGTTTAAGCGCTGTAGCACAATTTATTTGTTTGTTTCATATTTTCTTTTTATTGGAAAGATTTGGTATAGCAGCTTTTATTATACACAGCCTTTATTTTCGTATGCGCTGATTTACAAATGACATTATACACATTTTTTTGAGCTTTATGCAACCTGCCATCTACTGTCTGTCTATCTGTTCTGGCAGTGGTAATTTTTTTAAAAGTAACGAGTAACTATGCAGCACAAAAAAAAAATACTTGAGTAGAAGTATCGAAATCATCAAAAAAATGTAGTGAAGTAAAAGTAGAAGTAGGAGAAAAAAATTCTACTCTAGGAAAGTACAGATACCGCATTTCGGTACTTAAGTACAGTACTTAAGTAGTTCTACTTCGTTACTATACATCTCTGCCGCTCACCACTATCACTTGTACACACAGAGGTCTGGCTTCCTGTGTTTTCCAACTGCAGTATGGGGACAAAGGAGATGCCGGTGCTAGGGGTGCAGTGTGAATGCTGACACCCCCACTGGATGATCTCCCAGCATGTGAAAGAGGTGAAGCCATCTACAGTGTCAGGGGAGGTACTAGAGAAGAAGAGGGGTAAAAGTGAGATGTGGATGGGGGATGCCGAGCTAAGCAGCTGTGGAAGAAGGCTGAACTCTGCACTCTGTGTGTAGCGCACCACTGAACCCTGCACTGTATATGTAGCACACTCCCGAACGCTGCACGTAACACACCCCTGAACTCTGCACTCTGTGTGTAGTGCACCCCTGAACCCTGCACTGTATATGTAGCACACTCCCGAACTCTGCACGTAGCAAACCCCTGAACTCTGCACTCTGTGTGTAGCGCACCCCTGAACCCTGCACTGTGTACATAGCAAACTCCCGAACTCTGAGCGTAGCACATCCTTGAACTCTGCAATCTGTGTGTAACCCCACCGAACTCTGCACTCTGTACATAATGCACTCCTGGTATTTGATGCTGACATCCCACTAGATGATCTCCCTTCAAGTGAGAGAGGCAAAGCCATCTACAGTGTGAGGGGAGGTACTAGAGAAGAAGAGGGGTAAAAGTGAGATGTGGATGGGGAATGCCGAGCTAAGCAGCTATGGAAGAAGGCTGAACTCTGCACTCTGTGTGTAATGCACCCCTGAACCCTGCACTGTATGCATAGCACACCCCTTAACTCTCTACTCTCTGTGTTACCCCTATCGAACTCTGCACTCTGTGTGTAACTCCACTGAACTCTGCACTCTGTACATAATGCACTCCTGGTATTTGATGCCCCTTTAAGACCCTCTCACTGTTAGTGAAATTTTTACCAGTATATAGAGGGGGTTTTGGGGTGGGGGCGGGGGTGGGTCATGGTTGAGTTCCTTACACCTTTTTTCAGAGAAAATAAGCCCTGAACATATATATGGTACAATAATAGCAAGCACAAAAGTAGATGGTTCAGGTTGGTGGTGGGGGTGTAATGGTGGGGGGGAGGAGGGTGGGGAGGGTAACGGGTTAGGCTGGTGGTGGGGGTGTAATGGTGGGGGGGAGGGTGGGGGGGATATGGTTCAGGCTGGTGGTGTCATGGTGTTGGGGAGGAAGGTCGGGGGGAGGGTAACGGTTTAGACTGGTGGTGGGGGTGTAATGGTGGGGGAGAGGAGGGTGGGTAATGGTTCAGGCTGGTGGTGGGGGTGTAATGGTGGGGGGGAGGAGGGTGGGGAGGGTAATGGTTCAGGCTGGTGGTGTAATGGTGTGGGGGAGGAGGGTAGGGGGGGCAATGGTTTAGGCTGGTGGTAGGGGTGTAAGTGTGGGAGGGAGGAGGGTGGGGAGGGTAATGGTTCAGGCTGGTGGTGTAATGGTGTGGGGGAGGAGGGTAGGGGGGGCAATGGTTTAGGCTGGTGGTAGGGGTGTAAGTGTGGGAGGGAGGAGGGTGGGGAGGGTAATGGTTTAGGCTGGTGGTGGGAGTGTAATGGTGTGGGGGATCTTGGCACACTTTGGGCCCCTTAGTACCAATTGAGTATGGTTTAAAAGCCACGGCCTCCCTCAGTATTGTTGCTGACCATTCCTTTATTATTATTATTATTATTATACAGGATTTATATAGCGCCAACAGTTTGCGCAGCGCTTTACAATATGGGGGAAGACATTACAGTTACAATACAATTCAAAACAGGAGGAATCAGAGGGCCCGGCTCGTTAGAGCTTACAATCTAGAAGGGAGGCTCAAGTGAAACAAAAGGCAATAACTGCGGGGGATGACCTGATGGAGAAAATGGAAGTGCAGTTGTTAGCTGTTGGTAGGATAGGCTTCTCTGAAGAGGAGGGTTTCAGGGATTGCCTAAAAGCTAATAGAGTAGGAGATAATCGGACAGATAAGGGTAAGGAGTTCCATAGGATTGGAGAGGCTCTGGAAAAGTCCTGGAGGCGAGCATGGGAGGAGGTGATGAGAGGGCTAGAGAGCAGGAGGTTTTGAGAGGAGTGAAGAGAGCCATTTGGTTGGTATTTTGAGACTAGGCTAGTGATGTAGCTGGGGGCTAAATTTTGGATGACTTTATGACTACATTGTCCCCATCTTCTGATGGCTCTTTCCAGCAGGATAATGCACCATGTCACAAAGCTCCAATCATCTCACCACTGGTTTCTTCACCATGACAATGAGGTCTCTGTCCTCCAATGGCCTCCACACTTCCCACATCTCATCCAATGGAGCACCTTTGGGATGTGGTGGAACAGGAGACAAATCTGCAGCAACTGCGTGATGCCATCATGTCACTATGTACCAAAATCTCAGAGGAATGTTTCCAACACCTTGTTGAATCTATGCCACGAACAATGAAGGCAAAAGGGGGTCCAACCCACTACTAGCAAGGTGGACCTAATAAATTAGTGTAGTCAGAACCTAAGCAAATGTAGCACTGCCCCCTAGGGAGCTGCTGATATTGGATTCCCCTGGGTTACCCATAGCAACAGTCTGTAGAAACGTATCGCTTTGACACTTGGCTCAGACAATGAACAGTCTGGGGGATTTGGTTTTTTTTTTGTGTTTTATTTTAGAACTTGAATGGGAGAAGGGATGAGTGGGATACTCCAACTTGAACTCTGCACAATCTCTGAGGGCAACTGACTGCAGAATGCGGCAAGGCAAGCCCATGTCCCTCGACTCTCACCGGAGCGGTCCCCTTCCTGGGCAGACCCCCGGCAAGCTCCCTGGTACTCACGGACACTGTTTTTCCTCAGGTTGCTCTGCCACTGGCTCCACCGTCAGTATCCACTGGATCTCCTGGCTCAGCACCACACTTCTGGTCCACTAGGCCGACTGCCTGTGACCACCTTCCACACTGACAGGAGGAGAGACAGCCGTCACCCTCCTCCTGGGACCTGGCTTCCTGACCAAAGACGCCCTGTCACATGTGCTCCTGGCTTTTATGACCAATCCCAGGATGCACCGCTGTTGTGCCAACCCACTGGGACAGCCAGAAAAGCCTGTGTGTCACTGGCTGGGTTTCCTCCACTGTCCAACAGGCCCTCCTATTGGATACAGTGGGGACACTCCCTCAGACCAGATGAATCGCACCTGGACACATGCAGCAGGCAGAACTAACAATCAGCCCCCCCCTGATAAGCAGATGGCGCTGCTATGCTTTTACCAACCCAGCACCTACCTAGGAGGGTGCTACACAAATATGGGGGATAAAATCCACACTAGCCTTCTTCTCTCAGATCTCGCTCCTCCGACATACATTCTGTTGATTCCTCCCTGTGCTTTTTTTTTTTTTTTTTCATTTTAACGGCTCGTACCTCTTCACATATCACTTTACAAGGCGTTGCTTTAATTAAAACATCAACTATAGGGATGCTCCTTGTACGATCGGTCTCTGTGCAGATGGTGAGTTTAGGTGAGAAGGGGTTGGAGATAATTGAAATGACAAATAGAAGAAATGGTGTAAAACAAACAATGACTCATGTAGGACTAATTATGATTTTTTAGACATGGTGATGATGTATAAATGTTCCTTGGTGACGAGCGCGTATTGTACACAGTCCCTTCCCACGTCCTCACTTCAAAGGTGAAACCAAGTTTTCTGTGTGAATAAGAAGAAGAAGTAACTTTGTATTACCCTGCAGGGTGAGGATATCTTCATATATATATATATATATATATATATATATATACGGTGTAGAGATACCCCCGAAGAAGCCTGTATGGTAATTTGGGCTCTCTGTTCTGCATCTCACCTCCAAGAACATCCCCCGGCCCCTCTGACACACCTTGTTGAATGAAAGTGTAGCACTACTCCCATGGGAGCTGCTGGTTATGGATTCCCCTGGGTTACCCATAGCAACAACTTGACAATACAGCATATTCTAAGTGCGTGGGGTTTTGGTTTTTGTTGTTTTATTTGATAACTGGGAGGGGAGAAGGGATTAGTGGGATACCCCAACTGAATAACTATGCACAATTGCTGGGACTTCTGGTTAACAATGAATGCGGCAAGGCCGCTGCTTCACCTTGCTACTATAGTGAAGAATTAGATGAACTGTACTGCACTGTGAATCACTCTTCAGGGTCCTACTTGGCACCCCCTTTGTCCCTACTCTTCAGGGTTCTAAACGGCACCCCCTTTACTCTGGCACTCTGTGTGAACTGGCCCCTTGATCCTCTGACTTCACTGGAGTGGTCCCCCTTCCTGGGCAGACCGTTTGGCAAGTCCCTTAGTACTCACGGACACTGTTTTTCCCAGAAGACTCTGCCAGCAGCTCCACTGTCAGCTTCACTGGATCCTCTGCAGCTCAGCTCCACACCTGGTTCACTAGGCTGACCGTCTAAGACCACTTTCCTCATACAGCAGGAGGAGAGACAGCCGTCTGCCTCCTCCTGGGACTCTGCTTCCCGCCAAAGATGCCCTGTCACATGTCCTACTGGCTTTTATGAGCAATCCCAGGATGCACTGCAAGAGTGCCCTCCCACTGGGACTCCCACAAAAGCCAATGTGTCACTTGCTAGGTTTCCTCCACTGTCCAACAGGCTCCCCGATTGGATACTCACGGACACTGTTTTTCCCGGAAGACTCTGCCAGCAGCTCCACTGTCAGCTTCACTGGATCCTCTGCAGCTCAGCTCCACACCTGGTTCACTAGGCCGACTGCCTATGACCACCTTCCTCATACAGCAGGAGGAGAGACAGCCGTCAGCCTCCACCTGGGACTGCTTCCCACTTTTATGAGCAATCCCAGGATGCACTGCAAGAGTGCCCTCCCATTGGAACTCCCATAAAAGCCAACGTGTCACTGGCTGGGTTTCCTCCAATGTCCAACAATCTCCCTTATTGGATACAGTGGGGACACTCCCTCAGAACCAGTGAATCACGTCTGGGAACATGCAACAGGCAACCTAATAGATCAGGCTCCCCTGATAAGCAGAAGGAGCATAAGATGCTTTTACCTAGCACCTACCTAGGAGGGTGCTACAAAAGTTACTGCAAGTACTTATAAGAACACAAGTGTTTGTAGCACTGCTCCCGGAGTGAATACGTAGGTTCCCCTCTGGTTACCAGCACCCCACAATAAGTAAAGACCAGTCACTGATTTTCCATGGCTCACAATTCAATAATCAGTCCAGGGGTATTTGGTTGTTTTTGTCGTTTATTGTAAAATTGGGGATAGGAGAAGGAAATAGTGAGATACTCCAACTTTAACTATTCACAGTGATTGAGGACTCCGATCTTCTCTGCTTTACTATAGATTTGGAACAGCCAAGCTGTTGATTCATCCTGCCACTTCGGATGAATGTGGATTAAGCCTCTTATCCTTAAAATGACTTGGTGAACAAATGGTTATCTTCAGGACACTCTCCCTAATGTCCTCTCTCTCCTCTTAGGCTGACACCCATCCACTGAGTGTCATACTAACAGGGATGGCCCCCTTCAGGTCAGGCCTCTTGACACGAGTCCTTGTACTCACGATACTGTAGTCCCAGGGTCTTCAGTGTCTTCCCTCTCAGTCAGCTCTCCTGGACCTCTGGGTTCGGCTCCTCTCAACCGCTCCGCTGGCCCTCAGGATGACCTCCCACGACCACATGCCACATCCACAGAGGAGGAGGCAGCCTCCGGGACTCCTCTCTCTAGCCCAAAGACCCTACAGCACATGTGCTCCTGGCTTTTATACAGTATCCCAGAATGCACCGAGGCTACCTGCCCTCTGCCAATCATCAGGACTGTGTCAAAAGCCTATGCACCCATTCGTCAGGTTTCCTCCCACTGTCCAACATGCCTCCCTATTGGACCAGGGTGAAACACTCTTCAGACTGAACGAATCGCACACTGAGCACAGTGAGCAGACCTCACTAACAGATCCTGCTCTCTGGTAGGCAGAGAACAATATAGATTTACCTGCAGCCCCTCTGGTAAGCAGACAGAGCTCAAAACTATACTCTCTCACTAGCACCTACCTAGGAGGGTGCTACATGTAGATACCTTAAACATGGTTGTGAATTAGCACCATGAAATAGACACAAGAGGGTTTAGTCGTAAATTAACTCAATTTGTTGGGACGGGTTGGAGTAAATGGCTGTTTGAGCATAAATGAGCACACAGAAGGTAGGTTCAGACACAGTCTGCTAGACAGTATATTCACTATGCCAAGGTAACTTAGAACAGAGTTCTGTACCACTAGACTGGGATTAACTCATGAATCAGCAAAGTCAGCAATAAACAGTCATGTAAGCATTAACTGTAATATTACTATAACTAGTCTAGAGTGCACTCTGTGACGGGACCGACGCACAATGTGCTTGCGTGCTTCCATCAATATACGGCTTCCTCCAGTCTTGTACATGGGTATCAGATATTATAACCGCCTATTGCAAACAAGAACTAGACACTCGTTTTAGCTGCTAACTCTGGAACTGATATATTGAACAAGAATGCAAACTTTGTATACATTTGAGAAGTATGTCATTGACCACCTGAATGTTTACCCAAAACATCCCACAATGGTTTAGATAACGAGGTAGGGCTGACTCATGGCTAATCCCCCTTAGCAACTACTTTAGCTGACAAGGAGGATATCATTAACATGCTAATTAACTTAGCACTTAAACCAGTCTAGGTGAAGTACATGGAATCCACATCTAAACAATGCTTTATTTACAGACTCCATGGCAACGGTCTACAACAGGCTATAGGTCTCACAGTGTAAAGTGGGATTAAATCTTCATAAATTTCTTGAGGGATATTGTTGATAAATATTACTATCCCATTTGAAGTAATACAAACCATATTCTCAGGGTCCATTAAGTAGTTGTCCATCATTTTCTTGGTCACCCTGTGCCCCTAATAGACACAGGGTAACTTACACATAAGAGGGGCCTAGGGACCTGGGAGAGGGATTTCTCAACCTCTTTAAGGTAAGCTGGGTTCCACGGGACCCCCAACCAAAGTAACTCCCGTCACACACTGTCCCCTGAGAGGTAGCTCTAGGCATAAGCAATGGGTGAAGGTCACTGTGTAGCAGCTGCAAAGAGACCGTCTTTAATCTTCTCCCTTCAGCCGGCTAGCATTGTGGCCCAGCTGTACTATAGGTGCACATGAGAATAGTCCCAGTCAGCCTGCAGACAGCAATAAGGCTATTCAATGGCAGTAGGGTTGGTATCTAAAGGGCTCAGTCTCTCTAGCAGCAGATAGTAAATCCCCACTGCAGCAGCTCACCAGTCCCAGTGATATTGCAGCTCACCATCCAGTCACACACAGCCATTAGTCCACTTTTTGTTCTGCCCCCAGGTGACTCTGGCTGTCGGCACACCTGGACTCAGCACTCAGGATCCTGCTCAGGCCAATAATTTGCAGCAGTGATGGTGCACACTGGCCAGCAATGTGCACTTTCCGGTCTCCCTCATGGCAAGAAGAAGCTGCGTCCTGTACAGCCTGAGAAAATGCACCGCTTTCCCCTCCTCCTGGCAATTTCCATCTGGGAAATGCAGTTCAAAAGCCCCTGATTACAGTAGAGTCTCTCCCCTCTGGACTACACTTCCCACAATGCAGTGCTGTCTGACTCTGTCTATTAAACTCTTCCTGCTCAGCAGCTCCCCACTCCGGCTGCGCAGCCGCTACAGAGAGCAGCTGCAGCCACCGATTCTCTCACTCTTCATTCTTAGCCAAGCACCTGGCTACAACAGTTCATAACAAACCTCCCCTCTGAAGGACATTTATAGTCATATCAGCTGTTTGAAGGTTGTTTCAATGTACACTGATTTCAGGTTCTCAAAGCTTGCACTCCATGCCTCAGACTGAGGATACTGGGGGGGGGGGGTTAATCTCTTGCAACTGAACCAAGGAATCTGCTGCACAGGAGCACATTTTTGATTTATGCACATCCTTATTGCATTTATAAAATGTGTATTTTAAGCAAAATGGAAAATTTTGGGGGCGCTGGACAGAGAGGACAGGCTACAACTAATGTGGGCAGCTTTGCTTTACATGCACAGCAACTCAGAGTGTGTAAGGAAGGTCGGATTCTCAGAAGCAGAAGGAAACTATTGCAGGCATATGCCCATACGCAAAATATGTTGCCCACACCTCTGTGCATAAGGGAAATGCCATACGTGTATTAGCAAGTAGGCACACGTCAGTTAATGTGCACATGTACAAAAATTTGTAAGCATGCTCAACCCTGGTTTTGGTGCCCTGTGGCTTACATAAACTGAAGCACTGTTGACAGAATTTGCTGAGTGGTCTTCAGCTTGTCTATGTTTACCCGAGACCTGACCTGATGACTCTGCATCAATGTGTATGACCCAGCCTGCCTTCTGAACTTTGCTACTGCCCAGCTGTTACTGACCTTGGCTTGTTTCCTGGACTAAGTTTTTGCCTCCTGTTTTGACACCATGCTGCCTGACTGTTACTGACCTCGGCCTGTACTCTGGACTAAGTCTTTGCCTCCTAATTTGACACTATGCTGCATGGCTGTTACTAACCTTGGCTTGTTTCCTGGACTCAGTCTTTGCCTCCTGTTTTGACACAATGCTGCCTGACTGTTAGTGACCTCAGCCTGTACCCTGGACTAAGTCTTTGCCTCCTAATTTGACACCATGCTGCATGGCTGTTACTAACCTTGGCTTGTTTCCTGGACTCAGTCTTTGGCTCCTGATTTGACACCCTGCTGCTCGGCTGTTACTGACCTTGGCTTGTTTCCTGGACTCTGTCTTTGCCTCCTGATTTGACACCATGCTGCATGGCTGTTACTGACCTTGGCTTGTTTCCTGGACTCTGTCTTGGCCTTCTTATTCAGTACCACAAAGCTCCTGTGCCCGGTCTCTGCCTAATGATCTTTAGTTTCAAGTTCTACTCATCGGGCTCCAACACAAATCCGATTCGGTCTTCAAACTCCAGCACTCGTGCTACTCTGTGCCCTCACATTATCTTTCACAACCTTCAGGAATGTTGGGCAGGAGGTACAAGAGGAGCCCCCTCAGCTACTCAGTCTCTGCCAGGAACAAAATAAAGTGCTTTGAAATGCTCAAAGTCTACCCATCCAATCTCCCGCACCTTGCTCCTCATTGTACTGTGTATTCCCCATATTCCCCCACAACCACTGTTTGCTCATTTAACCAGTTTCCCTGATCCTCAGTATGTGATGCATGCCTTATGCTCCCCTGTATGCTTCATTTGCTGTGCCAGCCACAGTCTTTGAGCTTCTGTGTGCTGTGCTTGTCCTATGTAGCCTTGCATCCCTCTTTTGCTGTGTGCCTGGGGAACCAGGTTTCTCCACTTACTGTGTGTAGCATTGAAGGGCAGCACATAAAGCTGTGGATAGCTAGTAGAGTGCAGTAACCAGGGGAGAACATATTAGAAAAGGAGACGCAGTGGGGGCACGACCTCAGCTTATACAGACCAGATTGTAGTACATGTTTAAGGTCCCTTGCACACAGCGCCATCCAGCTGCAGTGAGTTCCTCCTGGCATCTAGAGGAACAGGTGTGGCTGGACGGGGCTGAGTGCTACCCATGTTAAGGTGCATTCAGGGACAAAGGCCCGGAACACTGAAGACCTGCATAAGTCCTGTGTTCCAGACCTTCGTCCCCGAAAACACAGGGCCTTAAAGGCTTGTAGGCAAGTGCAGTCTACTTTCTCCTCTTCAGGTGACCCTATTCCACAGAGGCGCTGCAGCCAGAGAGGAAGTCAGAAGGAACATGGTTCCTCTATGGAGGTGATGGCAAACCTTGGCACCCCAGATGTTTTGGAACTACATTTCCCATGATGCTCAATGGCAGAGTGCATGAGCATTATGGGAAATGTAGTTCCAAAACATCTGGGGTGCCAAGGTTCGCCATCACTGCTCTATGGTTTCCTGGGTTCCTAGGGAAACACCCAATTGGATGTTTGCTTGTGACTCCAGTAGCCATCTTGGGTCAGGGAGAGCATATTTAAGGCCTTGGCTCCCAGGTTTGGCACGCATTTTGCAAGTGGGCAGAGTAAGGAGAGGTACCCCATCTGTTAGGAAAGCACTAGCGGTAGGGGAAGGTTCCCAATGAGGTGGGAAAGTGTAGGGTTGTATCTCTTCTGGACATCTTCCTGATTGGACACTGGATGGCCAAGCCTCATTCTGTCCCCTCTCAACAGATGATGTGGAATCTGCTTCTTCCACATGCCTGGAAACTTTAGCGCACCCAGCTGGGGAGCCTCCCCACTGGGTTTGTTGTCAACTGTTGCTGCATTATTTCAATACAAGCCTTCAATTGCACCTGACAGTGTGAATTATTGCCTCCGCACCATGCTGCACCATATCTACAGGCTGGTACCACTCGGTACAGCATTCATCCCAAACGCAGCCTATCATTGACTTTGACAGGCTGTCTGCAACAGGGTTGGATGCTGCACCTGTCCTTTCAGACACCAGGAGGGACACACTGCAGCATGGATGGGGCCCCATGTGCAAGAGGCCTTAGAGATGTCCTACAACCTGCTCTGTGTAACTGAAGTCATGCCCCCACTGCATCTCTTTTTCTAAAGTTTTCTCCTCTGGTGGCTACACTCTACTAGATGTCTTCACTTCTATATGCTGCCCTCCAATGCTACACCTAGATCTCCTGTAGGGGTTTATTTTTTTTCCTGGGGTTTTACTTTAAGTGAGTAGTCAGCCCTTGGAGCTGCACCATCGATGAACAGAATATAATTGATATCACAGTCCTCAATGTTTGATAAGCTTATAGTGTGACAAAATAAACGGTCTGAGCAGTTTATGATTTATTGCAGTTCATGACTTATTTAATTCCACTAAATTATGATGTATTGGTGTTTTAGAATAAGATGTGAATATTGAGTTACAAAAAAAATGAAAATCCCTTCCTACCCTAATATTGAAGGATACATCGTCTTCCCAGCATACTATAATAAAGGGCACGCTGAGGGTTTTAAATTAAAAATGACTTTGTTTATATAAAATGAAGATTTAGACATCTAATGAGTTTTTTCTTCGGAAATTTCTGATGGATTTTATAATTGGACCAAGAATATAACTAAAGCCATGGCAGTCTCTGCAGTCGCTATGGAGCCCAGAGGTACAACTGGCATTTGTAAAATACATTTGGATACAATTTATACATCGATCAGCTATAACTTTGTGTCCACCCACCCAGGGCCGTCTTTAACACAGGGCAAAAGGGGCAGCTGCCCTGGGCCCAAGTCATTGTTGTGGGGCCCAAAGCAGCTGCCCCTTGAGCCTGCACTGCCTGCAAATAGTTGATAAGTGGATTTGGGAGGGCCCAAGAAAATATTTGCCCAGGGTCCAATCAATATTAAAGACGGCCCTGCACCCACCTAATATTAAGTAGGTTCCCCTTTTGCCACCAAAACAGCCCTGACCCATCGAGGCATGGACTCTGATCTCTGAAGGTATGCTGTGGTTCTTGGCACCAAGCTGTCAGTAGCCAGGGCTGGTGCAAGGACTTTTGAGACCCTAGGAAAAGCGCCATTTTGCTGCCCAATTGGCTCCGCCCGTAACTCCACCCCCTTTGCCCTGCCCATGTATACCCTACATTTTTAATGACTGCTATCATTAGCTGGGTGGGACCGACACCACTGGGGATTAAAAGGTAACCCTTTAATCCAAGCAGAGAGGGCACTGTGATATGCATTCCTTCACTATAGGTTCAGGAATAAACATGTTTATATTTCTGACCCAATAATGTTCCTTAATGGCATTGGCACTCTCTGTGAGTGCCAATACCATTATAATAAATTATTTATTTAAATAATTATTAAAAATAAATAAATCTACCCCCTCCCCCCAAAAAAAAAAGAGAGGGGATTAGGGACGAGAGAGAGAGAGAGAAAGAGAGAGAGGGGATCGGGGATGAGAGAGAGTTGATTGGGGATGAGAGAGAGGGGCCGTAGCCCTATCTGCATTCCCTTCTGTGCACCCCTTGTCCCAGTTTGTGGTGGGGAGGCGTATAAGATGCCCAGGGCCTTCTATAGAAAGGCGGTCCTCGGGGGGCCATGATTCACCTGTCCTTTGGGCTGCTGTCAGATCTGGGAGTGGAGAGGAGAGCAGGTGGTAGTGCCTGGCTGCATGCGCTTCCCGCATGCCTCTGGGGCCCCAATCCGCCTGTCCTCTGGCTGCCGTAGGAACTGGGAGTGGAGAGGTGGTTGGAAGAATCCAGTCCCTGGGTGGCGCCATCGTGTCGGAGTTAGCTGTGCCTGCTGCTCCTCACCTCTCTAGTGGTCAGGGAACGTTTCTCCCTGCTCCCACCCCCACTCGTCCAGCACTCCCCATGACAATGGGGGAGTCAGCCCTGACACCCCTGACTGATCTGTGCTCTAGGCCAGTGGTTCTCAACTCCGGTCCTCGGGACCCACCAACAGGCCAAGTTTGCAAGATAACTAAATTACATCACAGGTGATCTCATTTGCTGCTCAGTGATTGCTGTATTCTAGTCTGCAATCCCCCAAGGTAATACTTAAAATCTGGCCTGTTAGTGGGTCCCGAGGACCGGAATTGAGAACCACTGCTCTAGGCCATAGGTAGCACCGGCCCTGTCAGTAGCAAATCCTTGAAGTCCTGTAAGTTTTGAGGTGGGGCCTCCAGGAATCAGACTCATTTTTCCAGCACATCCCACAGATGCTTAATTGTAGATCTGGAGAATTTGGGGAGATCTGGAGAATTTGGAGGCCAAGTCAATACCCCAAACTTGTTGTGTTCCTCAAAACATTCTTGAACCATGTTGCAGTGTGGCAGGGTGCAATATGCTGAAAGAGGACACTGCATTCAGAGAATACCATGAAGGGGTGTACTTGGTAAGCAAATAAGTTTAGGTAGGTGGTATATTTCAAGTAACATCAACATGAATGGCAGCAGACAAGGTGTCCCAGCAGAACATTGCCCATTTGAAAGTACTTCAAAATGTATATGGCTTTCAAAATTTGATTGTGAAACAATTTTTACCAAACGAGAACCACATACACTGTTTTTTCAAATGAACGGTGGAAAGTGAACATCAATTTAACCCTGATATTAGAAAATAATCTGAATAAATGTTCTTAATACGAAAAATTCTACTAGTGTATGGGCAGCCTAAGGCTCCATCCTGTTGCCCCCTCAAAAGGTTATTGTCAGTAACATCATGCGATGCAAAAAAAAGAGGTTCCCCTATTGGTGGGACTTTACAGGCACTCCAATGAATGTACAATTGAATAATACAAAAGTAATTTTATTGATGCAAAATAATAAAATGAAAAACAGAGCAAGCAGTAATAGCAATACAAAAATGCAGGTGACATGAGAACTGTGATAGCAGGAAACCCAACGCGTTTTCGAAGTGTGATACTTCTTCTTCAGGGCTACTCTTTAGCTTACAGTATTTCTCTATAATAATACATTAAGTAATTAGTGCAATAAATTATCATATATCACAAAGAAAAATATGTATAAAACAAGAGAAAAAACATGTTCATGTATTGCTATACTTACATCAACTGCTTTGTATAGCGTTTAAATTGCTTGCAAACATATAAAAGCAAGCATCACACTTTGAAACGCGTTGGGTTTCCTGCTATCACAGTTCTCATGTCACCTGCATTTTTGTATTGCTATTACTGCTTGCTCTGTTTTTAATTGTATTATTTTGCTTCAATAAAATTACTTTGGTATTATTCAATTGTACATTCATTGGAGTGCCTGTAAAGTGCCACCAATAGGGGAACCTCTCTTTTTTGCATCGCAAATACATGGGATGTGGCACCAATATCAGGGTCGCCATTGAGAGCAACTCTCATGTCAGTAACATCATGTCAGCCATCAGAGAGATTGTGCCAGCCTTAAGGCTCATGGTTATGGTCAGGCCCATAAACGTGCATGTGTTTTCGGGCATAGGAGGCTAACTAAGCGTTTACAAGGGGCACGTCCACCACAGGGGCCTATTTAAACCTGGATCCTGCATGGGCTCATTGTTGGATGGTCTTTCAGCTTGTATCTCTGTTATCCTTGATCAAATTAACTCAGTTATTGACCCAGCTTTTATCTGACCTGCCTCTGGATTACCCTTGCTGGTTTGCTGCCTACCTGTGCTACTTACCAATGCCGGGACAAGATCACCCATGCCCAGGGAAAAGATGCCAAATTTCTTCCTCCCGTCATTATGTGTGAGCTTATGAGGAGGGGGAGATAGAGCACAGCCTGCGCTTCCTCCCTCCTCTCCTTGCCACTTCCAGCGCTGCACTGATAGAAGTAGTGTTGCCGCTGTCATGACTCCGGTCAGCCTTATAGTAGAAGGAACTTGCGTTGTCCTCCATCCTGACAATACACACTGCGCTTAGGGCAGCCATCCCTTCAGCCCACCCCTGCTACTGACCTTGGCCGTCCAGACTGTTGATCAAAAATTTGCGTATCAGTTCTGTACCCCATTGCCTGCAAATTGTCAACCTCTTCTTGCCTCTGAACTTAATCCTACTCATGATTTTGTGTCTTATAAATCAGTAGCTCTGCTCTCTACTGGTCTGGTTGAAGTCAGGGTGCCCACATCGCTGGGTTTCTCCTTACCTGACACCAGTGCTACCAAGTTCAAGTCCATTTTCCTGGCGCCTGGGCTCTCCCATTGCCTTAGCAGTCCCTTTCTCAACTTCCAGTGGTGCTTGGACAGGAATTGTGCAAGAGACCACCCTCATCATCTCAAACTCCCCATACAGGTACGTTTTGGTCCTTTTCTCAAAAGATTCAGTCTTGTTTATCTCGACCCCAACTCTTTTCCATTAGGGACCCAATCCCACCTCCCCATTCAGTTTAATAGACAAGATTTAGCTAAGTGAGCACCTAACTGCACCAGTCTGTAATTTTCCACTTGGTGAACTGAACTAAAGACAGTGAGTTTATACTGATTACTGATGCTTTTTAGCCCCCTCTCAGAGGAGTATACAGTAAATGTAGTGCTTACCCCCAGGAAGGGCCCTCTGAATTGCCACAGGTTCCTCTCCCTGATTAATGCAATGGCAGCCAGGCACACAGCAAAAGTCACTCTTTCTGGCTCTGTGAAAAGTCTAGGGGTTGCCTTTTTGAGATTTATTGCTGAATAAACATGGATGGGGCACAGGGAGCTGTGAGATACTCCATTTACACTAAACAGCAAAAAAGAGGATACTCTTCACTTTGTCACTACTTCTTAGAACAGTCCCTCTGGTAGAAGCCAAGGGAATGGACAGCACTGAGACACCTTAAGAAATGTCCCTGTCCAAGCAAACACCAGCACTGATGAACAAGGGGTAGTAGCAGCACCAGGATCCTCCAGGTCTGTAGTCACAATGTCCCTGGATACTTGAATGCCTCCTTCCAATACCAGCCAGACATTTCTCCCATGAACTCTCCAGACCAGATCCTCAGTGAAATCAGTTCCAGAGATTTTCAGCAAAACAGGCCCCCCAGCTCTAGCATAGCTGGGTCGTCGATGAGCACATGTAGAACTTCAGCTGGGCTGTCTAGAAGGGCAACATTCCTTCAGCCTGGAAACTTCTCTTCCTGGACAAGAACAGGGCTGCTTAAGACATCAAACTATTTATGCACTTCCCAGCCACTTACTGGGCACCCTCCCCAAGGGATTGGCTGAGACAATATAAGGTGGAAATAATCAAACCTGGGGCCTGTGAAGTCCAGAACAGCCCAAAGCAATCACAAGCTGCTCCACTGTTTACAGGGTAGCCCAAAAACCTAAAGCTACCTGACCTTTCTAGCAACCTACCAAGGAATGTGCAACATAAATGTAGGGAGGTTTCAGGCAGTTCCTTCTGGGCACCCTTCCCAAGGGATTGGCTGAGGCAATATAAATATTCAGGCTGCTAATTTGCCTCTTTCCAAACCACTACATTCTAGAATCCACCAGAAGGCAGGGGGAAATAATCAAACCTGAAGCCTGTGAAGCCCAGAACAGCCCAAAGCAATCACAAGCTGCTCCACTGTTTACAGGGTAGTCCAAAAACCTAAAGTTTCCTGACCTTTCTAGCAACCTACCTAGGAATGTGCAACATAAATGTAAGGAGGTTTCAGGCAGTTCTCTCTGGAAACTGTAAAAAAAAAAAAACATCTCCAAAGACACAAAGGATCCCACTTGCATGAAAGAGTAAAAACTATAACTCGGTATGTCATGCCGCGAAAGGATAACTTCCCCTGTAGTCTTTTGAACATTGTTATTATGTAGGTGATGGACTGTGACCATTTCCAGCACGTCAAGAATTACATCCATTGTCCTCCTGCCCACGGCCCTGTTAATGACATTCGGAGAATTCTGTGACAATCGTTCCCTTACTGGAGGGCCATTATATGGTGTCGACAGGAGCTGCGAAGAGCGCTGGTCACAGTGGAGATGGCAATTTTACTTTCCATTGCTGTTCTGATTGAAGAAGGCCTCGCGTGGGGAGAGGTGTGATTCTTTAATGACAAAAGTCAGTGGGCTAAAGGAGGCCAGGCTGGGAAGGTGCGACTCCACAACTCTATGAGGAGAAGAGAGAACTTGATTAGGTGACGTTCGCTCCTCCGCGTCTCTCAGCCAACTTCTTCACTCTTCTTCATGCCTCTCGTTAAAGCAACATCAGGCCAAAGCTGAGACGTCCCTGAAATAGTCCAAGTTACTTTGTAACTGTCAGAGTTCAAACTATTACAATTATTTTTCTTAGATGTAACCAATCACCAACACCTTCCGTAATAAAATACAAGAGTGAACATCGGGAAAATACCAGGAAATTTAGACTTTATACAATTTCACTAAAACATATCTAAACCCAAAAACAAACATTTAATATATATTGCGGCTTACCAATCTTTAGGAGTGAAGGGGGCATTAAATTTCTTCTTTAACCAGTTCTGGGCGGGAAGGATTTGCCCCCTTAATGATCAGGCCATTTTGAAAATTGAAAATTGATGTCTTTTTTTTCCCCACAAACGAGGGGTGATCTGATAACCATGTATAAATACATAAGGGGGGGATATGATCTCCATGTATAAATACATAAGGGGGGATATGATCACCATGTATAAATACATAAGGGGGGATATGATCACCATGTATAAATACATAAGGGGGGATATGATCACCATGTATAAATACATAAGGGGGGATATGATCACCATGTATAAATACAAAAGGGGGGGGGTATGATTTTCATGTATAAATACAAAAGGGGGGATATAATCTCTATGTATGACTACATAAGGGGGGATATGATCTCCATGTATAAATACATAAGGGGGGATATGATCTCCATGTATAAATACATAAGGGGGGATATGATCACCATGTATAAATACATAAGGGGGGATATGATCTCCATGTATAAATACATAAGGGGGGATATGATCTCCATGTATAAATACATAAGGGGGTATATGATCACCATGTATAAATACATAAGGGGGGTATGATCACCATGTATAAATACATAAGGGGAGATATGATCTCCATGTATAAATACATAAGGGGGTATGATCTCCATGTATAAATACATAAGGGGGGATATGATCACCATGTATAAATACATAAGGGGGGGATATGATCACCATGTATAAATACATAAGGGGGGGGGATATGATCACCATGTATAAATACATAAGGGGGGGGGGTATGATTTTCATGTATAAATACAAAAGGGGGGATATAATCTCTATGTATGACTACATAAGGGGGGATATGATCTCCATGTATAAATACATAAGGGGGGGATATGATCTCCATGTATAAATACATAAGGGGGGATATGATCACCATGTATAAATACATAAGGGGGGGATATGATCTCCATGTATAAATACATAAGGGGGGATATGATCTCCATGTATAAATACATAAGGGGAGATATGATCTCCATGTATAAATACATAAGGGGGGTATGATCTCCGTGTATAAATACATAAGGGGGGATATGATCTCCATGTATAAATACATAAGGGGGGGATATGATCTCCATGTATAAATACATAAGGGGGGATATGATCTCCATGTATAAATGCATAAGGGGGGGATATGATCTCCATGTATAAATGCATAAGGGGGGATATGATCTCCATGTATAAATACATAAGGGGGGGATATGATCTCCATGTATAAATACATAAGGGGGGATATGATCTCCATGTATAAATACATAAGGGGGATATGATCTCCATGTATAAATACATAAGGGGGGATATGATCTCCATGTATAAATACATAAGGGGGGGATATGATCTCCATGTATAAATACATAAGGGGGGATATGATCTCCATGTATAAATACATAAGGGGGATATGATCTCCATGTATAAATACATAAGGGGGGATATGATCTCCATGTATAAATACATAAGGGGTCCATATAGTGAACCTGGTGTTGAGTTATTCACTTTAAGGTCATCACAGAGGAAAAGGGGGCGCTCTTTATGCCTGGAGGAAAAAAGATTTCATCTCCAATTACGGAAAGGTTTCTTCACAGTAAGAGCTGTGAAAATGTGGAATAGACTCCCTCCAGAGGTGGTTCTGGCCAGATCACTAGATTGCTTTAAAAAAGGTCTGGATTGTTTCCTAAATAAACATAATATTACTGGCTACTCACATCATAGGTAAAGTTGATCCAGGGAATATCTGATTGCCTCTTGGGGGATCAGGAAGGATTTTTTTTCCCCTGTTGGAGAAAATTGGATCATGTTTTTCTGAGGTTTTTCGCCTTCCTCTGGGTCAATTGCGGGTATAGGATTGTATATATGGGATTGTATCATTTTTTATTTTATCGGTTGAACTAGATGGACTTGTGTCTTTTTTCAACCAGACTAACTATGTAAGTAAAGAGAAGAAGACAGAAGGATCAGGCTGGCAGCATCTCATGACCATGGTAAGTAAAATGGGCATTTGGGTAGGTTAGTTGGGTGGGGGGTTGCTGATATCCTGGAATTGGGTTTTAATGTCTTGGGGCTTTTTTCTAGGTCTCCAGGGGCTGTAAGCAGGACTGTTCCTAGATGTTAGGATGACCATTGGTCCATGGGAAGCAGGGGAAGAGGAAAAAACACCACACAACAAACACGACAGACATCTTTAGGCTGCCACAATCCCATGACGGGAGCGATTATACGCTCATACAACTTGTTTTATTAGCAGTTCACTAAGGGATTTAGCTTCTTCCCTGCAGTCTTTAGATTTAGATTAATAATTTTTGAATTAATATGAGAATAAAAAGTAGAAGATCCAGTAAATTATACATCATGTCGGAGTCTGCCCGGTTGGGTGTACTTGAAGTCCTATTAATTGGTTTGTGGATCTCCAGTGGTCCACACAATCCCGGTTTTCATCCTGCATCTGTCACAGAGAAGGGGGGATATGACGGCCAGCTTGGCGTTGATGTAAATAGCACACCGCGGTGTTGCTCTGCGGTTTGGAGCCTCTATCAAAGAGGATGTAGAAAGAGAAGGCTGCAAATTACATGGTAACAATGAGAAGCTGTGCGGCGGGTGGGGGACATCACAGGTCAGATCCTTGTATGCTCACATTGTGCTTCTTGTTAAACATGAGACGGGACAAACAAAACATCCCGGAGGGGAGAGAAGCTGATTACATCGAGTGTTACTGACAACATCACTCAGACAGCACTTGAGTGTTCGGCCTGAGAAAGTGATACATGCCCCCCGCACCCCTGTGTGTGTCTATGTATTCATGTCTTTGCATTAAGACTTCTCAGTTATTTAACCATTTGCCTACAGCGCACTTTCACCCTCTTCCTGCTCAGGCCAATTTTCAGCTTTCAGTGCTCATTGTCGTCTATTGGAAATATTGGTCAGCTTGGTGTGGCAATGCTCCCTGTCTTTAGCATTGGCGTCTATGGGAAATATTGGTCAGCTTGACATGGTACTGCTTCCTGTCATTAAAGTGGTTGTAAACCCACTGGCGCACTTTGAATGACAATTGCGCAGTCATGCAACGCTGTACCCAAATTACATTTGTATAGTTTTATTTCTCCACAAATAGAGCTTTTTTGGTCATATTTTAACCACTTAACCCCCGGAAGATTTTACCCCCTTCCTGACGAGGGCCTATTTTGCGATACGGCACTGCGTGTATTTAACGGACAATTGCGCGGTCGTGCGACGCTGTACCCAAATTAAATTGATGTCCTTTTTTTCCCCACAAACAGAGCTTTCTTTTGGTGGTATTTGATCACCTGTGCGATTTTTTTGACCATGCGCTATAAACAAAAAAGCAGCGACAATTTTGCAAAAATAACAATATTTTTCACATTTTTTTATATGAAATTCCCCCCCAAAAAAATGTAAAAATCAAAATGTTTTAACATTTTAGGCCAATTTGTTTTCTGCTACATATGTTTGGTAAAAAAAATCGCAATAAGCGTATTTTGATTGGTTTGCGCAAAAGTTATTGCGTTTACAAACTAAGGGAAAGATTTTTGTCATTTTTATTGTTTTTTTTTTAACGAGTAATGGTGGCGATCTGCGATTTTTTTATGCGGGACTGCGACATTGCGGCGGACAGATCGGACCCCTGACTGACATTTTTGACACTTTTGGGGGTACCAGTGACATTACTACAGTAATCAGTGCTATATATATGCACTGTTACTGTAAAAATGACACTGGGAGGGAAGGGGTTAACTTTATTGGAGAAGGAGGGGTTAAGTGTGTCCCTAGGGGCGTGCTTCTAACTGTGATTGGACATGGCTGTGTGTGTAACAGCAGAGATCAACGGTCCTACATAGCAGGACCGTATGATCTGTGCTTTTTCACAGGGGAGAGTGACAGGCGGCTTTGTTTTCATCGGCCGTCTGCCTTTCTCCCTCTCCACCCGCTGATCGCGAGTGACCGGCGGACATCAGGTACACCGGTCACACGCGTGGGCTTCTTAGGGAATGAGCAGGGGTGGGAGCGCGCATCCGGCGGCACGCGCTCGCCCCCCATTGGCTCCCAGGCTAGTGATGTACCGGTACGTCACTTTGCCTGGGAGGGGCTGACCACCACCGTATATAGTCGGGCGGCGGTAGACAAGTGGTTAATCACCACTGGGGTTTTTTTTTTTCTAAAAAAAATGAAAAACGACCAAAAATATTGAAAAAATAAAGTTTTTCTTAGTTTCTGTCAGAAAATTTTGTAAATAAGTAATTTTTCTCCTTCACTGATGTGCACTGATGAGGCGGCACTGATGGGCACTGGTGAGGCGGCACTGAAGGGCACTGATGAGGAGGCACTAATATGCAGCACTGATAGGCACTGTTTGATGGCACTGATATGCAGCACTGATGACCACTAATAAGCCCACTTTCCCAGGGGGCCCCACCTGCCAGAGACCCTGCCCCAACCAAGCATTGGTCCTGATTGCAGAGTGCATCCTGCCACGGAACTTAGCAAGTGGCAAGTGCCTGTCCGCCCTGCGCTGCTGTCAGGCCTCTTGGGCCGTGGAGGGGGAGCCCACAACTGCAGGAATGCCTGTCCACCTCTACGGGAACAGGCGCACACAGGACAGTCGAGTCTGACTCCCGTCTGTGTGTGTGTTCACCGGACCCAGCCGCCCAACTTGGAGGATGTCATTAGCCTGGCACCGCTGTACCAATAAATATCGCCTTATCGATCATTTGCATTTTTATTCTCGTGGGTGATTGTGTAGGCGGGCCCCAGTGCACTGCATGCCCGGGGCCCTTTAATGCTCTTAAGATGGCACTGCCCTGACGAGCTCTGATAGGCAGCACTGATGGGCACTAATAGGTGGCATGGATAAGCGGCACCGATGGGGGGCACTAATGGGAACAGAGGGGTGGCACTGATGAGCAGGCACTGATGGGCACTAAAAGGCAGCACTGACTTGCATCACTGATGGGCACAGAATGGCCTCACTGATGGGCACAGACTGGCATCACTGCTGGGCACTGTTGGGGCTGCACTAATAATCAGTGCCCTGATTATCTGTACATGTCTCCCCTGTGAGGAGATGCCGCTGATTGGCTCTCCTCTCCTCACACTCTGTCATTGTGAGGCGAGGAGAGCCAATTACCAGCACTTCCGTGTTTACATGTTATTGGCTGTGATTGGACACAGACGATCTCTTTTCCGAGATCAGGGTCATGCCGTGTCCCAGGGACACATCGCGTGTGCGATCGTCACGCTGCGCACCTCTGAGGGAGCGCGATCGCGCCGAAATTGGGTGTTGTGATATGACGTCGGCCCAGAATGAGAGGAGACTGCACACACCATCATTTGTCCAAAGGGGAGGCAGGAGGTGGTTAAAAGAATAAACCACGGCGAAGCCCGTCATTTTTGGGATCGATATGATTGGCAGATGTTTAACGGCTAAATCCTCCGTTGTAATAAACTTGTAAATTCTAGCGCCACACCACTGCTAAGATGTCCAGATACAACTTTATTCCAATCCAAAAAGTATCCAATGTATTTCGGGGATCCAAGAGCACCCCCTTTATCAGAGCTAGAAAAAAAAACATACAGTAAGGATACCTTACAATGTAATATCAATCCAATATTAATCCAATATCCCCTCCCCGGGGAAATACCCAAAGCCAATAGTGTTGGAAGTATAAACATTTATATCAGGTAAGATTTGTCTGAGGTTTTGTATATAATTATCTGTTCATTGTTATCTGACATGATTTGTATACTTCCAATATTATTGGCTTTTGAAAATTTCCCAAAGGAGGGGATATTTTGCTCCTGCACCGCTGTGTGTATCTACATATTTATGACTTTGCATTAAGACTGCTGAGTTAATTCATTATATACCACACTGAAGCCCATCATTTTAGGGGTCCATATGAGGTGTTACCTCAAAAAGTGAGTTAACTCTGTTATTGAGATGCCATCTGTAAACATGAGTTGGCTCTGATGAAGAGGTGCCATCATGAAACACCGGTTGGCTCTGATGAAGAGGTGCCATCTTGAAACACGAGTTAGCTCTGATGAAGAGGTGCCATCTTGAAACACGAGTTGGCTCTGATGAAGAGGTGCCATCTTGAAACACGAGTTGACTCTGATGAAGAGGTGCCATCTTGAAACACGAGTTGGCTCTGATGAAGAGGTGCCATCTTGAAACACGAGTTGACTCTGATGAAGAGATGCCATCTTGAAACATGAGTTGGCTCTGATGAAGAGGTGCCATCTTGAAACACGAGTTGACTCTGATGAAGAGGTGCCATCTTGAAACACGAGTTGGCTCTGATGAAGAGGTGCCATCTTGAAACATGAGTTGGCTCTGATGAAGAGATGCCATCTTGAAACATGAGTTGGCTCTGATGAAGAGGTGCCATCATGAAACACGAGTTGGCTCTGATGAAGAGGTGCCATCATGAAACACGAGTTGGCTCTGATGAAGAGGTGCCATCATGAAACACGAGTTGGCTCTGATGAAGAGGTGCCATCATGAAACACGAGTTGGCTCTGATGAAGAGGTGCCATCTTGAAACACGAGTTAGCTCTGATGAAGAGGTGCCATCTTGAAACACGAGTTAGCTCTGATGAAGAGGTGCCATCTTGAAACACGAGTTAGCTCTGATGAAGAGGTGCTTCTTTGAAGTGTGAGTTGGCTCTGAAGAAGAGGTGACATCTTGAAACATGAGTTGACTCTGATGAAGAGATGCCATCTTGAAACGTGAGTTGGCGCTGATGAAAAGGTGGAACCGATCCCTCTATGCAGCCGCTGAATTACCGCTTCTCCTCTCCCTTCTGAAGACATTCAGTGGCTGCAGGAAGAGAATGAAGGGCATTGGTTGCTCTACATGAGGCCCCTACTGCCTCCCTATCCCTGTCCTGTTGCCCCCGGCCCCTGTGTGCTCCCTTGGCACCTACCCCCCCCCCCCCTTTCCCCTCCCCTCTCCCGCCGGCTGCTGCAGGAGATACTGTCAAGATGGAGAGTGGAATAGGAGCCAGAAGATGTGTAATTTACCGGCCCCTTCCTTATCTTAATGAATAAAGTCAGTGATCAGTGCCTGACTTGTTGTCTTTGTTTTTTTCATCTAAAGCTGAGTCATAGAAAACTGTGTTTTATATGCTTCGGTTTATGAATGAACAGGTAGCTCTGTACAGAGCTATTACTGTCCATTAATTCTGTGCTGCTGAGGCTCCAGAGATGGAGATTGAGGGCTGTGTCTTCAATCTCAGTCATCTGTCTCAAAGGTGAAACATCAGAGACCTGTTAGACCCCTGATATCTCACCAATAAAAATTAAAATGGTAAAAAAAACTAAAATAAAATAAAATGCTTAAAAAATAATAATAATAAAAAATAAAAAAAAACTGACACCAGTGGCGGAACTACCGGGGTTGCAAAGGTCACATTTGTCACCGGGCCCTGCCGCTCCATCACCAAGATCCACTCTAAATATGGCAGGATGTGAGCCAGGAACTGAGATAGGAACCTCACCTTTGTTACTGTTTGGAGTATAACCCAAAGTTAATTTTCTTAACCCTTAAAAATATAGAAATAAAGGGGTGAAAATATTTATTTGATCCCCTGCAGATTGTGTAAGTTTGCCCGCTTACAAAGAAATAAAGGATCTATATTTTTTTATCAAAGATGTATTTTAAATGATAGAGACAGAATACCAACTAAAAATCCAGAAAAAAACACACAATACAAATGTTATAAATGGAGTTGCAGTTCAGTGAGTAAAATAAGTATTTGATCCCCAAGCAGGGCTGCTGTTAGAAATTGCGGGGCCCCGTACAGACTACCTGGCAGGGCCCCCCCAAGAAAATATTAAAGATATATTTAGCTAAAATTACCAAAAAATCACTATTATCAGACACAAATATAACATAATTCGCATAATTCCTGCTAAATCTAAAAAAAACGATGTTAAATAAAAAAGAAGATGAGATGAGAAAAATATACAGGCTGGGCAGTTGGAGCTCAGTGATCAGAGAGAGAGAAACAAAGTTACAAATAAACTCCTGAGTAGAGATAACATTAGAGCCAGTGCTGGGAGGGGGGCCACACAGGAGGGGGATTAGTGAGGGACGATTGTCTCTTTCTCAACAGATAAAAGCTGATAGCAGGGAGAGGGACAGATCAGATTTAGGTGCTGGAGGAAGATTTCTGTATTTGTTGTCCATCACTAATCCCCCTTTCTGTGTGGGCCCCCTGTGTGCTGGGCCCCCTACAAGAGGGCTGGTGCCCCCCCCCCCCATCAGCTGCCCTGTCCCCAAGCAAAACATGACTTAGTAGTTGGTGGAGAAACCCTTGTTGGAAGCACAGAGGTGAAAAGGTAAGACTAAATAGGGATCTATAGGGACCCTGGCATAGCCTGCTCTAAAGGGGGATCTATGGGGACCCTGCTCTAATGGTGATCTATGGGGGGACCCAGGCTTTACCTGCTCTAAAGGGGATCTATGGGGATCTTGGCCTGATCTAAAGGGGGTCATATTGGCTAAACATATATATATATATTCTTTGCAGGGAGAGCCTGGAGTACCTGGTGGTGCAGGAAAACCTGGTAGCATGGGGAATATAGGTGAAAAGGTAAAACAAAATAGGGATCTATAGGGACCATGGCCTGCTCTAAAGGGGGATCTATGGGGGACCCTGGCATGGCCTGCTCTAAAGGGGAACTATGGGAACCCTGCTCTAAAGGGGGTCTATGGGGACCCTGGCCTGGCGTGCTCTAAAGGTGGATCTATGGGGGCGAAAATGGGCAGAGCATGGGTGGCCTTAAAATGATGCCCCCCCCCCCTGAAAAAAGTTCTGCAGATGCCAATGCCTTCATTTCTTACAAAATATTCAGGGGATCAAATAATTACTTTCGCCACTGTATGATCTATCCAGGGGCGTAACTACAGGGGTTGCAGGGGTTGCAATCGCTACCGGGCCCCATGCTCCAGGGGGCCCGGTAGCAAACCAGTGGGTGAACTTCCAGGATCGCAAAGGTCACACTTGCAACCGGACCCTGGCATTGCACCACTGTGGGGAGGCCCCAAGATTGCAGGAAGGGGGCCCACAAGATTGCAGGAAGGGGGCCCACTGCAGAACTTGTGAAAGAATCCTTCTGCGGGACCGTAATAAAAGGCCATGCAACAAGTGTAAAGAGCCCCAGGATTAGTGGGAAGAGCCCTGGGCTTGAAGGTAAGGGCCCCGGCCAGGGGTCTGGGGGGCCCTTCATGGTTTCTTGCATCAGGGCCCTGAAGGTTCTAGTTACGCCTCTGGATCTATCCTCCAATATGGTCCTTTCCTGCTAGTGCCAACCTCTGGTCTTCAACCTTTTATTTTATCTTTGATCAAAATCACTTTGGCCTGAACAATGGTGATCAGGGCAGCCATCAGAAATTTTGGGGCCCCTTACACAGCTTTAGGCCTGGGCCCTCTGGGCCTGACCACCAGGTTACATCCTCCTCCTCTGCGGGGGCCTGTGAATGCATATGATTGGCTGCTAGGTTGCCAGGCGGTCCTAGCAACCAATAATTTTGACAGCAGTAGCCAGCGGGAGTCGGACTAGTTGTCAGTGTAGGGGAGGAAAGGAACAAAAGAGGTGTCAACTTGGAGCACGGGGCATCCTGAGGGACTGGGCCCCCCGGGACACCCAGGCCCCCTACATCTGTATGGGCTGTACCCCCCTGATGGCAGCCCTGATGGTGATGCATTGATGCTGTATTAGGATATGAGCCAATTGTATCAGCCAGGATGGTTTAATTAGAAAAGTGGAACGTGAGGGAGCAGATTATTAATACCTCTTTGAGTGGATCATACTGGGGGTCCATCCGTACATTTCTCACATGCTCATCTTCAAGTTGCTGATTTGGTAGGGATCGATCCAGCGAAGGATGTCTCCAGTCATGACTTGATACATTACGTTAGGGCCGTGCCCTTTGTGATCTCTGCTATGTTCCATTCATCCACCTTGAGATATGATTCAATGAGGCCACCGTTATAAATTGTATTTTTGACTTTAATCTTTCATGCTCTGCTCCTGAGGTCGGGTCACCTCGGTGCTCCTGTCGGGTTTGTAGAGGAGATGTACTTTATTGTTAACTCATTAGTCACAGGAATGTCCATTGCTGCATCTACACATGAAATACCTGGCTGATGCATGTGAACACAAATCAGCAATTGCAGGTCCCAGCTGTAAGGATGAACAGATCAGAAGAAGTGCCGATTCACCGCATTTTATTCAACATTTGTATGCAGATCTGTCTGATATGTAGGGGATTGCACAGTGCAGCCAATCATTCCCCTGAAGGAGTCACCGGTTTCTTGGGTTTCCTGTTTCCAGATTGCTCAACTCTGCAAGCAGCACCAGGCTCTCCGACACTCTCCTGGAGATATTTACTGAAAAAAAATGATATACCGGTGCCTCTCATAAATATAGAATATCATCAAAAAGTTCATTTATTTCAGTAATATAGCCAGGGCCATATTTGGTCAATGTCATTGCCTAGATATGGCCCAAATATGGCTAGTGGCCATGTCACTGCTATACCTGCCATGAACGTTTTTCAGGGGGGCATCATTTTAACCACTTAAGCCCCAGGCCTATTTTTGACTGTTAAAATCAGTATTTTTTGCTAGAAAACTACTTAGAACCCCCAAACATTATATATATATTTTTTTTGCAAAGACTCTGGAAAATAAAATGGCAGTCATTTCAATATTTTTTGTGACGCGGTATTTGCGCAGCGGTCTTTAACCACTTAAGCCCCAGAAGATTTTACCCCCTTCCTGACCAGGGCCTATTTTGCGATTCGGCACTGCGTGACTTTAACGGACAATTGCGCGGTCGTGCGACGCTGTACCTAAACGAATTTGACGTCCTTTTTTTTCCCACAAACAGAGCTTTCTTTTGGTGGTATTTCATCACCTGTTCGATTTTTTGATCATAAAAAACAAAAACAAAAAAAAGAGCGTCAATTTTGCAAAAATAACAATATTTTTCACATTTTTTATATGAAATTCCCCCCCAAAAAATGTAAAAATTAAAATTTTTTTAACATTTTAGGCCAATTTTTTTTTTACCATATGTTTGGTAAAAAAAAAAATCGCAAAAAGCGTATTTTGATTGGTTTGCGCAAAAGTTATTGCGTTTACTAACAAAGGGAAAGATTTTTGTCATTTTTGTTGTTTTTTTTTTTAACAAGTAATGGCGGCGATCTGCGATTTTTTTTTTTTTTTTGCAGGACTGCGACATTGCGGCGGACAGATTGGACCCTTGACTGACATTTTTGACACTTTTGGGGGTACCAGTGACATTTCTACAGTAATCAGTGCTATATATATGCACTGTTACTGTAAAAATACACTGGTAGTGAAGGGGTTAACCTTATTGGAGAGGGAGGGGTTAAGTGTGTCCTAGGGGCGTGTTTCTAACTGTGATTGGCTGTGGCTTGTTGTGTAAGAAAAGTGATCAACGGTCCTACATAGTAGAACCGTTTGATCATCATTCTTACACAGGGAAGAATGACAGGCGGCTTTGTTTAAATTAGCCGCCTGCCTTTCTCCCAGTGTAACGGATGATCACGAGTGCCTGGCGGACATCGGGTCCACCGGGCACACGCGCGGGGGGGGGGGGTCCGTGACCGAGCGGGAGCACGCGTTCCGGCAGCGTGGACTCGCTCCCAAAGCCCTTAGAGGCTAGCGACTTAGCCCTATGTCGCTCTGCCTGTGAGGGGCTGACTGCCGAAGTAAATAGTCGTGCGGCAGTCGGCAAGTGGTTGAAACACCATTTTTTTGGAAAAATTATGAAAAATCACATTTCACTGCATTTAAAAAAAACTAAACAGTAAAGTTAGCCCAATTTTTTTGTATATTGTGAAAGATGATGTCACGCCAAGTAAATAAATACCCAACATGTTACGGTTTAAAATTGCCCACACCCGCGGAATGGCGACAAACTACGGTCAATAGAAATCTCAATTGGCAACGCTTTAACATTTTTTAACGGTTACCAGTTTAGAGTTAGAGTGTAGCTCTTTTTAAAATGTTTGCTCACTCTCTGGCAATCGCGGGGACACCTCACATGTGTGGTTTGAACAGCAATTTCATTTGCGGCTCAACTTCCATTTTCCTTTTTTTTTTTTATGCGCGAGCTAACGGCGATGGAGGCAGCTAAATTTTTTTTTTTTTCCTATTTATTTATTTATTTTTTAACTTTAACACAGGTTTTTTTAAAAAAAAAAAAAAAAAAATTCTGATCACTTTTATTGCTGCCACAAGCAATGTAAACATCCCTTGTGACAGTAATAGGCAGTGACAGGTACTCTTTATGGAGGGGGGAATGTGACAGTAATAGGCAGTGACAGGTACTCTTTATGGAGGGATCGGAGGGAATGTGACAGTAATAGGAGTGACAGGTACTCTTTATGGAGGGATCGGGGGGAATGTGACAGTAATAGGCAGTGACAGGTACTCTTTATGGAGTGATCGGGGGAATGTGACAGTAATAGGCAGTGACAGGTACTCTTTATGGAGGGATCGGAGGGAATGTGACAGTAATAGGCAGTGACAGGTACTCTTTATGGAGTGATCGGGGGAATGTGACAGTAATAGGCAGTGACAGGTACTCTTTATGGAGGGATCGGAGGGAATGTGACAGTAATAGGCAGTGACAGGTACTCTTTATGGAGGGATCGGGGGGGAATGTAACAGTAATAGGAGTGACAGGTACTCTTTATGGAGGGATCGGGGGTAATGTGACAGTAATAGGAGTGACAGGTACTCTTTATGGAGGGATCGGGGGGAATGTGACAGTAATAGCAGTGACAGGTACTCTTTATGGAGGGATCGGGGGGGGAATGTGACAGTAATAGGAGTGACAGGTACTCTTTATGGAGGGATCGGGGGGAATGTGACAGTAATAGGAGTGACAGGTACTCTTTATGGAGGGATCGGGGGGAATGTGACAGTAATAGGAGTGACAGGTACTCTTTATGGAGGGATCGGGGGGAATGTGACAGTAATAGGAGTGACAGGTACTCTTTATGGAGGGATCGGGAGGAATGTGACAGTAATAGCAGTGACAGGTACTCTTTATGGAGGGATCGGGGGGAATGTGACAGTAATAGCAGTGACAGGTACTCTTTATGGAGGGATCGGGAGGAATGTGACAGTAATAGGCAGTGACAGGTACTCTTTATGGAGGGATCGGGGGGAATGTGACAGTAATAGGCAGTGACAGGTACTCTTTATGGAGGGATCGGGAGGAATGTGACAGTAATAGCAGTGACAGGTACTCTTTATGGAGGGATCGGGGGGAATGTGACAGTAATAGGCAGTGACAGGTACTCTTTATGGAGGGATCAGGGGGAATGTGACAGTAATAGGCAGTGACAGGTACTCTTTATGGAGGGATCGGGAGGAATGTGACAGTAATAGGAGTGACAGGTACTCTTTATGGAGGGATCAGGGGGGAATGTGACAGTAATAGGCAGTGACAGGTACTCTTTATGGAGGGATCAGGGAGGAATGTGACAGTAAAAGGCAGTGACAGGTACTCTTTATGGAGGGATCGGGAGGAATGTGACAGTAATAGGAGTGACAGGTACTCTTTATGGAGGGATCAGGGGGGAATGTGACAGTAATAGGCAGTGACAGGTACTCTTTATGGAGGGATCGGGGGGAATGTGACAGTAATAGGAGTGACAGGTACTCTTTATGGAGGGATGGGGGGGGAATGTGACAGTAATAGGCAGTGACAGGTACTCTTTATGGAGGGATCGGGAGGAATGGGACAGTAATAGGCAGTGACAGGTACTCTTTATGGAGGGATCGGGGGGAATGTGACAGTAATAGGCAGTGACAGGTACTCTTTATGGAGGGATCGGGGGGGGGGGGGAATGTGACAGTAATAGCAGTGACAGGTACTCTTTATGGAGGGATGAGGGGGGAATGTGACAGTAATAGCAGTGACAGGTACTCTTTATGGAGGGATCGGGGGGGGGGGAATGTGACAGTAATAGCAGTGACAGGTACTCTTTATGGAGGGATCGGGGGGAATGTGACAGTAATAGCAGTGACAGGTACTCTTTATGGAGGGATCAGGGGGGAATGTGACAGTAATAGCAGTGACAGGTACTCTTTATGGAGGGATCGGGGGGGGGGGGGGAATGTGACAGTAATAGGAGTGACAGGTACTCTTTATGGAGGGATCGGGGGGGAATGTGACAGTAATAGGAGTGACAGGTACTCTTTATGGAGGGATCGGGGGGAATGTGACAGTAATAGGAGTGACAGGTACTCTTTATGGAGGGATCGGGGGGAATGTGACAGTAATAGGAGTGACAGGTACTCTTTATGGAGGGATCGGGGGGAATGTGACAGTAATAGGCAGTGACAGGTACTCTTTATGGAGGGATCGGGAGGAATGTGACAGTAATAGGAGTGACAGGTACTCTTTATGGAGGGATCAGGGGGGAATGTGACAGTAATAGGCAGTGACAGGTACTCTTTATGGAGGGATCAGGGAGGAATGTGACAGTAAAAGGCAGTGACAGGTACTCTTTATGGAGGGATCGGGAGGAATGTGACAGTAATAGGAGTGACAGGTACTCTTTATGGAGGGATCAGGGGGGAATGTGACAGTAATAGGCAGTGACAGGTACTCTTTATGGAGGGATCGGGAGGAATGTGACAGTAATAGGCAGTGACAGGTACTCTTTATGGAGGGATGAGGGGTCTAAAAGACACCAAACCCCTCCACTTCACTTCCATGTATTCAAAATGTCGAAAACTGCATTTTTGAATACACTCTTTTTTTGAATCTGCAGCCTTTAGCAGCACAGTAACCCGGAAGTGACGTCATGGACGCCGCCTCCGGGTTACGTCTTCGGAGCCCCGATCAAAGCCGCATCCATCTTAGATCGGACTCCATCCGGGTGGGACGGGAGACCCGGGCAGAGCCGCGGAAGGTGGCGGGAGGGGGGTCCCCTCCTGCTCGCCGGGGTAACGATCGAGCGGCTCCCGAGCCACATCGGTCGTTACCGCCGGAAAGTCGACCGCCGGCTCTAAACAACGGTACCGGCATGATGCCTCTAGCTAGAAGCATCATAAACATTATTTAGAGGATTCTCAGCTGGAATTATTTGTTGGTGTTGTAGTGGTAGGGTAGTGTAGCAGTGTAGAAGCGTAGAAGCGGTGTAGTAGTTGTAGGGTAGTGTAGCAGTGTAGTAGTGGTGTTGTAGTGTAGTAGTTGTAGGGTAGTGTAGCAGTGTAGTAGGAGTGTAGTAGGGTAGTGTAGTAGTTATAGGGTACTGTAGGAGTGTAGTAGTTGTAGGTTAGTGTAGTAGGAGTGTAGTAGCGGTGTTGTAGTTGTAGGGTAGTGTAGTAGCGGTGTTGTAGTGGTGTTTTAGTGGTAGAGTAGTGTAGCAGTGAAGTAGGAGTGTTGTAGTTGTAGGGTAGTGTAGTAGCGGTGTAGTAGTGGTGTCATAGTGGTAGGGTAGTGTAGCAGTGTAGTAGGAGTGTAGTAGCGGTTTCATAGTGGTAGGGTAGTGTAGCAGTGTAGTAGGAGTGTAGTAGCGGTTTCATAGTGGTAGGGTAGTGTAGCAGTGTAGTAGGAGTGTAGTAGCATGATAGTAGTGGTGGGGTAGTTTAGTAGTTGTAGGGGAGTGTAGCAGTGTAGTAGGGGTGTAGAAGTGGTAGGGTAGTGTAGTAGTTGTAGGGTAGTGTAGCAGTGTAGTAGGAGTGTAGCAGTGGTGTTGTAGTTGTAGAGTAGTGTAGCAGTGTAGTAGGAGTGTAGTAGCATGATAGTAGTGGTGGGGTAGTGTAGTAGTTGTAGCGTAGTGTAGCAGTGTAGTAGGAGTGTAGTAGTGGTGTTGTAGTGGTAGGGTAGTGTAGTAGTTGTAGGGTAGTGTAGTAGGAGTGTAGTAGCGGTGTTGTCGTGGTAGGGTATTGTAGCAGTGTACTAGCGGTGTCTACTACGGTGAAATCCAACTTTCAGAGGGATGGGCCAGGTACGGTATATACTGTGTATATACAGTCAGGTCCATAAATATTGGGACATCAACACAATTCTAATCTTTTTGGCTCTATACACCACCACAATGGATTTGAAATAAAAAAACAAGATGTGCTTTAATTGCAGACTTTCAGCTTTAATTTGAGAGTATTTACATCCAAATCAGGTGAACGGGGAAGGAATTACAACTGTTTGTATATGTGCCTCCCACTTTTTAAGGGACCAAAAGTAATGGGACAATTGGCTGCTCAGCTGTTCCATGGTCAGGTGTGTGTTATTCCCTCATTATCCCATTTACAAGGAGCAGATAAAAGGTCCAGAGTTCATTTCAAGTGTGCTATTTGCATTTGGAATCTGTTGCTGTCAACTCTCAATATGAGATCCAAAGAGCTGTCACTATCAGTGAAGCAAGCCATCATTAGGCTGAAAAAAACAAAACAAACCCATCAGAGAGATAGCAAAAACATTAGGTGTGGCCAATCAACTGTTTGGCACATCCTTAAAAAGAAAGAACGCACCGGTGAGCTCAGCAACACCAAAAGACCCGGAAGACCACGGAAAACAACTGTGGTGGATGACCGAAGAATTCTTTCCCTGGTAAAGAAAACACCCTTCACAATAGTTGGCCAGATCAAGATCACTCTCCAGGAGGTAGGTGTATGTGTGTCAGATCAAGATCACTCTCCAGGAGGTAGGTGTATGTGTGTCAGATCAAGAACACTCTCCAGGAGGTAGGTGTATGTGTGTCAGATCAAGAACACTCTCCAGGAGGTAGGTGTATGTGTGCCAGATCAGGAACACTCTCCAGGAGGTAGGTGTATGTGTGTCAGATGAAGAACACTCTCCAGGAGGTAGGTGTATGTGTGTCAGATCAAGATCACTCTCCAGGAGGTAGGTGTATGTGTGTCAGATCAGGAACACTCTCCAGGAGGTAGGTGTATGTGTGTCAGATCAGGATCACTCTCCAGGAGGTAGGTGTATGTGTGTCAAAGTCAACAATCAAGAGAAGACTTCACCAGAGTGAATACAGAGGGTTCACCACAAGATGTAAACCATTGGTGAGCCTCAAAAACAGGAAGGCCAGATTAGAGTTTGCCAAACAACATCTAAAAAAGCCTTCACAGTTCTGGAACATCCTATGGACAGATGAGACCAAGATCAACTTGTACAAGAGTGATGGGAAGAGAAAAATATGGAGAAGGAAAGGAACTGCTCATGATCCAAAGCATACCACCTCATCAGTGAAGCATGGTGGTGGTAGTGTCATGGCGTGGGCATGTATGGCTGCCAATGGAACTGGTTCTCTTGTATTTATTGATGATGTGACTGCTGACAAAAGCAGCAGGATGAATTCTGAAGTGTTTCGGGGAATATTATCTGCTCATATTCAGCCAAATGCTTCAGAACTCATTGGATGGCGCTTCACAGTGCAGATGGACAATGACCCGAAGCATACTGCGAAAGCAACCAATGAGTTCTTTAAGGGAAAGAAGTGGAATGTTATGCAATGGCCAAGTCAATCACCTGACCTGAATCCGATTGAGCATGCATTTCACTTGCTGAAGACAAAACTCAAGGGAAAATGCCCCAAGAACAAGCAGGAACTGAAGACAGTTGCAGTAGAGGCCTGGCAGAGCATCACCAGGGATGAAACCCAGCGTCTGGTGATGTCTATGCGTTGCAGACTTCAGGCTGTAATTGACTGCAAAGGATTTGCCACCAAGTATTAAAAAGTGAAAGTTTGATTTATGATCGTTAATCTGTCCCATTACTTTTGGTCCCTTAAAAAGTGGGAGGCACATATAAAAACTGTTGTAATTCCTACACCGTTCACCTGATTTGGATGTAAATACCCTCAAATTAAATCTGAAAGTCTGCAGTTAAAGCACATCTTGTTTGTTTCATTTCAAATCCATTGTGGTGGTGTATAGAGCCAAAAAGATTAGAATTGCGTCGATGTCCCAATATTTATGGACCTGACTGTATATATGTATATAGTTGGTCCAGTGTAAGAAATATCCATACCTGGAGTTGGCAGACATAAGCCAACCCATCATAGCGTGTATATAAGGAGATTTCTGGAGATTGGACGGCTTCTTAGCTGCTGCTCCTATAGGGAGCGCTCCGGCCTCCGGCACGGCCTGGAGAAGGAGCGCATGCTCCGATAACGCGTCGCCGTAAGCGTCCCGCATCACCGCCAGGAGTGACGTCAGGATCCCAGGACCCACGAGTGCCAGCGTTCCACCAGCTGACGGGGAGCCCGTGGACACCACCGAGGCCGCCCCTGCACATACGGAGAAACCCCACTGCCGCTCTCACCGGGACTCACTGCTTCCACCACCAGGACCCGCTCCAGTGATGCCCCTGATGATCAACATTTCTTGATTAACTGCCTCTCATTCACTGACAAAAAGTGAGTGTGTTACTGCTGCACATACTTCAATGAACGTCTTGCTGCACTTAGAAGGCGCTGCGCTGTTTTTCCTCTAGCGCTCCGGTATTGGGCTGCTCCAATATTGGGCTGCTCCGGTATTGGGCTGCTCCAATATTGGGCTGCTCCGGTATTGGGCGCTTGCTGTAGGGATTGCAGTTTACTCCCTCTCCTAATTCTTATAAACTCTCCATTTCCTCGTACATTTCTGCTGATCCATGAAAAGCTCATTACATCACCCGGAGATTAATATTTAATCCCTTCACTTCACTGATGTCAGTTGCTGCTCAGGTTGTCATATTGGTGTCACTCATATTAGTGAAGCAAATGAAAGGACAGCGAAAACCTTCAAACAAGAAGAGTAGAAAGGAAGATGGAAATGAAGTGCGATTTCAAGATACGGATCATTGGAAGCAGGTAATATGTTCGGGAAAAGTAGGAGGAATTTTTCAAGGTTGGAATAGAATATTTTCCTAATCCCGACTCCTGAAAGTTTAAGGAGTTTCAAGATTTACTTCCCATAGACTTCAATTGGATGTGAACCAGCGACCCTTTTGCTGCTGGGCGAAGGTGCCAACTACTACACCACTCTGCCACCCCAATATGTTTACTTATAATAAGAATGTTTCATCTCTCAGATACAGGCTTTTTTTGCTGTTCTCCCACTCCTTGTTCTAGGGTGGCTATACTCGTTCTCCATGTGCCTCCACATGTATGTGAACGTAGCAACCCTCTCCTGCTCATCCCTGGGATTGACTACACATCTTCATGCAGACACATTCACCTTTATGGGATTTGTAGTATACATAGGGCAGGTCATGTGACCAGAAATAACAATATTACTTGCTCTACACTAGAATTGATGTAAAAAAATGGAATTTAGTGTCACTTTATGTTTGGGTTTGCCAAACAAGGTTTATTTTAAATCGTGTACCCACTGACGTCAAATGTGCCAAAACGCGTAGGGTTGAGTTTACGCTTGTGAGGTCACCATTGGATCCCGGGACTGGTATTTTACAGTCAAGCGCTGTTTTTTTTTTTCCATTTCTCTGGCGCTTCCAGTGCCGGCTCCTGTCCCACCCAGCCCCACCTGTCAGACGTGTGTAGTTGAGAGCCGAGTGAAGTGTTCTAAAACTCCTCCTTGGTTCTGTGCTACACATGTCTGACAGGAAGGGTGGGACGGGGACAGGATGGGGCTGCACTGTGTTGTAAAAAAGAATGCACACAGCTGCACCAAGAGGAGGTGAGCGAAAAGCTATGGAGGGAAAGAGAGAAGGGAGGGGGGAGTGGTTGTGCATAGAAGCATCTGTGACAGCTGTGAACCACAGTGGGGGTGAATTTGTGAAGAGGGGGGCGAAGTTGTTAGAAGAGGTGACAGCTGGAAAGGGGGAGAGGTGGGGGGGGGCTGGTATTACAGGGAAAAGAGCTAGGAAAGGGGGGTTTATGGGTTATTCAGAGGTGGCAGGGGGTGAAGAGGTAAAAGTTAAAGAGTTGAAGAGATGACAGATGCGGATTGGGGTAATCTGTAGATGGGGGTGCAGAAGTGAAATTTGGAAGGGGGAAATGACACAAGCTGTAGTTGTGGATTAGGGGTGTAAGTTGTGGATGGAGTTGAGTTGTTGACAAATGGTACAAATGTGAGTTGTGGGGGGTGCTAAGGTGAACTGTGGACAGGGGTGCAGAATTAAGCTCTGGGCAGAGGTACAGAGGTGTTCTACGTACAGGGGAAGAAGCGATGAGCTGCGGACGGGGGAAGAAGCAATGAGCTGCGGATGGGGGAAGAAGTGGTAAGCTGAGGTCAGAGGGAAGAAGTGGGGAACTGCGGACGGGAAAGAAGTGGTGAGCTGCGGGTGGGGGAAGATGTGTTGAGCTATAGATAGAGGGAAGAAGTGGTGAGCTGCGGACAGGGGGAGAAGTGGGGAGCTGCAGATGGGGGAAGAAGTGGTGAGCTACGGACGGGGGAAGAAGTGGTGAGCTGCGGACGGGGGAAGAAGTGTTGAGCTGTGGACCGGGGAAGAAGTGGTGATCTGCGGGGGGGGGGAGTAGTGAGCTGTGGATGGGGGAAGAAGTGGTGAGCTGTGGATGGGGGAAGAAGTGGTGAGCTGCTAAAGGGGGAAGAAGTGGTAAGCTGAGGACAGAGGGAAGAAGTGGGGAACTGCGGACGGGGAAGAAGTAGTTAGCTGCGGACAGGGGAAGAAGTGGTGAGCTACAGACAGAGGGAAGAAGTGGTGAGCTGCGGACAGGGGAAGAGGTGGTGAGCTGCGGATGGGGGAAGAAGTGTTGAGCTGCGGACGGGGGAAGAAGTGTTGAGCTGCGGACGGGGGAAGAAGTGGTGAACTGCAGAAGGGGGAAGAAGTGGTGAGCTGCGGGCAGAGGGAAGAAGTGTTGAGCTGTGGATGGGGAAGAAGTGGTGATCTGCGGGGGTGGGGGAAGAAGTGGTGAGCTGTGGATGGGGGAAGAAGTGGTGAGCTGTGGATGGGGGAAGAAGTGGGGAGCTGCTGACGGGGGAAGAAGTGGTGAGCTACGAACAGAGGGAAGAAGTAGTGAGCTGCAGATGGGGGAAGAATTGGTGAGCTGCGGATGGGGGAGGAAGTGGTGAGCTGCCGACGGGGGAAGAAGTGGTGAACTGCGGATGGGGGAAGAAGTGGTGAGCTGCGGATGGGGGAAGAAGTGGTGAGCTGCGGATGGGGGAAGAAGTGGTGAGCTATGGACAGTGGGAAGAAGTGGTAAGCTACAGACAGAGGGAAAGAGTGGTGAGCTGCAGACAGGGGAAGAAGTGGTGAGCTGAACATGGGGGAAGAAATGGTGAGCTACGGACAGTGGGGAGAAGTGGTGAGCTGTGGACTGAGGGAAGAAGTGGTGACATGCGGACGGGGGAAGAAGTGGTGAGCTGCGGACGGTGGGAAGAAGTAGTGAAATGTGGACAGAGGGAAGAAGTGGTGAGCTGTGGACAGGGGGGAGAAGTGGTGAGCTGTGGACAGGGGGAAAAGTGGTGAGCTGTAGACAGAGGGAATAATTGGTAAGTTGTGGTTGGGAGGGAAGAAGGGGTGAACTGTGGATGGGGGGCATAGGTGAGCTGTGAACAAGGGTTGAATGGGGGGTACAGAGGTGAGCAATAGATGGTTACATTGGGGGAGATATGTACTGGAAAAATCAAAAGAACATATTCTAAAGAAATTGGGCATACAATGAATATGGGGGTCCGGGTACTGTCCTGGGGGACATGTATCATTAAAAAAAGGTTGTAAAAAACTAAATTTCAAAATGAGCAGTGATTTACTGATGATTAAATTAAAAGCATCAAAACAAGAAATAGCAATAAAAATGAAAAATTCCTTTCAATATAATGCCTGGGGGATCTTCTTAGTCTGCCTATAAAGTGGCGCATCTGTACTGTGTATAGAAGCTGCTGCAGAAATAGTGACATTTATAAAACCAAAAAAATGACATTTCCCTGGCATGGGGGGTGGGAGCTTTGGGGGCAGGGGGAGCTCTGTCCCCCCCACCCACCCACCCCAAAGCACCTTGTCCCCATGTTGATGAGGACAAGGCCCTCTTCCCGACAAGCCTGGGCTGTGGTTGTTGGGGTCTGCTGGGGGGGAGGGGACTTATTGGAATCTGGAAGCACACCTTTAACACCTTTAACAGATCCCCGCCCCCCCCCCCCCCCAAATGTGAATGTGAATGGGTATCTGGTACATCGTAGTAAGGACCACAGGAAACAGTTTTTGATGTGATGTCATGCGATGTCAGAAGGGGAGGTGCCACTGGGTGACGTAGCCGGGTGGCCCCGCCCCTTGCCTATATAAGACGGGGGGATGTCTCCCAAGAGGCGGAAGCGTTTATTTTTTTATTGTTTTTTGGCGGACGTTGTGATTGATGATAAATTTATATCGAGGGACAATATTTTTTTTTTAATAAAGGACTTTTCAAAAACTGTTTCCTGTGGTTCTTAATTTTTGACACTTTTTTGATGAATGGCAGGCGGACTGAACAAACGGCCGAATGCCCCGATAATTCGGGCATCTTCGAACGGGCGAGCAGCCAATGTTTGGTCCAAACTCATGCTTGGGCCGAACCGTTCGCCCATCCCTAATGTAGATATGTGCCAGGCTGGTCATTTTTTAAATTTTTTTCTCCCACATTTTATCAGAAATACATCTATAGCTACAAGTCTCTGAGCCTGACCCCAGATTATGACAGATACGTTTCCTGGAGTTGGGCTATAAAGTACAGCCCGAAGCAAAAAAAAAATAAGCGCAGGGCTTGCATGACTAGGTAGGCAGTGTAAGCAGGAGAGATAGGGTTAAGAAAGTTCAGGTTAAGGTCAATCAGTCTTCTACCCAATTAGGGGTTTTTATTTAGCCTGTGGGAGGGACTATTTAGGGTGGTCTTGGAGAGGGCAGCACATCTTCTCAGCATTCCGTGAAGCATGTGGGGAGGAACGTTCCTGCCCACCCGCCCATATATTGGATTTATGCTTCTGTATGTGGTCTTCATGATTTGGCGGTTGGGGTCTTTGGAGGCATTAAAGAATCTTCTGTGCTTACCAGTTTAGGGACCCATCTAAGGTATGGAGTCACCTGTGGAATGCCAGTTAATGGTGGTTTAGCTGGTAGGTTAAAATTGTGAGGTATCTGCAGAACGTTGAGGTCATCCCTGAGTCGGTGTGATGTGGCTGGGGACCGTAGTTACGCAGATACAAAGTTGATAATTGATACTTGTTGCCTCCAAAGATCGGCAACCTCATGTTTCTTGTTATTGTATTATTATTTTCGGTTCTTGTTTTAAGGAATGTTTGTTATATTTTGTTTGGTTTTAATAAATAGCAGTTACGGCCAAATTTTACTCCAACAATTGTGTTCTGGCATTTTTTCTACAGAAAAGGTGGAAAAATTGTGCTAAAAAAGAAATAGGAAAAATTGCAAAATAGTCCCAATAGAATCCAATGAAACGATCCTTATATCACCCGTGAGTAATTATATAGTGAGCTGCTTACCAGACCCTTAAGGTCTTCAGGCATATAGGCAACCACAGACAGGCAGATATCATAGGCAAAGGATTTGTCAGGAACACACTTCCCATATATAAGGCACCAGGCTCCAATGATGGTAAGATGGGAAATTCTCATGAGAATATAGCCCATATGTGAGCGGAGGAGAAAAGAAAAGGGCACATAGCGTAATACCATTTAAAATATGACACTGTTTATTAAAAGGTTACACTTACTGGATAAAAGAGCATATCGGCATACAGCATAGGCAAAGACAAGGCTGCGGCATCCCGCAGGTGCAATGGAAACTCGGACCGAATGTTGGGGGTGTGGCTGCGTCACGTCTGGAACCACCTGACTAGTTTCGTCATAGGTTGACGTCTTCCTATATAATTACTCACGGGTGATATAAGGATCGTTTCATTGGATTCTATTGGGCAATTTTTCCTACTTCTTTTTGAGCACAATTATTTCCACCTTTTCTTTGGTTCATTTATAACATAGGTCTTTTTCATATGTTATTCATGGAAGATTTTTCTACTGCCTTTTATTAAGTGGTATTTATAACATTTGAGTGTCATCGTTTAATATTTTTTGGTTTCACATGCCAATTGTATATGTATTAGCGCTACACAATTTGTATATTTATTGTTTGGACTTTCTTTCTATGGGTCTGTGTTAGAAGCTTTTTTTTCTTTTCATTTTCTTTTCACATTGATTTAGCGCAGAAATATTTTTGATTTTTACTATTTTTTCTACAGAGTTGGGGTAAAAGGGGATTGGGTTGTTTAGAGGTTAAGATGAGTTTGAGGATTACATCTGAGGTGCCTTATGGGCCATACACACTATAAGATTTTCTGAAGACTTTTTACTTTAGATTTACCAAAACCATATAATATGAGGTCAAACCTAAACACTTTCACTTTGTATGCAATCTGGCAGGCTCTTGCACTACATAGAAAAGGTAAATCTGAAGGAAATCTAACCACAAAAGTTGGATAGTGTGTATCCAGCTTTAGTCAAGGCTTTCACAACATGTTTTTGGCTAGGATACGAAGAAATTGATGTGTAAACATTGATTCTGTTTGTGTTCCTCTTTGACTAAGCTCATGGCCATGGAAGTAGGTTAAAAGAATTCCTCATTCAAGTCAATTCAGTACTGAGACAGGTAGTCTCTGCTCAAGAGTTGCATTCAAGGAGGCAATTATTCTCAAAGAGGGGTGGAAGTAAGGACTAATTTACACATAATACTATGTAAGCAGTGTTACATTAACTCTTAAATCGGATACATTCAAGTTGAATCGGAATAAAGGCCTCTTGATCCCTTAAGGGAAAGAGAGCCTTGACTGATGGGGGCATAGCCAGGATCTTGGATTAAGAAGGACGTAATATGGAAAAAGAAGTTTGGAAGGAGTCATTGGTATGGGGTTGGGCCCAAGCTCAATAAAAAAATACCCCCCCCCCCCCCCCAAGGGATTCTGTTTTTTTTTTTTAAGAAACGTGGCTGGAAAAGCTGCCCACCCCCGTTTTTTCGGATGGTCTGTCACAGCTTTAGCAGCGGTTTTTGACCTTGCCAGCAGTTAAAGTTCCTGTAATGGGCTATGCCCTTGATTGTAAACTGGAGATAGGCTGTCTGTCCAGCACTTATGGTAAGGACAGACCCCCCCCCCCCTTTGGAATTTTATTAGTTAATGTCAAAGTGTGGTCACAGTACAAATGTGACTGGCACTGGTCTAAAGGTTTACTTGTTTTGGTGTTGGAAATTAAATGTAGCAATGCCCCCTTGAAGACTGCCAGATTACACACTTACGGGTCCCCCTGAGTTACCATTAGCAACCTTGACATGCACAGTCTGTCATTTTCCCTTTGGCTTGTCCAATAATCAGTGCAGAGGTATGTAGTTGTTTTTGGATTTTATTATAAATTAGTGTTGGGAGAAAGGAATAATGGGATACTCCGAATTAACTATACACAATTCTGGAGGACTTCTATCTCTTGGTACAGCCAGGCTGTTGATCCACTTTGCCAATGAGGTGAATTTAGATTTAAGTCTCTTTCCTAAGATGACTTGATGAACTAAGGTTATCTTCAGGACACTCTCCTCAGTATCCTCTTTCTTGACTGCTGACACTCGTCCACTGATTATCCTACTCTTGGGGTGGCCCCCCTCAGGTCAGGCCCCTTGGCACGAGCCCCGGTACTCACAATACTGTTTTTCTCGGGTCTCCAGTGTCTCCCCCTCATTCAGCTCTCTTGAACCTCTGGGTTCAGCTCCGTTCCTCTGGCCCTCAGGATGACCTCCTGAGGCCACGTGCCACCACTACAGAGGAGGAGGCAGCCATCACCCTCCCTCTGGGACTCAGCTCTCCAGCCAAAGACCCCACAGCACACCTGCTCCTGGCTTTTATACAGTATCCCAGAATGCACCGAGGCGACCTGACCCTGCCAATCACCAGGACTCTACCAAAGTCTATGCATCCATTTGTCAGGTTTCCTCCCACTGTCCAACATGCCTCCCTATTAGACAAGTATAAAACACTCTCTAGACATAATGAATCACATACTGAGCACAATGAGCAGACCTCACTAACATATCCTGCTCTCTAATAGGCAGAGAGCAATGTAGATTTGCCTGCTGCTCCTCTGATAGGCAGACAGAGCCAAAAACGATAATCTCTCACTAGCACCTACCTAGGAGGGTGCTACACTCACCCCCCACCAAACCGAGCCATGTCCTCACTAGCACTTACCTAGGAGGGTGCAATACTCACCCCCCGCCAAACCAAGCCATGTCCTCACTAGCACCTACCTAGGAGGGTTCTATACTTTCCCCCGCCAAACCGAGCCATGTCCTCACTAGCACCTACCTAGGAGGGTGCTATACTCACCCCCCACCAAACCGAGCCATGTCCTCCCTAGCACCTACCTAAGAGGGTGCTATACTCACCCCCCCCCCCCCGCCAAACCAAGCCATGTCCTCACTAGCACCTACCTACCTAGGAGGGTGCTACATAAATCAAGATGTGGTCTTGCCCTTTCCAACTTAATGGTTGTAAGTTTGGTTTTTTATATGGGGAGGGGACAAGGGGGTTGTTATTATGTTAATATTATTTCCTGGGCCTTTGCGCCTTAGCAGTCAAGGTTTCCCTGTAATAACCGGAGAACATTTCAAAGGCACAAGAGTTCTCCTTCACGGCGGCTCTTCTCCTCACATTCTGAAGAGCCGCCTTTTGCTATAACATAAGTTGTTTTCGGAGATATTTAAGCTCCCGGAGGGACCGCCGAGGTTCCGTCTCATGAAATGTTTGCGTAGTGATAAATAGGATTCTTAAACAAAGAGAATCAGACTTAAACTCTTCTCTCTCCTCTCTCATCTCCTTTTAAGTATCTCTTTATTCATCTTGATAATTACCTAATCGTAAATTTCTTGAGGGGGTTCATCGCAAGAAAAGAAAATGAAGATCAGAGCCTGGCAATTAAACCGACTTGGAAGGAATCCAAGGTATTTCACCTGTGATTAATTAAATCCCTTTTTCTTTGTATCATCAGGTGCCAGAAGATAACTTTGGAATAAAAACCTGTTCGGGGCTCATTAGAGAATTTTGGAAGGAGAAGAAAGGCAAGGCGTGCCATGTTTGTGTTTTTCATTTTTTTTATGGCACAACAGAAAACGTAACATGCAAATGACTTGTGTTGTGTGGTCATAAAAATAAAAGAAACTTCTGACTCCGTCTCACTTCTGCTCATTTATTTTCATGCTTTACCTTTGCGGCCAGATGGCTATATTAACCACTTGCCGACCACTCACATTGAGCGTACAGCGGCAAAGTGGCTCGATTCCGTGCAGCGATGTAGACCTACGTCGCTGGACTCCTCCCCTCGTGAGCGGCTCACGCACGCTGCCGGAGGCTCGCTCCCGCTGTATTCAGACACAGCGGAGTCGGGCCAGGGGAGGAGAGGCGGTGATCACCTCCGCTCTTCCCCGATCGTTGGGGATCGAGTGAGGAAATCTGTGGAAACAAAGCAGGCGGATCTCCTATGTGACAGGCAGGGAGAGATTACAGGATTCAGCATAGCTGAACCTGCGATCTGTGTCTGTGTCACACAATCCCCTCCCCCCACACACGTCAGTAAGCACCAGGCATACATTAACCCCTTGATCACCAATAAAGTTAACCCCTTCCCTGCCAGTGTCATTAGTACAGTGACAGTGCATATTTATAGCACTGATTACTGTAGTAATGTCACTGGTCCCCCCAAAAGTGTCAAAAATGTCGGTCAGGGGTCCGATCTGTCCGCCGCAATGTCGCAGTCCCGCAAAAAAAAAAAATCGCAGATCGCCGCCATTACTCGTTAAAAAAAAAAAAAACGATAAAAATGACATAAATTTCCCGTAGTTAGTAGCTGCGATAACTTTTGCGCAAACCAATCAAAATACGCTTATTGCGATTTTTTTTTACCAAACATAGGTAGCAGAAAACAAATTGGCCTAAAATGTTAAAAATTTTTGATTTTTACATTTTTTTGGGGGGGGGGGGAATTTCATATAAAAAAATTTGAAAAATATTGTTATTTTTTCAAAATGGTTGCTCTTTTTCTGTTTATAGCGCAAAAATTAAAAATCGCACAGGTGATAAAACACCACCAAAAGAAAGCTCTATTTGTGGGGGAAAAAAGAACATAAATTAATTTAGGTACAGCGTTGCACGACCGGGCAATTGTCCGTTAAAGTAATGCAGTGCCGAATCACAAAATATGGCCTGGTCAGGAATGGGTTAAAATCTTAAACCAGTTAAAAATACGCTCATTGAGAATTTTTTTGTCAAAGACATGTAGCTAAATACATTTTGGCCTAAATATATGACAAAAATTGAATATATTGGATATTTTTTACCTGTCAAAGTAGAAAAATATTGTTATTTTTTCAAAATTGTTGCACTTTTTTATTAATATCGCAAAAAATGAAAAGCGCAGAGGTGATCAAATACCACCAAAAGAAAGCTCTGTTTGTGGGAAATAAAGGACGTAAATTTAGTTTGGGTACGGCGTTGCATGACCACGCAATTTTCATTTAAATTCGCACAGTGCAAAGTTGCAAAAAGTGGCCTGGACGTAAAGCAGGAAAATCCTCCGGTGGTAAAGTGGTTAAGGTCGCTCCTACTGTTAAGCGGTTATAAATGGTGTCATTGCGTTGTTGTGGTTGGCAGCCATGGATGTATATTGTATTTACAATGTTTTTGTTTCTTTGCTTCTTTGTATTCACAATTTGCTTCCCATTATGGATGTGTCCATTTTACCCCAAACATTGCTGCTTACCCGATGCAAAGGGGAGGGGAGAGACTGCAGCAGACATCGCCCACTGCGCAACAAAGAAGCCTTGGAATTCATAAAGAGTCTCATTCACAGGTTGTGCATGTCAGGAAAGTGCACAAAGTCCCAACAAGCACAGAAACACAGTGGCCTTTAGCAGATGCGTGGTGGTGCCATGCAGGTATGATGGAGCATGCATGCTTTTGTGGTGTCCTTCTAGATAGGTCACTAGGATGATAATCGTTAGAAGAGCTATTTATTCCTTTGGACTGTTTTAGATTGCACAGGCCACAGATTTGATTGCTTCATTCTGGAGGTTTTCAGAGCATAGAGGATCGAGAGAGAGAAACATGGACAGCTGGAGTATTTAGTGTGCTTCAGCCAATCTCTGGGTAGGTGTGCCCAGTAGGTGGCTGGGGAGAACATAAATAGTCTGGGGTCTGAAACAGCCCTTGTTCTTGTCCTGCTGGAGGAGTTCCAAAGCCTCAGGGGCTGCTGCCCCTCTGCTGCAGTTTTACTGGAGTTTGCTGATGTTCATGATGTTCATCAAGGTCCCAGCTGCGGCAGGGCTGGGGGCCTATTCCTAATCATCTTTGGAGCTAACTAAGCACCTCACCTAAGGTTCTGGCCTGGAGGACTCACTGTAGAGTGCTGAGTGAAAGCTGGAGGGTGTGACTCGGCCCCCCTCCCACTCTCCCTCTTCCCAGCCTCCTCCTGACCCCCATTCCAGGCTTAAGCTTTGCTCCAGGTACTCTCTACTTACCAGCCGAATCCGGGTTCCCGACCTGGTCAGCAGGGGGCAGTTGGGGGGAGCTAGGACAGCTCGATCGAGGCTGCCTGGAGGGGGGGTAGTCTCCAGTGGGGCATGGACCCGGCCTCTGCTCAGACACAGTTTACACCATCCATGTTGGGGGGGGGGGGGGGTCTTCGCTCTGTTCTTGTCTTCATCCCACACTCAGTAGGTCAGCAGTGGGGACTTTTTACTTTTCTTCACCAAGAATCCTGGCATGTCTGTGGCAGAAGCGGTGCAGCCTTTTTACGGAGGAGAAATGTGCAAAAGACAAACCTGACCCTGTTTCAAAATCCTGCCACGGCACCATGCATTTGTGCATGTGCAAAAACATGCAGATGCGTGGGTTTGCCATTAAACAATGATGGCGCCATGCGATTTGGGGAGGAGAAAATTTACGTATTAATGGCACAGCTGCACACGGCTGCTAAAGGGTAGCACATGTTTGTGTATTTTGGGAAAGGATGTGATTTTTCACACATTCCTGACATGCACAAAGTATGAACCTAGCCTATTGGCACCCCATGAATCTGCTAACACCTGCGTTTTCGTACATGTCAAAATGCATGGTGCTGTACAATTTTGCTAAAGGGTCAGGGACTTCTTTTACACGTTTCTTTTAGTGTAAATAACAAACCAAGGGTTGTCTATAGCATAATTTCTGTGGTTCAGCTACCCAGGCGGCACAAAAATACCAGGTATTTAATATACAAAGATTTCAGCTCAAGAAAATTGAGATCTACGAGCCGGGTTTCTGGGGCACTCTTCTATGGAATAATAGTTAAAAAATAATAACAAATAACATTTTGCTACGTTTTAACAAACTTAAAACAACAGACTAACAAAATATTATGGTCAGGCCTCTACATTGGTGAAGACCCAGTCAGTTGTCTAAAAATCTAGCTGGTAGACCCCGAAATAGAAGAGCTATTATATTCGCCTCTCCGGTGCCCAAGTGTTTTAGCGTTGTTCCATTTCAGTGCTGCAATTTGTAAACTAGGATTGTGTCAGATGCCTGTGCCAAATGTTCTGATTCCATCCCCCCATCCCCTAAACCAGTGGTCTCCAAACTGCGGCCCTTTGCTTACTTTTATCTGGCCCTTTGGGCACTATTTCATCCACTGAGACCAACAATGGGGCATAATCCCTCTCCCCACTGAGACCAGTGAAGGGGCACAACTCCTCCCACTGACACCAAAGATGGGGCACAAATCCTCTGAATTACACCAAAGATGGGGCGCAATTCCTCCCAATTACATCAACAATTGGGCCCAATGACACCAATGATGGGGCACAATTCCTCCCAATGACACCAACAATGGGGCACAATTTCTCCCAATGACACCAGCAATTGGGCCCAATGACACCAATGGTGGGGCACAGCTATTCCCACTACCACCAACAATGGGACACTGACACCAAGGATGTGGCACAACTCCTCTCACTGACAACAAAGAAGGAGCACAATCCCTCCCAATGGCACCAACGACGAGGCGCAATTCCTCCCAATGACATCAACAATTGGGCCCAATGACACCAATGATGGGGCACAATTCCTCTCAATGACACCAACGATGGGGCACAATTTCTCCTATTGACACCAAAGATGATGTAAAGACCTTTTCTACTCCCATTGGCCACAGTCTGGCCCCCCTAAAGTCTGAAGGACAATAAACTTGTCCTCTGTTTAGAAAGTTTAGAGACCTAAAACCATGGTTGTGTCCCGTAGTGACGTAGGGGTACTGAGAAAAGAGCCACAGTGGAGGATACAACCAGGGCCAGACTGGCCTCCCGGGATACCGGGAAATTTCCAGGTAGGCCAGCAAGTCCCCCCTGACCTGGGGCTGCCAACACCTACACGTTTGGCTATTCCCGTGCAGATGGCGCATGCGCGGTGATGTGTTGGTGCTGGGCAGCGCCATTTTTAAATGTAAAGCGCCTTTTGTCCAAAAGGTAAGTGAAACTTCTCCTCAGAAGATGTAGTACTGCGGACATGGTTCAGGAGATTCTCCTGTACCATGCCCGCAGCACTGCATCTCCTGCACTATGCCTACACCCCTTTATCTCCTGTACCATGTCCACAGCCCCTGCACCATACCGGCAACCCTGCATCTCCTGTACTATGCCCACAGCCCTGCATCTCCTGTACCATGTCTGCAGCCCCTGCACCATGCCGGCAGCCCCTGCATCTCCTGAACCATGCCCCCAACCCCTGCACCATGTTCTCAGCCCCTGCATCTCCTGCACCATAGCCGCAGCCCCTGCATCATGTCCACAGCCCCTGCATCTCCTGCACCATGCCCAGAGTCCCTGCATCCCCTGCACCATGCCTGCAGCCCCTGTATCTGCTGCCCCATGCCAACAGCCCCTGCATCTCCTGCACCATGTCCGCAGCCTCTGACATCTCCTGTACCATGTCCGCAGCCTCTGTATCTCCTGGACCATGTCTGCAGCCCCTGCATCTCCTGCACCATGCCCGCAGCCCCTGCATCTCTTGCACCATGTCCGCAGCCCCTGCATCTCCTGGACCATGTCTGCAGCCTCTGACATCTCCTGTACCATGTCCGCAGCCTCTGACATCTCCTGTATCTTGTCCGTAACCCTGGTGTGTAGAATACCTCTTCTATCACAGAGACACACCAGATAGAACTTTTCAGGCTACGCTTAGTATTTATCATTGACCTGAACCAGCAGGAAAACAAAAATGACACAAATTATCCAATTGCCTTTAGAGGTCAGGATGAAAATGTTCTTTTATGGGAGCAAATTGGACCATTATTTCCAAGCTTCTCTGCCTTCTTCAGTATCCGCTAGGGGTTAAGGGTTCTATGGATGCAAGATATTTCATTTTATAACCTGTTCCTCATTTACTTTGTTTGAACTTGATGGGCATGTGTCTTTAATTTTAAGCCTCGATAACTATTCATCTCGATGAACTCCATTCTTCATAGGAATTGATAGTGAAGAAGTTCAGGTGGGGACACAGATTCTGCTACTATCCTTGCTGGATGTACTATATTATTATTATTATTATACAGGATTTATATAGCGCCAACAGTTTGCACAGCACTTTACAACATAAAGGCAGAAAATACAATCCAAATTTAATACAGGAGGAATCAGAGGGCCCTTGTTATTAGAGACTACAATCTAAAAGTGATACAAGTGATACAAAAGGTAATAACTGTGGGGGGTGAGCTTAAAATTAATGTACAATTGCTGTACGGACATAAAGCTGAACTCTGGGTATGATCTGTATTGTGTAGTTATATTTGTCCACCTTGGCACAATGTAAGTATCTACAGTATATCCAGGCCCAGACTGGCCATAGGGCACACTGGGCATTTGCCAGTCTGTGGCCTGTTGATGGCCGGGCCACACAGTGGGAGAAAAGCGGCGACAGCGGTCCAGACCGGGCTAACACAGACAGTGGTCGCAGCTAACCTCACGCTATGTGGCCATTCCTGTGTCTCCTCTCCCAACTCTCACCCTGCCAACAAGGTCATTCTATCAGCAGATCAGGGGGTGGGGGGAGCTGGACAGGGACACAGCAGTGGTGGAATGACCAGCGGTGTTGCCGGCTGCAGGGCTCTTAGCTCAGAGTTTCTCTCACACACAGCTCAGAACCATCTCTGACAGCTCCCCCCACATGGACGGGAGAGGAGAGAGAGCCCATCAGTTCTTCCAATCCCCGCCCCTCTGCTCCTGTGTCTGCCCTGCCCACACTCCCCGGGGATGAAGTTTGAAGCCAGCAGCCAGAAGAAGAAAGGTGCTGACAGCCGATGCCTAATCCTCCATCTGAGGGTGAGCAAGCTGACCCTCTATCCCCTGTCTGTGGCTGAAGTCTCCCCCCTCCCTCCCTTCTCTCTTCTATACACTAATGTAAGGGGTTCTCTGTGGACTCTGATGTAAGGGGAGACTTTTGTGAGCAGAGCCCCCTTACATCAGAGCCCCCCTTCAAATTAGGGTTTCCAGAACATCGCTTACATCAGAGTTGCCCTTTACATGAGAGTCCACAGAGTTTCCCCCTTATAGTGTAAGTGGAAATTCTGTGGGCTCTGATGTAAGGGGGACTGTGGGGATTCTGATGTAAGGGGGGCTGTGTGGACTCTGATGTAAGGAGAGCTCTGCGGACCCTTATGCAAGGGGGCTGTTTGGACTCTGATGCAAGGGGGGGGGGGCTGTGCGGACTTTGATGTAAGGGAGCAGGGGGTGGGAGGAGCTGGAGATCTGCACAGAGAGCGGGAGTCTTTTCATATTAACAAGTGAGTAATCAGGTTGACATGCATTGGTAAAAGCAAAGAGTCCTTATTTTCCAAAAGATAAATAAAATACATAGGTTGGAGCCATGAGGAAGCAAACAAGTTGGTAACATCTATTGTCTCAGTCTGTATATTTCCATATTGCCCTATTTGTGGATATTCCAGATACAAAAACCGAGTCAAAGTTTGCTTCCAAATGGTATGCAGGAACATAGGTTCCTTCCTGGACCTTATTCCTCCCTATGAACGTCTACATTGCTGCTCAAACCATTACTCTATGGGCTCCAAATGTTACAGCAAGCATAGATAATATTCAATTCAAACTTAAACAGACAGTTTGTCATTCCATTCAGATTAATGCATAGACTCCTGTAGAAGCCAAAAGTAATTTAGCGAAACATGTCGAGATTGATGCATCTAATGTAACATGGAATATGTAAACTATGTACGTTGAACAAACCAATTTGTCTATGACCTGTGATCTTGATTTTTATTTATGAATTTTATGTTGAATTGCACCTTTAAAGTCCCTAGTCTCTTTCATTTTTTGTGTATAAATGAAAAACAGGTTACATCAGCATGGAAAAAAACAGAACAGTCCATCCACCTCTTATAAATAAAAACTTTTTGGCTCACCGACAGCAAAACCTTGTCCCTTAACAGGGTCTAAAGTCCCCACCTGCTCCAGGGGTCACCACAATCCAGCAGGGTTCTAGTAACCCAAACAGTACACAGCTTTCTCTCACAAGTGTGTCCTGCACCGCACCACACCTTATGGAGACCTGATAGCTGCTTTCTACTCATTTCAGCCCTCTCTCACAGGTAAGTTAATCCTGTAACGACCAAAGTACCCATAGCCAGAGTTGGAGGCTCTCTGCCAACCAACAATCTCTCTGAGCCTCTGAATTCCAGGTCCTATTTGAGGACTTAATGTTCTTGGGAAAACTGCAAGTCAGTTTTCCATCTTCTTTGGATCACTTTAGAACCCCTCACCCTGCATGGCATAGAATCCCTGAATACTCCCTGTCAGGAGACCTTAACCGTTCCTCCAGTTTCCTGACCAGTAGTCTTCTTATCCCAGTATCTGGTGGAAGGGCGGTGGAGATCCTACAGCCAGAAATATGGGACCTCAATAGAAACTACACACATGCTAAATCAAGGAACATGAAACAAGCACTCACGGTTAGTAGAGAGAGAAGTCAGCGAACCAAGATCAGCGCAAATCCAAAGGAGTAGTCCACGAGGCAAGGTCAGGAACAGGCAGAGTCAGCAACAGCAATCAACGAAATCCAAAGGAGTAGTCCAAGAGGCAAGGTCGGGAACAGACAGAGTCGGCAACAGCAATCAATGGACTCCAAGTAAGGCTCCATGCACACAGGGCGTCATAAAAACGAGCTCTAAAGCTGTTTCTTGACGCCGGGAAAAAGCAGCTGTAAAAACGTGCTTTCAGTAGCTTTTTCCATTAGCGTTATTGCACGTTTGGCCACAGTAGCTTTTAGCAGCATTTTTTCTGCCTCCATTCAAAATCAATTGTTCCCTATGGGAGCCTATTGATTTGAATGGAAGTCGCACCGCAAGTCGGACCCTGATCCGACTTGCGGCGCGACATGCGCTGTGAGAATCTTGAGGGGGAACTCCACGCCAAAATGGGGAAAAAAACATCATGGGGTTCCCCCCCAGGCCCTTCGGGTCTGGTATGGAATTTGAGGGTAGCCCCACCCCGAAAAAACGGCGTGGGGTCCCCCCCAAAATCCATACCAGACCCTTATCCGAGCATGCTGCCCGGCAGACCAGGAAAGGGGAGGGGACGAGTGAGCGGCCCCACCCCCCTGGACCATACCAGGCCACACGCCCTCAACATGGGGGGGTGTGGGTGCTTTGGGGCAGGGGGGGCTCTGCACCCCCCACCTCAAAGCACCTTGCCCCCATGTTGATGAGGACAAGGGCCTCATCCCCACAACCCTGGCCGGTGGTTGTGGGGGTCTGCGGGCAGGGGGCTCATCGGAATCTGGAAGCCCCCTTTAACAAGGGGGCCCCCCAGATCCTGGACCCCCTCCCTATGTGAATGGGTATGGGGTACACTGTGCCCCTACCCATTCACCCCATAAAAGGCAGTGTGTGTAAATAACGACACGAGACGTTTTGGAAAGTTTATTAAAAATCTTCATCCGGTCTTCTCCCTCTCCGGTCTTCTGCTCTTTTGCTGTCCTCTCTTCTTGTCTTCTCCTCTCCGGTCTTCTGCTCTTTTGCTGTCGGCTCTTCTTCTTCCTCCGGTCCTCCTCCGACGACGTCTCCGGTGATTATGCCGGTCTCTGCAGCTTATTATATAGCCATTAGGGGAGTGGCCGCCAGATGACGTCATCTGTGACATAAGGGGGGGGGGTCTCCCGATGACGTCATCTGGCGGCCACGCCCCTAATGGCTATATAATAAGCTGCAGAGACCAGGGACCGGCATAATCACCGGAGAAGTCGTCGGAGGAGGACCGGAGGAAGAAGAAGAGCCGACAGCAAAAGAGCAGAAGACCGGAGAGGAGAAGACAACAAGAGCGGACAGCAAAAGAGCAGAAGACCGGAGAGGAGGAGACAAGAAGAGAGGACAGCAAAAGAGCAGAAGACCGGAGAGGGAGAAGACCGGATGAAGATTTTTAATAAACTTTCCAAAACGTCTCCTGTCGTTATTTACACACACTGCCTTTTATGGGGTGAATGGGTAGGGGCACAGTGTACCCCATACCCATTCACATAGGGAGGGGGTCCAGGATCTGGGGGGCCCCCTTGTTAAAGGGGGCTTCCAGATTCCGATGAGCCCCCTGCCCGCAGACCTCCACAACCACCGGCCAGGGTTGTGGGGATGAGGCCCTTGTCCTCATCAACATGGGGGCAAGGTGCTTTGAGGTGGGGGGTGCAGCTCGTCCCCTCCCCTTTCCTGGTCTGCCGGACAGCATGCTCGGATAAGGGTCTGGTATGGATTTTGGGGGGGACCCCACGCCGTTTTTTCGGGGTGGGGCTACCCTCAAATTCAATGCCAGACCCCAAGGGCCTGTTTTGGAACCTGGGGGGGAACCCCACGCCGTTTTTTTCCCCATTTTGGCGTGTAGTTCCCCCTCAAGATTCTCACAGCGCAAGTCGTGCCACAAGTCGGATCATCCTGATCCGACTTGCGGTGCGACTTCCATTCAAATCAATAGGCTCCCATAGGGAACCATTGATTTTGAATGGAAGAAAAAAAACGTATAACGTGGCTTAACGCAGGTTAAGCAACGTTATTCAGCCTTTAGCAGTGTCAGACGTTTTTAGCTGCAGCTCCAGAACGCACAGTTCCTGGGGTTTTTTTGGAGCTGTAAAACGCCTATGCCACTTGGAGCTCCTAAAAGCTCTATGTGTGCATGAGGCCATAGAATAACATGGATGGGCGTTCTGCAGCTGCAAAAAAAAAACGTCTGATGCTGCTAACAGCAGCTCCAAAAACGTCCAGTGTGCATGAGGCCTTACCACCAACACCCAGGGAACAAGACCTATACTAGGACGAATTGGACTTAAATTGCAGGAGCTCAGAGAAGGATAGGTTATTCAATAAAGGTACCTGTGTCCCATTATACATGTAGAGAAAAGGAGGTGGAAGGGGGGGCTAAGGGGACTTTAAAGGGTACCATCACAGACAAATAGTGCAAGAATATACAATAGTGCCCTTAACTGACTACCACAGACAGTCAGACATATAAAGTAGTTGAGGGCATTTGAGCACCTCAACTACTTTATATGTCTGGCTGTCTGTGGTAGTCAGTTAAGGGCACTATTGTATATTTGCCCCATATATATTTTTTGTAGCTGGTGCACACATCATGTAATTATCCTTTGGTGAACGTTATACATTTTCTGCAATCTTTTGTAACCTGTACGTCTTTATTGTTCATACATATGGACAACACAATTTTAAAATAGTTTTCTTGTTGTTTAGATCAATAAACTTTGACCTTTTATACTTTTGTTGTATTCTTGCACTTTTTGTCTGTGACGGTACCCTTTAAAGTCCCCTTAGCCCCCCTTCCACTTCCTTTTCTATACTACGGCGAAGACAGGAAGGGGAAGTGATGATTTATAGGATCACTAGATTACTAAAAAGGAAGTTCCCCTGTGGCACAGGCAATAGGGAACCATCCTAGGAACACCAGGTCTTGGGATTGAATCTCGGACATGGTGTGACACTCCCCTTGTCTCTTGTCATACCGGATTAAAGGGACCACAACCCTAACAATGGTGTTATAGACCTGTACCCGGGATTGGACTACCATGTTTAGAATATACAGACTTACTTTTCGTTTAAGGGATCATCATCTTGCGGAGACTGGCATTGTGGGATTGTGGGAACTGTAGTCTTTTGCAGGGTGCTGATCATGTGCCTGGATTATTCAGGAAACTTCAGTCCCAAAAAGCAAAGGAGGAGTGAAGAATCTTGGGAGGGGCTATAAAACTATCTCCATAACAGACTGGAGCTCTCTTGCTCCTGGGACTCGTGGTGTGAACATCAGTCTGCTGTGGAGTGAGTGAGAGAGACAGCAGATTGCGGTCTACTGCACTATGCCTGACCCACTCGCAGACTCAGCCTTAGCGGAACGGATGTCCATTGCTGCAGAGCAAATATCCTAGCAGTATCGCTGACAGAGTGGAGGTTGGCCGAAAATCCTGAAGCAGCAGAGCGCAGCTATTTCCAGACGTCAGGGCATGGAAGACCACATCGCCTGTTCCCCAGGGCCCTCACAGACGGACATCAGGAATCAGGATTGGTGAGAGGGTGACTGTTCTTGGTCCAGACTGCAAGCATTACACTTCCTCATTACACTGAAAACAGACATCGAAGCAGATATCAGATCTTTTAGGATTACAATCTATCATCTTGACTCTCCTGTTATATCAAGCCACATTGGAAATTGCTTTACATGAGCTCCAACTGCCGGTGAAGAATATAGCAAGGCCTTGAAAAGGGGACATTATTGCACAGTTACTCTTAAAGGGGACATGTTCTGGTTTTCTGATTGTCATATCTCTCAATAGGATATACGTGGTATAGGTTAGCTTGTCCAGCCCTTGATAAAGTCACATGTGTGTGCCGGAGGCGCGCGCCCGCCCCCGCTCGCTCCCTGCCTTCCGATGTCCGCCAGTCACTCGCGATCTCCCGCTGGAGAGGGAGAAAGGCAAGCGGCTGATGTAAACAAAGCCGTCTGTCATTCTCCCTGGTGTAACTGCAGAGATCATACGATCCTGCTATGTAGGATCGTATGTCTCTGTGGTTACATCACAAGCCACCCCCCCCACAGTTATAATCACGCCCCTAGGGACACACTTAACCCCTTGATCACCAATAAAGTTAACCCCTTCCCTGCCAGTGTCATTTTTACAGTAACAGTTCATATTTATAGCACTGACTACTGTAGTAATGTCACTGGTACCCCCAAAAGTGTCAAAAATGTCAGTCAAGGGTCTGATCTGTCCGCCGCAATGTCGCAGTCCCACAAAAAAAAAAATCGCAGATCGCCGCCATTACTAGTAAAAAAAAAATGACATAAATCTTTCCCATAGTTAGTAGACGCAATAACTTTTGCGCAAACCAATCAAAATACGCTTATTGCGATTTTTTTTTACCAAACATATGTAGCAGAAAACAAATTGGCCTAAAATGTTAAAAAAATTAGATTTTTACATTTTTTTGGGGGGGGGGGGGGGAATTTCATATAAAAAAATGTGAAAAATATTGTTATTTTTTCAGAATTGTCGCTCTTTTTTTGTGTATAGCGCAAAAAAAAAAATCGCACAGGTGGCCAAATACTACCAAAAGAAAGCTCTGTTTGTGGGGAAAAAAAGGCCGTCAATTTTGTTTAGGTACAGCGTCGCACGACCGCGCAATTGTCCGTTAAAGTCCTGCAGTGCCGAATCGCAAAATAGGGCCTGGTCTTTGAGCAGCCAAATCCTCCGGGGCTTAAGTGGTTAAGATCTGCTGATTATTTATTGATTTTCTGCACTTAATATTATTGAAATATTAATTTATTATTTACTATTTTTAGTGCTGATTTATTATATTTATATGTATGTGGATTATGATATATCCTTTTTTGGAATACATACTTGCTATTCTCCTTTTATATGTATTTTCTACACTAAGCATGATTCACATTTATTGTTTCACAATATTATATGCACTTTTCTATAGATGTGACACATCATTGTGATTTATATTTTATTTATATTTTATGTATCTTATAAAATTTCTCTCTATATATATTTATATAAGTTTTTTAGCACATTAATTTGATCCTTTTTCTTTAGTGCTATAGACTCCTTTGGAATAGCGCCTATAAACCATTTTATCTTTATACAGTAGGTTAGCTTAGAGTTCCTCTCTAATTTGAGTGCTGCCTAATAATATAAGAAAGAAGATTTACTTGCATATGATAGAAGATTGTGTCAAATTGGCCTAAAATGTTAAAAAAATTAGATTTTTACATTTTTTTTTTGGGGGGGGGGGAATTTCATATAAAAAATGTTGTTATTTTTTCAAAATTGTCGCTCTTTTTTTGTTTATAGCGCAAAAAATAAAAATCGCACAGGTGATCAAATACCACCAAAAGAAAGATCTGTTTGTGCGAAAAAAAGGACGTCAATTTTGTTTGAATGCAGCGTTGCATGACCGCGCAATTGTCAGTTAAATTCGCACAGTGCCAAGTTGAAAAAAGTGGCCTGGACGTTAAGCAGGAAAATCCTCCGGGGCTAAAGTGGTTAAAGCAAAAAAAAAAAAAAACACATTTTTGATGTTTTGCTTTTAAAGGTAATGGAGAGGTTTGGGGTCTTTTTGACCCCAGATCTCTCCATTTAGTTACAGCGTTGCACAACCGCGCAATTGTCCGTTAAAATAACGCAGTGCCGAATCGCAAAAAATGGCCTGGTCATTAAGGGGGCAAATCCTTTCGGTCCAGAAGTGGTTAAAGGTGTATGCACAATGTTTGAACCTAGAGTGTCAGGAGGGCTGGACGGTTTACAGGGTCAAAGCAGTGCGGAAGAACACGCATTAAACAGCAACCCTCATGGGGGTACCTATTTTGCATGACCCAGCCCTGGCGTCCTGTACACTGTCTACATGTGAAAGTTGTGATATACCAGCGATGGGGAACCTTGGCAACCTAGATATTTTGGAACTACATTTCCCATGATGCTAAACTACACTGCAGAGTGCTTGAGCATTATGGGAAACGTAGTTCCAAAACATCTGGGGTGCCAAGGTTTGCCATCACTGTAGATATACTGTATCTTTTTGAGGCCGTTACAATGAAACGTAGCGATTGGTTTCAAAATCAATAACAAAGGATATTAAGCCCCCGTTCACACTGGGGCGACCTGTCAGGTGACCTGGTCGCCTGACAGGTCACCGTAGGTCGCCTGGCATTGAGAAGCTATTGCCCCGTTCTAATAGGAGCGACACAAGTCGCTCCGACTTAGAAAAAGGGTCCAGAGCTTCTTTGGGGCGACCCGGAGTGACCTGCATAGACTTCAATGTTATGAAGTCCGTGCCGGCCGCTCTGAGGTTGCGTGCGAGCAGCGCACCGCGACCTCGGAGGTCGCCCCGGGAAGTAGCGTCGCCCCAGTGTGAACGGGGCCTAAAAGTCGTTGTCCCAGTAACCTAACACAAGACACAATGTGCCGACACAAAGCGCCCGCCAGTCTGCATCACAGATGACCAATGTGGAACTTTTCACCGTCTGACACCGACACTTGATTTCTAAATTGGATAACAAGGTTATTTCCCTAATGCGTCGTGTCTCTTTAAAATCTGACACAATGGTGTGTCCCTGATAGACAAAGCAACTTCATAACATCTTATTAAGTATGTTGTCAGTCTGCTCTGTTCCTCGCTGATATCTCCTTGGCATCCTTGAGCTTAATGAAACCTCCTGTTCTCAGCCTCCTCCTGTGTTTGTTAAAGCCTCCTCTGCCTCATCATAGGAAATGTACACGCCAGAGAGAAATCTCATCAGATCCTATTGACTATCTGTCACTCGCGAGTCTGGCAAGCCACAAGTGTCAAAACACTGCAGGCTGACACCCATCTCCGCTTCTAATTCCAGGTGACAGAGGCTGGGAAGCAATTTCACAGACTGAAGAATGGAGCGGCGTGTGATGTACCCAGCCTTGAAGAGAAGTTGACATCTACAGCATGACTCAGGAGCCACAGCCTCCACTTTAATTAGATGCAGAATATACATCAAGGATAAGTAGGCCAATCTGTGTTAACAGTGTGAACATGAAGGCAGACTCATATCTCCAAGTTATATGGAGATTTTCAGATTTCAAGATAGCAGGAGCTGGTTACTGGTCTTCGCTAGCAAGTAAACCATAAATCATTTATAAGACATATACTTTATTAACAAAGAATATAATAAAAAATAAGAAATTTGTTATCGTAATATTTTATCCAACAGAACTTCCAGGGGTAAGAAGTGCCACAATCCAAAAGAATTGCTTGGCCTTTAAGCTGAAGTTCTGTTGAGATACCTACCAATGACATGTGAGAGTGGAATTCTCTATCTTAAGGACTTAGTGTCGGTTCACACTATGGCGACACGACTTCGGGACGACTTCATGAAGTTGCCGTGCACCGCGACTTCGGCGCGGCTTGCACCGACTTCACATAATGAAAGTAAATGCAAGTCGCTCCGACTTTGCCCAAAAGTAGTGCAGGAACCTTTTTCTAAGAGTCACTCCTATTAGAACGGCTCCAATTGCACAGAATGGAGCGCTACTTGACAGGCGACCAAGTCGCCTGACAAGTCGGAACAGTGTGAACCGGCACTTACTCACACCAGACATGCTGCCGTGTATTTTTACAATACAAACAAAATACATAGGTCTGCCTTTCTAAACATTTTACCCCAGAGGAACCCTTGAAAGAATTCTAAGGTCTTAAGGAACCCCTGCTAAAACCAATTCCAACTTGGTCAGCAGGAAGAAAGCCACCTCACAGTAGTGGTCAGAATGCTACCCTTACAGACCGCAAAAAAAGTGCCATCATGCCAAGGATCCTGGAACTTTGCGGGCACCAGCAAATGAGAGGTCAATCAGCCATGGCTCAATGAACCCCTTGCAACCTCTGAATGAACCCTAGGGTTCCCCAGAATCCTGGTTGAGAATAGGTTAATCATCCACAGCTCAATGAACCCCTTGCAACCTCTGAAGGAACCATAGGGTGCCACAGAAACTTGGTTGAGGATAAGTCAATCAGTCACAGCTCAATGAACCCCTGGCAACCTCTGAAGGAACCATAGGGTGCCACAGAAACTTGATTGAGAATAGGTCAATCAGTCACAGCCCAATGAACCCCTGGCAACCTATGAGGAAACCCTAGAGTTCCACAGAACCCTGGTTAAGAATAGATCAGTCAGTCACAGCTCAATAAACCCATGGAAACCTCTGAAGGATCTATAGGGTCCCACAGAACCCTGGTATAGAACAGGTCAATCAGTCACAGCCCAATGAACCCCTGGCAATCTTTGAAGGAACCCTAGGATTCTAAAAGAACCCAGGTTGAGAATAAGTACTGTACCTTCCACATGACATGTGACAGTAGAATTCTTTATCTTAAGGACTTACTCACACCAGACATGTTGCCGTGTATTTTTACAATACAAGCAAAATACATAGGCCTGCCTTTCTAAACATTTTACCCTTACACACAGCAAAAAAAGTGCCATCATGCCAAGGATCCTGGAACTTTGCAGGCACCAGCAAATGAGAGGTCAATCAGTCATGGCTCAATGAACCCCTTGCAACCTCTGAAGGAACCCTAGGGTTCCCCAGAATCCTGGTTGAGAATAGGTCAATCAGCCACAGCTTAATGAACCCCTGACAATCTCTAAAGGAACCCTATGAGAATGGCTGACAATGGGCAAAAAAAACGATTGTTGTCTACAGGATACACAGCATAACTGTATGTCTAGCTTACTGCATTGTTGGTGAGGTTTCCCAAGTTATCCCTTTCAAATCAGTGGAACAAAACCAACTCAACAAAAACATGGTACAGTCCATCTGAAGGAATATGGCAATGCACATTATGAAGGTGCACATAAGAAGCCTTAACCTTAAAGGTGGGAAGAATGATCAAGGCCTCTTGGTTGCCATAAGTAAACACTTCTCTAACTTCAAATGGGCAGCATCTGTAGATAAAACTGTACTGGCTGCTGCCGAGCTATCCCTGACTGAGGTCACAGGCAGTGCCACTTGTGTGCTTCCCATGCTCTTGGCAGCTGTATGGGTGGCAGTTCTGCTGCTACTCGATAAATGCTACACACTGAACCCATTCTGTATTCTCTGCATAAATGATTGGGGTTGAATTTCTACACAGCCACAATAGGTTGCGGTCTGGCACAAAGCCATGCACACACCATGTGGCAGTTGTCCTGCTTTCCGGAAACATCTAGCAGATTTTCATTAGTGTGGTCCTTGCACAGCCTATGCTTTTTGAGGAACGGTATTCACAAAGGTTACCCAATTTGGGTTGGAACCCCCCCCCCCCCCCCGCTGCTCTCCAGTGCTTCTAGCGGCTCACCGGTGTGATTGTCGAGCCAGAGAATGAATCGGCCCATGGCAGCTATTTACCATAGAGCTCTCCAGTTTACCATGGTCCCCGGTCATCTCTGTGATCTTCGGAGGCCGGGCGTGAAGTTATGACATCACGTCCGGCCCTGGCAGTAAACACTGCAGTTGCCTCGGCTGATAAGCCAAAATCTTTTTTTTTTTATTTTTTATTGTAGGCTTTCCAGCCTAGAAGAGAGATGTGGGGACTTATAGACCCCAGATCTTGCTGTAAAGAGGATCTGTCATGCCCATACTCCTATTACAATGGATGTTTACATATTCCTTGTAATAAGAATAAAAGTGTGCAAAAAAATGGTAGTTTCCTACATGGCCGGCGGTCTTCTTTCACATAAAAGTGGTCCCAGCGGCAGATTCGCCGCAGGATCACTTTTATGGGGAGCAGGTGAGGTGCAGCCACCTATCAGTGCCAATCAATGCTGCCAATCAGTGCCTCATCAACAGTGCTGCCTATCAGTGTCACCTACCAGTGCCCATCAGTGCCACCTATTAGTGCCCTTCAATGCCATTTATCAGTGCTCTTCAGTGCCGCCCATCCATGTCCATCAGTGTCATCTATCAGTGCCACCTATTAAGGGCTCCTATCAGTGCCCACCAGTGTTGCCTCATCAGTGCCCATCATAAAATTTTATAACAAACTATGAAAACTGTTTTTTTTTCAAAATTTTTTGTATTTTTTTGTTTGCTTAGCAAAAAAGAAAAACCCCAGATGTGAATAAACACCACCAAAAGAAAGCTCTATTTTTGTGAAAAAAATGATAATATGGGTACAGTGTAGCATGACCGCTCAATTGTCATTCAAAGTGTGACAGCGCTGAAAGCTGAGAACTGGCCTGGGCAGGAAGGGGGTGAAGGTGCCCGGTAGTGGTCCTATATAAAAGCTTATAGTAAAAGCGCAATTGAAATAGCCGGTCCCGATCCGCTGAAATGGGCGCGCGATGAACAAGCACAAATCTAGTCTTTACTTGTCCAGCTTACCGACTGGCATTTTATCTCCGAACATTTTTAGAGACGGAGCATTCCATGGGGCTGCCATCACCACCTCTATAATGCACAGTACAATTCTCTCTGTCTTGCATGGCTATGTAAAGATAGATAATAAGCTTTTGCTGCTGCAGGGGCCGACAATACTGAGCTAAGCAAGCAGTGACAGGGATAATAATGGATAAAAAGCCTTATTAGACTTAGCAGATCAGAATTATCCACTTGAGTGAAAGATGATCCTGTTAAATTGGTGCTGAGAGTCTCTCCATGGCTCATCTTTCAGCCCTTGTCTGTTTGATGTTGGACAGGCATCAGATTCCGCGGGCCTCTCATCCCACCTGAATGTGAGACTCTTCTTGGACGGATGTGGCTTTTGAAGTTGACAGTAGGACGTTCAGTCAGAGCACAGCGGCTTCTGCCTGTCACAGATAACCGCGCAGACAGCTTGTCAGTGATATTTTGTTTTTCATGTAGCCTTCTCCACTTAGATCTGAGATGGGGACGCCAAGAATCGCGGTACAGGGCATCCCCCAACACCCCCTTTAAAGTGGAAGGAAACAAGACGACGCTGGCAGCAGGCTGGAAGAGACCCTCCTGACGGATCTCGTCTATGATGTCTCATTAGGACTCCGACTTGGATCTCTGTCTAAGGCCGCCATCTTATTAGTGTGCCACTTTGCTGACACATTCGAAAAAGATTCTGACTGCGTTGTGAAGCCCACATCTTGTGAGCATCAGGAGAGGGCTGAACTGCCCCACAACGGGGCAAAGCCAGTATGATATGATGCTGATATACACTATATTATCAAAAGTATTGGGACGCCTGCCTTTACACACACATGAACTTTAATGGCATCCCAGTCTTAGTCTGTAGGGTTCAATATTGAGTTGGCCCACCCTTTGCAGCTATAACAGTTTCAATTCTCTTGGGAAGGCTGTCCACAAGGTTTAGCAGCGTGCCTATGGGAATGTTTCACCATTCTTCCATGTTGGACGAGAAGGCCTGGCTCACAGTCTCTGCTCTAATTTAGCCCAAAGGTGTTCTATCGGGTTGAGGTCAGGACTCTGTGAGCATCAGGAGAGGGCTGAACTGCCCCACAACGGGGCAAAGCCAGTATGATATGATGCTGATATACACTATATTACCAAAAGTATTGGGACGCCTGCCTTTACACACACATGAACTTTAATGGCATCCCAGTCTTAGTCCGTAGGGTTCAATATTGAGTCGGCCCACCCTTTGCAGCTATAACAGCTTCGACTCTTCTGGGAAGGCTGTCCACAAGGTTTAGGAGTGTGTCTATGGGAATGTTTGACCATTCTTCCATGTTAGACGAGAAGGCCTGGCTTGCAGTTTCTGCTCTAATTTTCCCAAAGGTGTTCTATTGGGTTGAGGTCAGGACTACTGTGTAGGCCAGTCAAGTTCCTCCACCCCATCGCTCATCCATGATGTCTGGAATGTAGGTTGATGTAATGTGACTGTATGCCATTTTCCAAGTACCACCACCAGTAAAGGAGAGCAACCTTATTCATGTGTGGACATTCCTTCCTTGTGTAGCTCCCTGGCCTCAGGGAAGGCTGACATTTCACCTCAGGGTGCTAGTTCTTCGGCATGGTGGGTGTGGACATTTGCAGAAAAGATGGGGGCAAGTCACTATTAGGATAAACAAAAGTGAATTTTTTGCTCACAACGATAAAATGCAGGGTGAGAGGGTTAGGGTACAGGACACTCTAGGACAATATGCAGATAGTTCAGCAGACTCCAAAAACAAACAACCAGCTATACAGCAATACAGAACAAGGGCCTTATGCCTGCATCCAATGTTCTGTGCCTACATAGCAACCGCTGTCTCCAATAGCAACCAAAAACTCACAGCACAGTGAAGGGTTTCCTTGGATGAGTTCCTTCTTGACGCTTTCCCAGCCTCTTCACAGTCCCTGGCTCATGGAAGAGTAACTTCTGGAATTTCATCACAGAACTCTCCGCATGACTCCAGGCAACAAGAAGCTCTCACTTTGGAAGATCTTCTCCCATGCCCCCAGGCAGAAAACAGGCTCTCTCTGAAAGAGCCTCGGGCACATGGCAAGGCCTCAGACTCCAGGCCTCACCCAGCGCAGCTGTTCCTCACACATCCACACTAGACCAAGGTCTGTGTGGGAGGACCTTGATCACCTGACTTCTTCCAAATATACAGTATCTCACAAAAGTAAGTACACCCCTCACATTTTTGTAAATATTTTATTCTATATTTTCATGTGACAACACTGAAGAAATGACACTTTGCTACAATGTAAAGTAGTGAGTGTACAGCTTGTATAACAGTGTAAATTTGCTGTCCCCTCAAAATAACTCAACACACAGCCATTAATGTCTAAACCTCTGGCAACAAAAGTGAGTACACCCCTAAGTGACAATGTCCAAATTGGGCCCAATTAGCCATTTTCCCTCCCCGGTGTCATGTGACTCATTAGTGTTTCAAGGTCTCATGTGTAAATAGGGAGCAGGTGTGTAAATTTGGTGTTATCACTCTCACTAGCACCTCATGGCAAAGAACTGTCTGAGGAGCTGAAAAAAAGAATTGTTACTCTACATAAAGATGGCCTCGGCTATAGGAAGATTGCCAAGACCCTGAAACTGAGCTGCAGCACGGTGGCCAAGACCATACAGCGGTTTAACAGGACAGGTTCCACTCAGAACAGGCCTCGTCATGGTCAACCAAAGAATTTTAGTGTATGTGCTCAGCGTCATATCCAGAGGTTGTCTTTGGGAAATAGATGTATGACTGCAGTATTGCTGCAGAGTTTGAAGGGGTGGGGGGTCAGCCTGTCAGTGCTCAGACCATACGCCGCACACTGCATCAAGTCTGCATGGCTGTCGTCCCAGAAGGAAGCCTCTTCTAAAGATGATGCACAAGAAAGCCCGCAAACAGTTTGCTGAAGACAAGCAGACTAAGGACATGGATTACTGGAACCATCTCCTGTGCTCTGATGAGACCAAGATAAACTTATTTGGTTCAGATGGTGTCAGGCGTGTGTGGCGGCAACCAGGTGAGGAGTACAAAGACAAGTGTGTCTTGCCTAAAGTCAAGCATGGTGGTGGGAGTGTCATGGTCTGGGGCAGCATGATTGCTGCCGGCACTGGGGAGCTACAGTCCATTGAGGGAACCATGAATGCCAACATGTACTGTGACATACTGAAGCAGAGCATGATCCCCTCCCTTCGGAGACTGGGCCGCAGGGCAGTATTCCAGCATGATAACTATCCCAAACACACCTCCAAGATGATCACTGCCTTGCTAAAAAAGCTGAGGGTAAAGGTGATGGATGGCCAAGCATGTCTCCAGACCTAAACCCTATGAAGCATCTATGGGACATCCTCAAACAGAAGGTGGAGGAGTGCCAGCGGGTTAGACATTAATGGCTGTGTTGAGTTATTTTGAGGGGACAGCAAATTTACACTGTTATACAAGCTGTACACTCACTACTTTACATTGTAGCAAAGTGTCATTTCTTCAGTGTTGTCACATGAAAAGATAGAATAAAATATTTACAAAAATGTGAGGGGTGTACTTACTTTTGTGAGATACTGTATACCCTCTCCCAGCATGCTCAGTAGCCTAAAACTCCTACTGATTGGCTGAAAAAGATATGCCTATTCATAACTTAGTTGCATTGCAGCTCATCATACCAATATCAAAGGTAACAGTGCCACCTACTGACAAAAGGGAGGAACCACAGCTAAACCAGGCTTAGGGGAAAACCCAAATGATCACAAAGACTATAAATCAGCCAGGTTAGCTACCACCTAGCACAGCTAAATTTACCAGCAGCCCCATGTTTAAGACAAGAGTGCTACACTTGGGGATAGTGTAAGGAGGAGGCCTGTGGCATGGAGTGGGGCACAATATAGTGAAGGGTGCAGCCTCAGAAGGAGGGTCACTGTTCTAGTAAGGGAGGAGCTGGGCAGGGACTTCAACATCCAGCTAATTTCAAAGCCCCTCATACACACCAACACATGTCAAATCTTTTTTTCTCCAAAACACTGCCGCCAGGAGGAAAGGCAAACACCTTGTGCGCATGGGGTTCTAATTGAGCCAGCCCATCTTTGGAGTGTGGGTAAGAAAATCCAAGCAAACACAGGGAGAACATGCAAACTCCATGCAGCTTTCTTCCCGGTTGGGAATCAAACAATGGCCCCCAGTGCATTGAGGCAGAAAGTTAGGTCCGGAGTAGAAAAAGAGAAGCCTAGACGCAGTGCCGGCATGACTGGGTTAAAATTGGTTTGGATATAGGAGGAGTTGTGGGAGGAAAAGGTAAATAAAGTGGTGGAGACTTACCAGATTGGTAGAAAGTAAGAAGCAGGAGGGGCTTCAGGAGTTGGGAGCGTAGGAAGTAGCTGGGAGGATATAGGAGGAGTTGTGGGAGGAAAAGGTAATTAAAGTGGTGGAGACTTACCGGATTGGTAGAAAGTACGGAGCGGGAGGGGCTTCAGGAATTGGGAGCGTAGGAAGTAGCTGGGAGGAGTCAGTCGGGAGAGAGCCTGGACGGGACCACTTCCCACCCTCCCTGACTTAGAGTTAAACAGTTTTTAATGACAATTCAGTCTCAGTTTGTTAGTTATCAGTTCTGGGTCTTGGTGATTTTGTCATAGCGGCTGGCGGGGCACGAGGTTCTTGAATGTGATTAGGTGCAAAAAGGTACGTTTTGTAGGGACCCGTTTTGGGTACGGCTCCCATTATTCTGGCTGGTGGTACCTGTGATACTGGTTTGTCTCTGAGCCGGTGTTTTCTGCGACTGGAGGCCTATAATGGGGTTTCACAAGTACTTCGAGTGTATTCACACGAGGACCTTGGGGCCCCTGGGAATGCAGTCCATGTGGTAATGTTAAAATGTTTTAATATGTTATTTATATTTGGGTAATAAAAGGCTGCTTTGGCCATTAAAACTCCAGTTGGTGTCATGTCTGGTTAATTTATTAAAATGGTCAGTGGAGTGGTGGTCAGGCAGTTTTTTGGGGAACAAAAACATCTTTTGTACCTAAACATGCCTCTTAGCATGGAGTCCATGTGACCATCAAGGTAAGCCCACTGTGGGCAGTCAAAAGTAGTCAGTGTGAGAGGTAGGGTCGCAGTGCAATGGAGAAACGTGTGAACTCCAAGTTCTGCTACAAATTGGGGAAAATGGGGACAGAGACGCATGAGATGTACGGGACGGAAGCCGTGAGCAGAAAATTTGTTTAGGACAGGTTCAAGCGCTTTTGTGATGGGAAGGAAACGACTAAGGATGAACCATGTGCCGGCTGGCCGTCGACAAGCAGAATCCCATACATGATTGAGCGAGTGCGACAAATGCTGGCACGAGACCAGACTGCACAATTGAACGCGGAGGAATTGGGCATTAGCAAGAACGCGGTTTGCACCATCGTCCACCAAGATTTGGGTAAGTGGAAGATCTGTTCCTGCTTTGTGCTGACAGAGTAACAGAAAGCAAATATTATATTATATTTGGTTAATAAAAGGCTGCTATGGCCATTAAAACTCCAGTTGGTGCCATGTCTGGTTAATTTAATAGAGTGAGCAGAGGAGTGATGGTCAGGCAGTTTTTTGGGGAAAAGCATCTTTTGTACTTAGTCAAGGCTAAGCACTAGACCACTATGCAGACATGCCCGGAGCTTGAAGGAAATGATAAGCATGGGGCATACATGACAGGGTGGAAGGAAAACCAGGCAGTAGGGAGTTGAATTAGTTGTTGGGATATGAGAGGTCAGGACTCTTACCTTATTAGCAGAGCAGATGAGGTGATGGGGAGGAGCAGGAGAGAGAGTAGTTGGAGAGGAGGAGTGAAGGGGCTTCACCTGCAGAAGAGACCATAGGAGAAATGTCCCTCCCGCGCACCCTGGTGATGCCGTTTTCTGTTGTTCTGCTAAGGAGGTTGGACGTTGGCAGTTGGGTCCTTAACGAGGGTCTAAAACATGGTGTTGAACGATAAAACGGTGGGACCCATCTCAGGTATGGAGTCCTATGGTTGGTCTGGTTCAGTCAAGACCGACCGGGTAGTGTAAGGTGGTAGGGGTCTGTGGTCAGTTAGGATAGTCCTCAAGGCGGTGTGTTGGTGGCTGGGGACAGAACCTAACTTAATGGTACCCAAGACTTCAAAGTTGTGGGAGATGGTATCGTCATGGTGTCGAACAATAAAATGGTGGGACCCATCTCAGGTATGGAGTCCTATGGTTGGTCTGGTTCAGTCAAGACCGACCGGGTAGTGTAAGGTGGTAGGGGTCTGTGGTCAGTTAGGATAGTCCTCAAGGCGGTGTGTTGGTGGCTGGGGACAGAACCTAACTTAATGGTACCCAAGACTTCAAAGCTGTGGGAGATGGTATCGTCATGGTGTCGAACAATAAAATGGTGGGACCCATCTCAGGTATGGAGTCCTATGGTTGGACAGGTTCAGTCAAGACTGACTGGGTAGTGTAAGGTGGTAGGAGTCTGTGGTCAGTTAGGATAGTCCTTGAGGCGGTGTTTTGGCGGCTGGGGACAGAACCTAACTTAATGGAACCACAGACTCCAAAGTTGTGGGAGATGGTATCGTCAAGGATCTGCAACCATTCATTGATCTGGATTGGTTTGTCTGTTTTATGTTATTTATGGTTTTGTTTAATAAAATCCCGGACCGGCAGTTTAACCCCAGTGCTGAGTTAGTGTTGTCATTTAAAGGTAAAGGGGGGGTGGTGTTGGGTACTGATCCAGGTAATATGGTTAAACAGGTGGGATCTGAACCACCCTAGTCATGTACTAGCATTGCAATACGCTGAGTTAAAAACCGTGCAGAGAATTGGAATTGTGCATGGGACTTGCTTGTTCTTCAGTCAATCCGCACGTCACCTGTTCTGAGATTTCCTGCAGTGAGGTTTAACCCTGAACACGGTGACGGATCTCTGAAGGGTTCTGCAACAGACGTCAGATGACACGGGGCCTCAGACAGAACCCTTCCCCATGGCTGAGGAGCTGTCGACTTTGCTTTGGTTACAAAGTGAGGGGGCCTCCCGGAGCAGCCGCATAACAGGCTACGCCATGTAACATTAATTTGACGAGCATCACCTCCCAGCGTGCTGGAACCTTCCGAGGGCTTCTAATTAAACCGTAGACACCCGTCGCTTTTATTTGCAGGGTGGGGGGGGGGGGGGGGGTGGGTTCCATTGGTAATACACACACGATGATTTAATTAGTGGCATGTGCACTGATTAGCTGCATTTTAACAGCAGAATCGTTGTTAACGCCGGCAGAGGAATGACAAAATAACAAGCGGAAACATGCTGGGTCACTGGCGGCCTTGTGCTAGTGATGTCGCCAAGGACAGCCACGGGAATTTGACGGATACTACAAGATGTAAAGCCATCATATGGGAAAGCAACATGTAACAGGTGGCACAGGAGCCACCGGGAGGAGCAGCGACCAATGGCAAGCTAAAGCTTCAAACATTTTATCTGTAGGTATCATAAAGTGGAATCTAAAATACTGGAAAAAGTAATTTCCTGGTGGCACTGTCCATGCACCAACCCAACATTTACATTAGCAAGGGCACAGGGAATTTGACAGGTACTACAAGATGTAAAGCCATCATATGGGAAAGCAACATGTAACAGGTGGCACCGGAGCCACCGGGAGGCGCTGCAGCCAACGGCAAGCTAAAGCTTCAAACATTTTATCTGTAGGTATCATAAAGTGGAATCTAAAATACTGGAAAAGTAATTTCCTGGTGGCACCTTCCATGCACCAACCCAACATTTACATGAGCTGGGCCGCGGGAATTTGACAGACACTACAAGATGTAAAGCCATCATATCGGAAAGCAACACGTAACAGGTGACACCGTAACCACCGGGAGGTGCCGCAGCCAATGGCAAGCTAAAGCCCCAAAAATCTTATCTGAGGTTATCATAAAGTGGAATCTAAAATACCAGAAAAGTAATTTCCGGGTTACACCGTCCATGCACCAACCCAACATTTTCATGAGCAAGAGGGTATTTAATGTGCCGCCTGGAAAGTGTACACATATTACCAACAACTCCTTCAAATAAAATATCATCATTTTTACTGTACAAATATCATAAAAGGCGACAGAAAAATGATACTATATATATATATATATATATATACACAATATTACCAAAAGTATTGGGACGCCTGCCTTTACACACACATGAACCATAATGGCATCCCAGTCTTATTCAGTAGGGTTCAATATTGAGTTGGCCCACCCTTTGCAGCTATAACAGCTTCAACTCTTCTGGGAAGGCTGTCCACAAGGTTTAGGAGTGTGTCTATAGGTATGTGTACATTTGTGAGGTCAGGTACTGATGTTGGATGAGAAGTCCCATGGCTTGCAGTCTCCACACTAATTCATCCCAGGGGTGTTCTATCGGGTTGAGGTCAGGAATCTGTGCAGGCCAGTCATGTTTCTCCACCCCAAACTCACTCATCCATGTCTTTGTGGAGCTTGCTTTATGCAACCATGCAGAATACAGAATACACTTACCAGCCATAACATTATGACCACTGACAGGTGAAGTGATGTCATTGTAACCAGATAATCAATGTTATCTGAAAGTGAGAGGGATATATTAGGCAGCAGGTGAACATGTTGTTCCTGAAGTTGATGTGTTGAAAGTAGAAAAAATGGACAAGTGTAAGGATTGGAGGGACTTTGACAAGAACCAAATTGTAATGTCTAGACAACTTGGTCAGAGCAACTCCAACACTGCAGCTCTTGTGGGATGTTCCCAGTCTGCATTGATCAGGATTACCAAAAGTGGTCCAAGGAAGGAAAACTAGCCAACCCGTGACAGGGTCATGGGTGGCCAAGGCACATTGCTGGAGGTGGGGAGGGAAGGCTCATTTATGGAGGTGGGGAGGGAAGGCTCATTGATGGAGGTGGAGGGGGGAAGGCTCATTGATAGAGGTGGGGAGGGAAGGCTCATTGATAGAGGTGGGGAGGGAAGCCTCATTTATGGAGGTGGGGAGGGAAGGCTCATTGATGGAGGTGGGGAGGGAAGGCTCATTGATGGAGGTGGGGAGGGAAGTCTCATTGATAGAGGTGGGGAGGGAAGGCTCATTGATGGAGGTGGGGAGGGAAGGCTCATTGATGGAGGTGGGGAGGGAAGGCTCATTGATAGAGGTGGGGAGGGAAGGCTCATTGATAGAGGTGGGGAGGGAAGCCTCATTTATGGAGGTGGGGAGGGAAGGCTCATTGATGGAGGTGGGGAGGGAAGGCTCATTGATGGAGGTGGAAGAGGGAAGGCTCATTGATGGAGGTGGGGAGTTAAGGCTCATTGATGGAGGTGGGGAGGAAAGGCTCTAGGACAGAGGTGAAGAGGGAAGGCTCATTAATAGAGGTGGAGAGGGAAGGCTCATTAATGGAGGTGGGGGGGCTTATTGATGGAGGTGGGGAGGGAAGGCTCATTGATGGAGGTAGGAGGGAAGTCTCATTGATGAAGGTGGGGAGGGAAGTCTCATTGATGGAGGTAGGAGAGGGAAGTCTCATTGATTGAGGTGGGGGGAGGCTCATTGATGGAGGTGGGGGGAGGGAAGGCTCATTGATGGAGGTGGAGATGGAAGTCTCATTGATGGAGGTGGGGAGGGGAGGCTCATTGATGGAGGTGGGGGGGGAAGGATTATTGATGGAGGTGGGGAGGGAAGGCTCATTGATGGAGGTGGAAAGAGATTAGGGTTATCGGCAACCATGGAGGCCCCACCTTCCAAATTACAGGACCTAAAGAATCTTCTACTGACAGCTTGGTGCCAGATACCACAGAGCACCTTTAGCCACTTGCCGACCGCCGCACAACTATTTACGGCAGCGGTCAGCCCCCCGTACAGGCAAAGTGACGTAGGACTACATCGCTAGCCTGTGAGCCTGTAGGGGGGCGAGTGCGCGCCGCCGGAGGCGCGCTCCCGCCCCCGCTCCTTCCCTAAGAAGTTTGCGCGTGTGAACGGCGGCTCCGATGTCCGCCGGTCACTCGCGATCTCCCCGTGGAGAGGGAGAAAGGCAGGCGGCTGATGTAAACAAAGCCGTCTGTCATTCTCCCTGATGTAAGAACAGAGATCATACGATCCTGCTATGTAGGATCGTATGTCTCTGTGCTTACATCACTAGCCACACCCCTTTACAGTTAGAATCACGCCCCTAGGGACACACTTAACCCCTACATCACCAATAAAGTTAACCCCTTCCCTGCCAGTGTCATTTTTACAGTAACAGTGCATATTTTTAGCACTGATTACTGTAGTATTGTCACTGTTAACCCCAAAAGTGTCAAAAATTTCAGTTAGGGGTCCAATCTGTCCGCCGCAATGTTGCAGTACCGCAAAAAAAAAAATCGCAGATCGCCGCCATTACTCGTTAAAAAAAAAACACAAAAAATTACAGAAATCTTTCCCTTATTTAGTAAATGCAATAACTTTTGCGCAAACCAATCAAAATACGCTTATTGCAATTTTTTTTACCAAAAATATGTAGCAGAAAACAAATTGACCAAAAATGTTAAAAAATTTTGATTTTTACATTTTTTGGGGGGAATTTCATATAAAAAAATGTGAAAAATATTGTTATTTTTTCAAAATGTACGCTCTTTTTTTGTTTATAGCGCAAAAAATAAAAATCACACAGGTGATCAAATACCACCAAAAGAAAGCGCTGTTTGTGGGGAAAAAAGGACGTCAATTTCATTTGGGTACAGCGTCGCACGACCGCGCAATTGTCCGTTAAAGTCTTGCAGTGCCGAATCGCAAAATAGGGCCTGGTCAGGAAGGGGGTAAAATCTTTCGGGGCTTAAGGGGTTAATGGTCTAGAGCAGTGGTCCTCAACTCCAGTCCTCAGGGCCCACTAACAGGCCAGATTTTAAGTATTAACTTGGGGAGATGCAGACTAGAATACTGCAATCACTGAGCAGCAAATGAGATCACCTGTGATGTAATTTAGTTATCTTGCAAACCTGGCCTGTTAGTGGGCCCCGAGGACCGGAGTTGAGGACCACTGGTCTAGAGTAGTCCCATGCTCGATGGGCAAGGGCTGTTTTGGAGGAAAATGAGGGACCTACTCAATATTATGTGGGTGGTTATAATGTTATGGCCGATCAGTGTATATGTGTAATCAATGACCTGTTCTGTTTAACCTTCTCCCCCAACATCCCATCCCTTCCTTCCATGGTGTCCCGTTGCGGTGAGGCTGCCATCACTGTTATTCTTTGGAAGCTCCGTCTCTCTGTAGATTAAATTCGTGTTTTGACATGAGGCGTCATTATCCTCTGTTAATGAAGAGTCAGGATTTCAGTTTTCAGTCAGTCGGGTATTTTTTTTGGTGTCTTTTTTTCTTTAGTAATCTTCACCTTTGACTCATCCATAAGTAAGAGACCACATCCAGGCCAAGCTGCCTCTTCATGTTTACTCAGCAATGAGGAATTGAGCTGGCTCAGCGTCCAAGAGGAACGTTCAAACTCCAAGCTATTAATAATGCAGAGAGCAGATTTACTCCCGTGAATTTACAGCTCGCAGAAAGACTTACTCAGCTCTGAGATAACTGGAATCCTGAGAGCACCGGCTCCTTCCAAGTGCTGGGCCACCGCAGGACAGCTGGGAGCTACACAACCAGAAGAAGGGCACAGCGCTTCCAATCACAGCCACTTAACTGTTCTCTGGCTTCCTATCATTACCGCAGCGTGAACCCTCTGCGTCTCTGAAATCTCTGTCTGAAATCTCCGTCTCTGAAATCTCCGTCTATGAAATCTCCGTCTCTAAAATCTCCATCTCTGAAATCTCCATCTCTGAAATCTCAGTCTCTTAAATCTCCGTCTATGAAATCTCCGTCTCTGAAATCTCAGTCTCTTAAATCTCCGTCTATGAAATCTCCATCTATGAAATCTCCGTCTCTGAAATCTTCGTCTATGAAATCTCCGTCTCTGAAATCTCCGTCTCTGAAATCTCTCCATCTCTGAAATCTCCGTCTCTGAAATCTCTCCATCTCTGAAATCTCTCCATCTCTGAAATCTCTCCATCTCTGAAATCTCCGTCTCTCAAATCTCCGTCTCTCAAATCTCCGTCTCTCAAATCTCCGTCTCTCAAATCTCCGTCTCTCAATTCTCCATCTCTGAAATCTCCGTCTCTTAAATCTCCGTCTCTCAAATCTCCGTCTCTCAAATCTCCATCTCTGAAATCTCCATCTCTGAAATCTCCGTCTCTCAAAATCTCCGTCTCTCAAATCTCCATCTCTGAAATCTCCATCTCTGAAATCTCCATCTCTGAAATCTCCGTCTCTGAAATCTCCGTCTCTGAAATCTCCGTCTCTGAAATCTCTCCATCTCTGAAATCTCCATCTCTGAAATCTCCATCTCTGAAATCTCCGTCTCTGAAATCTCCGTCTCTGAAATCTCCGTCTCTGAAATCTCTCCATCTCTGAAATCTCTCCATCTCTGAAATCTCTCCGTCTCTGAAATCTCCCCATCTCTGAAATCTCTCCATTTCTGAAATCTCTCCGTCTCTGAAATCTCCGTCTCTGAAATCTCCATCTCTGAAATCTCCGTCTCTGAAATCTCTGTCTCTTAAATCTCCGTCTCTGAAATCTCAGTCTCTCAAATCTCCGTCTCTCAAATCTCCGTCTCTCAAATCTCCGTCTCTCAAATCTCCATCTCTCAAATCTCCATCTCTCAAATCTCCATCTCTCAAAATCTCCGTCTCTCAAATCTCCATCTCTGAAATCTCCATCTCTGAAATCTCCATCTCTGAAATCTCCATCTCTGAAATCTCCGTCTCTGAAATCTCCGTCTTTTAAATCTCTGTCTCTGAAATCTCCGTCTCTGAAATCTCCGTCTCTGAAATCTCCGTCTCTGAAATCTCCGTCTCTGAAATCTCCATCTCTCAAAATCTCCGTCTCTCAAATCTCCATCTCTGAAATCTCCATCTCTGAAATCTCCATCTCTGAAATCTCCATCTCTGAAATCTCCGTCTCTGAAATCTCCGTCTTTTAAATCTCTGTCTCTGAAATCTCCGTCTCTGAAATCTCCGTCTCTGAAATCTCTCCATCTCTGAAATCTCTCCATCTCTGAAATCTCTCCGTTTCTGAAATCTCCGTCTCTCAAATCTCCATCTCTGAAATCTCCGTCTCTGAAATCTCCATCTCTGAAATCTCCATCTTTCAAATCTCTGTCTCACAAGTCTCCACCTCTCAAATATCCACCTCTCAAATATCCGCCTCTCAAATATCCATCTCTTAACCACTTGCCGACCGCCGCACGACTATTTACTGCGGCAGTCAGCCCCTCCTGGCAAAGTGACGTAGTACTACGTCGCTCGCCCAGGAGCCTGCAGGGGGCGAGCAGGCGCCGCCGGAGGCACGCTCCCGCCCCCGCTTGTTCCCTGACATCCCCGCGTGAGTGACCGACGGCTCCGATGTCCGCCGGTCACTCGCGATCTCCTGCTGGAGAGAGAGAAAGGCAGCCTTCTGTCATTCTCCCTGGTGTAACTGCAGAGATCATACAATCCTGCTGTGTAGGATCGTATGTCTCTGTGATTACATCACAAGCCACAACCCCCCACAGTTAGAAGCACACCCCTAGGGATACATTTAACCCACTGATCACCAATAAAGTTAACCCCTTCCCTGCCAATGGCATTATTACAGTGACAGTGCATATTTTTAGCACTGATTACCTTAGTAATGTCACTGGTCCCCCCAAAAGTGTCAAAAATGTCAGTTAGGGGTCCAATCTGTCCGCCGCAATGTCGCAGTCCTGCAAAAAAAAAAAAAAAATCGCAGCTTGCCGCCATTAATAGTTAAAAAAAATAAAAATAATAAAAATGACATAAATCTTTCCCGTAGTTATTAAACGCAATAACTTTTGCGCAAACCAATCAAAATACGCTTATTGCAATTTTTTTATCAAAAATATGTAGCAGAAAACAAAATGGCCTAAAATGTTAAAAAATTTAGATTTTTAAATTTTTTTTTTTTGAGAATTTCATATAAAAGAATGTGAAAAATATTGTTATTTTTTCAAAATTGTCGCTTTTTTTTTTGTTTATAGCTCAAAAAGTAAAAATCTCACAGGTGATCAAATACCACCAAACGAAAGCTCTGTTTATGGGAAAAAAAGGACGTCAATTTTATTTGGGTACAGCCTCGCACGACCGTGCAATTGTCCGTTAAAGTCATGCAGTGCCGAATCGCAAAATAGGGCCTGGTCATTGAGCAGCCAAATCCTCCGGGGGAACTCTCCCCCTCTCTCAAATCTCCGTCTCTGAAAACTCCGCCTCTCAAATCTCTGTCTCTCAGATTACCCTTCCCTATCTCTGAAACCTCCGTCTCTCAAATCTTCGTCTCTCAAATCTTCATCTCATCTCCATTTCTCAAATCTCTCTCTCTCAAACCTCCGTCTCTCAAATGAACCTTCTCCATCTCTGAAATCTCTATCTCTGAAATCTCCATCTCTGAAATCTCTATCTCTGAAATCTCCTTCTTGGAAATCTCCGACTCAGAAATCTCTGTCTCTGAAAAGAACCTTCTCCATCTCTAAAACGCATTTCCCAAAAGTTTCAAATAATTTTACAATAGTAGATCTATACATTCTGTCCTAGGAATCCAGCAAAAGTGTTTCCGGCGGGAGGTCCCTTTAGAACCGCCTGCATCTAATTCAGGCAACATTTGCACCAGTTTTGGAAGCATTACCAACGCAGTCACCAAATTCAGGTAGCCCTTAATATGGCAGCAAATGACCTTTGGTTTTCAATCTGCAGCCACTGGAATTTTCTGTAAAATGCAATATGGCCACCTGGAGGCGGGCCGTACAGAGTTGCTATAGGGAATGCTCCCCAGAAATGTCGTTTCCTGCTTGTGTGATTGGCTCGCTGATTTTCCCAGAAGTCTGCAGACAAGATACAGTCAATTTTTTGGCATCCCCCGTAACAGGAATTTCAGTTTGGCAATATGGAGACGCTGCCTTGTGAGTAGAAAATAATTAATAGTAAAAGTTATGTGTGGCCTCAGCCTTGGCTCCTCCTAAGTCACACCCCCGATGTGTTTGACCCTGACCTCTGTGACCAAGCCCTGAGGGCAGGGCAAAACACGCCAGAGGTGTGGCCTCGGGAGGAGCCATGGCTGAGGCCACTCAAACCTCTTAACATAGATGGGGCTACTTGAGGTGCAGTGTGTCCATATACCCTACACATGTGACTTTTGGATGAGTATTCTGGATACCCAAGTTAGCAGCGCTCCAAGCCATTCAATACGGGTCATGGGAGTTTCAGTTTTCGGTAATATACTCCCAAAGGGTTAAATACTTCTAAAAGGATGCAGACACTGCAACTTTACTCATCAGAACACTCTGCGTGCACCAGGTGATTATAATGAACCAGACCCTCCCATTCAGAATCAGGACAAGGTGAAACAAACAGCTATTTCTTTAGAGCAACAAAAGGAAAGAAACCTGCTACAAAGTGTGTTCAATTCCTTGCGATGTACATTGATTTCTCAGGGGGTCACTCTTTAACCAGTTCCTGATCGCCCTTTAGCAGTTTTTCCTGCTACAGGGCGGCTGCGCTGCGCAGGATCACGTATATATCCGTGATCCTGTGCTTCTGGATATTGGGCGCAAGTGCGCACTGCTGGTGGCTCGCTCCACCGGCCACCAGCACCTGCTGAGCGTTGGGTCACCGGCACCTGCTGAGCGTTGGGTACCGGCACCTGCTGAGCATTGGGTCACCAGCACCTGTTAAACGTTGGTTCACCGGCACATGCTGAGCGTTGGGTCACCGGCACCTGCTGATCGTTGGGTCACCGGCACCTGCTGAGCGTTGGGCCACCGGCACCTGCTGAGCGTTGGGCCACCGGCACCTGCTGAGCGTTGGGTCACCGACACCTGCTGATCGTTGGGTCACCGGCACCTGCTGAGCGTTGGGTCACCGGCACCTGTTAAACGTTGGTTCACCGGCACATGCTGAGCATTGGGTCACCGGATCTGCTGAGCGTTGGGTCACCGACGCCTGCTCAGCGTTGGGTCACCGACACCTGCTTATCGTTGGGTCACCGGCACCTGCTGAACGTTAGGTACACAGGCAGAAAGGCAGTCTATGTAAACAAGGCTGATCGCCGTTCTGTCAGGAGGGAAGGCATGGATCCTGTGTTTCTGCAAAGCACGGATCAATGCCTTCCCCTAGTAAAAGCCCCTCCCCCACAGTAAGAAAACAACAGCTAGGCACACAGTTAACCCCTTGATTGCCCCCGATGTTTAACCCCTTCCCAGCCAGTGTTATTAGTACAGTGACAATGCATATTTTTTTTTAGCACTGATCACTGTATTAGTGTCACTGGTCCCCAAAAAGTGTAACTTAGGGAGAGATTTACTAAAACTGGTGCACACAGAGTCTAGTGCAGCTGTGCATAGTAACCTATCAGCTTCCAGGTTTTATTATACAAGCTTAATTAACCACTTCACTTGCGCCCCGCCCACCGTACATATACACTCTGCCGCTGCTGGGCAAAGCGATGTACCCCTACGTCGCTCGCTCAGGCGCCTGTGGGGGGCGAGTGCGTGCCGCTGGTACGCTCCCGCCCCTGCTTGTTCCCTGGGGAGCCAGCGCGTGTGACTGGCGGCTCCGATGTCCGCCGGCCACTCGCGATCTCCCACAGCAGAGGGAGAAAGACAGACGGCTGATGTAAACACAACTGTCTGTCATTCTCCCTTAGATTATCACAGAGGCTATGCGATCCTGCTATATAGGATCATATGTCTCTGTGATGATCTCACAAGCCACGCCCCCTGACAGTTAGAATCACGCCCCCAGGGACACACTTAACCCCTTGATCACCAGTAAAGTTAACCCCTTCCCTGCCAGTGTCATTTTTACAGTAACAGTGCATATGTATAGCACTGATTACTGTAGTAATGTCACTGGTACCCCCAAAAGTGTCAAAAATGTCAGTTAGGAGTCCGATCTGTCCGCCGCAATGTCGCAGTCCCGCAAAACAAATCGCAGATCGCCGCCATTACTAGTTAAAAAAAAACAATAAAATTACATAAATCTTTCCCGTAGTTAGTAAATGCAATAACTTTTGCGCAAACCAATCAAAATACGCTTAGTATGATTTTTTTTACCAAAAATATGTAGCAGAAAACAAAATGGCCTAAAATGTTAAAAAATTTAGATTTTTAATTTTTTTTTTTGAGAATTTCATATAAAAGAATGTGAAAAATATTGTTATTTTTTCAAAATTGTCGCTCTTTTTTTGTTTATAGCGCAAAAAATAAAAATCGCACAGGTGATCAAATACCACCAAAAGAAATCTCTGTTTGTGGGGAAAAAAAGGACATGTTTTGGGTAAAGCGTTGCACGACCGCACAATTGTCCGTTAAAGTCACGCAGTGCCGAATTGCAAAATAGACCCTGGTCATTGAGCAGCCAAATCCTCTGGAGCTAAAGTGGTTAAACCAGCCGAAGTCAGAAGCTGATTGATTACTATGAACAGCTGCACCAGATTACGTGTGCTCCGGTTTTAGTAAATCTCCCCCACAGCGTCAAATTTGTCTGCCGCAATGTCACAGTCACCACCATTACTAGTAAAAAAATAAATAGAAATTCCATAAATATATCCGATAGTTTGTAATCAAATACGCTTATTGGGATTTTTTTTTTTTTTTAACCAAAAATATGTTGCAGAATTCAAATTGGCCTAAATTGATGAAGAAATTTGATTTTATACATTTTTTTATTGAATATGTTTTATAAAATAAGGTAAAAAATATTGTTTTTTTTTTTTTTTTTCAAAATTGTCTGCATATTTTTGTTCATAACGCAAAAAATAAAAATCGCACAGGTGATCAAATACCACCAAAAGAAATCTCTATTTGTGGGAAAAAAAAGGACATTGATTTTATTTGGGTACAGCGTCGCACGACCGCGCAATTGTCCGTTAAAATAATGCAGTGCTGAATCGCAAAAAATGGCCTGGTCATTAAGGGGGTAAACAAAAGCGGGGTTGCTCTTTAACCGTTTGCCGACCGCCTGCCACAGTTTCACTGCTGCAGGCTGGCTCGGCCGCGCCAATTGGCGTAAGGGTACGTCAGTTCGCGGGAGTGGTGCTGGGGGACGAACACACAGCTGGAGGCACGTTCCCGCCCCCACAAGGCAGCGGGGATGCCGATCCACGGCGATTGCCGCCTGACACCCGCGATCGCTCTCCGCTGAGAGAGAAGGACGGTCGGATGTTGTAAACACAGCTGACCGTTCTTCTCCCTGGAATGATCACAGAGCTCCTTCTATATAGGAACACAGGTCTCTATGGTCATTTCACAAGTCCCTCTCCCATACAGTTAGAAAGCACCCCCTAGGCTCACAATTAACCCTTTGATCACCCCTGGGTTAACCCCTTTCCTGCCAGTGTCATTAGTACAGTGACAGTGCATATTTTTAGTTCTGATTACTGTAGTAATGTCACTGGTCCCCCCAAAACTGTCAAAAATGTCAGTTAGGGGTCCGATCTGTCCGCCGCAATGTCACAGTCCCGCTAAAAATCGCTGATTACTAGTAAAATAAATAAATAAATAAATAAAAATGAAATACATCTTTCCCCTAGTTAGTAGACGTGATAACTTTTGCGCAAACCAATCAATATACGGTGGGAGGGGGCATGGCCTGCCTGCTGAGTGGAAGAACTGACACCATCTGTATACTAAGAATCCCTAGGAACCCTAAATCTGTCATTTCTGAACCCCCTATTCCAGGACATCAATATTTTAGCAATGCTGACTTTAAAGCTGAACTCTGGGATCAGCAAATGTTGTCTAAATGCAAAAGTCATGGGTATTCCTTCTTTGAATCTTGGGGGGGGGGGGGGGTCTTTATAAAAAAAAGGAAATGGCGCCAAACATTCCGCACAATCGGGAAGAAAATTGCCGTACTTCCTATATTATGTGTGGTTCATAAATCATCAGTGCCATCTAGTGGCCACAATACGTCTTTGTTTTCTCACTGAGGAATTTCTAGAAAAAAAGGTATTATGGCCACTAGATGGTGCTGACTATATAGGAATTACACATATTAGAGGAAATACAGCAATTTGAATGCTGATTGGGTGTTTATTTTTCTCATAAGGGAATATTTTATGCATAGAACCTCTGGAATGCTTCTTATATTTCCTCTAGATCTGTGCAGTAAACCAGTGTGGACACCTTTCCTCTGTGCAGGAGCTTCCTGTAATAAAGACCGCTCACTGCGGCTCTCTAGTTTTGTGCAAGGTGACTGGTCTTGTCTCCGCCCACTCATGTCATTTTCTGTAGTGGGTGGAGTCTTCTAGGCCCCTCCCACCGCTCTGCTCTCCCCCTTGTGCAGGGGGACTGGTTTTGTCTCTGCCTGCTCCTGTAGTTTTTTTTGTAGTAGGTGGAGTCTGCTGGGCCCCTCCCACAGCTCTGCTCTCACTCCTAGTGAAGGGTGACTGGTCTTTTCTCAGCCCCCTCCTGTAGTTTTCTGTAGTGGGTGGAGTCTGCTGGGCCACTCCCACAGCTCTGCTCTCTCTTCTTGTGCAGGGTGACTGGTCTTGTCTCCACCCCCCCCCTGAAGTTTTCTGCAGTAGGTGGAGTCTGCTGGGCCCCTCCCACAGCTCTGCTCTCTCTCCTTGTGCAGGGTGACTGGTCTGGTCTCTGCCCCAATACTGTAGTTTTCTGTAGTGGGTGGAGTCTGCTGGGCCCCTCCCACAGCTTTGCTCTCCCCCTTGTGCAGAGTGACTGGTCTTGTCTCCACCCCGCCTCCAGTTTTCTGTAGTAGGTGGAAGTCTGTTGGCCCCTCCCACAGCTCTGCTCTCTCTCCTTGTGCAGGGTGACTGGTCTGGTCTCTGCCCCCTTACTGTCATTTTCTGAAGTGGGTGGAGTCTGCTGGCCCCCTCCCACAGCTCTGCTCTCTCTCCTTGCACAGGGTGACTGGTCTTCTCTCCGCCCCCTTACTGTAGTTTTCTGTAGTGGGTGGAGTCTTCTGGCCCCTCCTACAGCTCTGCTCTTTCTCCTTGTGCAGGGTGACTGGAAGGATCAGTGAGTCTCCTAGAGCCACAGAGCAGTCTTTGGCTGGATAATGAGGTATATGATCTCCTAGATACGAAACGCGTCGGCACTGGGATACGCAATCGCTTTTGGAACGCAGGTGGAACGCGAAACGGCGTCTTCTGCTCGGAACTAGCTCTAACCTAGCTGAACTTAGCTGAACGTTGGAATTTTAACTTTAAGTCCCTATTGTTTTTATAATAAATGTGTTTTTTACATACTAAACCATGAGAGGCTCCTTATCTCCCCAACACAACTATCTGGATACTATCACTATTTAACCTCTACCGGACCGCCCGCCGCAGTTATACTGCAGCAGGCAGCCCCTCCTGCGTGAACCGACATAGCCCTACGCCGGTCTAGCGCGTGCTACTGGCGGCGCGCTCCCACCCCCTCTCGTCAGCGGGGACTCCGATGCAAGGGGCAGGTGGCACCGATTGCCGACTGACACCCGCGATCGCTCCCCGCTGAGAGAGAAGGACGGTCGGATGTTGTAAACACAGCTGACCGTTCTTCTCCCTGGAATGATCACAGAGCTCCTTCTATATAGGATCACAGGTCTCTATGATCATTTCACAAGCCGCTCTCCCGTACAGTTAGAAAACACCCCCTAGGCTCGCATTTAACTCCTTGATCACCCACTGTGTTAACCCCTTCCCTGCCAATGTCATTAGTACAGTGACAGTGCATATGTATAGCACTGATTACTGTAGTAATGTCACTGGTCCCCCCAAAAGTGTCAAAAATGTCAGTTAGGGGTCCAATCTGTCCGCCACTATGTTGCAGTCTCCCTAAAAATCGCTGCCATTACTAGTAAAAAAAAACAATAAAAATTACATAAATTTTCCCCTAGTTTGTAGGTTTTAAAACATTCTTAAATTTTTTTTTTTTTTTAATTACAATTTATTTTTTGAAATGTAAAAAAACAAATAAAAAAGGGGTAATTAAAATGGGTTTTCTGTTACGTTTGTGTCCGCTAATAATGATTTTAGCGTATTTTTAGTAAACATATTGTCTTGCCATATCCCGGGGGGCCCTGTGACTTCTAACAGCAGCCCTGCTTGCCATTACTAGTAAAAAAAAATAAAAAAAAAAGAACCATAAAAATTCCATAAAAATATCCCATTGTTTGTAGACCGTATGACTTTTACGCAAATCAATCAATATACGCTTATTGGCATTTTTTTTTAAAACCAAAAATATGTAGCAGAATACATATTGGCCTAAATTCATGAAGAAATTTGATTTTTTAAATTTTTTTATTGAATGTTTTATAGCAGAAAGTAAAAAAATATTATTTTTTTTCCTCAAAACTGTTGCTCTTATTTTGTTTATAGCACAAAAAATAAAAAATCACACAGGTGATCAAATACCACCAAAAGAAATCTCTATTTGTGGGAAAAAAAAAGGACGTCAATTTTATTTGGGTACAGCGTCGCACGCCCGCGCAATTGTCCGTTAAAGTAATGCAGTGCTGAATCGCAAAAAGTGGCCTGGTCATTAAGGGGGAAAACCTTCCCGGAGGTCAGGTGGTTAAGTTGCGATGAGTCCAGTGTTTGAAAACTTTCCTCCATTTTTGCATTTTTCGGAAGTGTTTATCTTGATCAGATCCCCTATTATATGGTAGGTGGGTGCGCATCATATGGGTGTAATACTAAATGCCCCGTTTACCCAGAATGCCTCTTTCTCTCTTGGCTGCAGAATGGAAATACAGTAAAACCTTGGGTTGCGAGCAAAATTCATTCCGGAAACATGCTTGTAATCCGAAGCACTCTTATATCAAAGCGAATTCCGCTATAAGAAATAATGGAAACTCTGATGATTCGTTCCACAACCATTCATTAACCACTTAAGCCAGGGAGGATTTGGCTGCTAAACGACCAGGGGGTATTTTGCGATTTGGCACTGCGTGACTTTAACGGACAATTGCGCGGTCGTGCGACGCTGTACCAAAACGAATTTGGCGTCCTTTTTTTCCCACAAACAGAGCTTTCTTTTGGCGGTATTTGATCACCTGTGCGATTTTTTGATCACGCGCTATAAACAAAAAAAAGAGCGTAAATTTTGCAAAAATAGCAATATTTTTCACTTTTTTTTATATGAAATTCCCCCCAAAAAAAATGTAAAAATCAAAATTTTTTAACATTTTCAGCCAATTTGTTTTATGCTACCTATGTTTGGTAAAAAAAATCGCAAAAAGCGTATTTTGATTGGTTTGCGCAAAAGTTATTGCGTTTACTAACTAAGGGAAAGATTTTTGTCATTTTTGTTGTTTTTGTTTTAACGCGTAATGGCGGCGATCTGCGATTTTTTTTGCGGTACTGCGACATTGCGGCGGACAGATCCGACCCTTGACTGACATTTTTGACACTTTTGGGGTTACCAGTGACATTTCTACAGTAATCAGTGCTATATATATGCACTGTTACTGTAAAAATACACTGGTAGTGAAGGGGTTAACTTTATTTGAGAGGGAGGGGCTGTGTGTGTCCCTAGGGGCGTGATTCTTACTGTGATTGGCTGTGGCTTCAGCTGTATGCAGAGTGATCAACGGATCTACATAGTAGATCCGTATGATCATCTCTCATACAGAGGGGAGAATGACAGGTGGCTTGTTTACACAAGCTGCCTGACTTTCTCCCTCTCCCCTGCCGATCGCAGAGTGGCCGGCGGACATCGGGTCCGCCGGTCACACGCGCGGGGGGGTCCGTGACCACGCGGGAGCGCGCCTCCGGCGGCGCGCGCTCGCTCCCTAGACCCTCACAAGCTAGTGACGTAGCCCTACGTCACTTTGCCTGTGAGGGGCTGACCGCCGCCGTAGATAGTCGTGCGGCGGTCGGCAAGTGGTTAATAAATCCTTCAGTTTATAGTCCATATAAAAAGATTCTAGCAATGTAATTGGTTGTGTAACCAAAAAACATCCATCCACAAATGGCGCCTCCACAAGGGGATTAGAAGCAAAATCCAGCAGGAGGTACAGAGTATAAAAGAGAAGAGGGCGCCTCTAAGTGTAGCAACATGGTTACATTTAATGAAGGTACAACATTTAGCAACTCATGGTTGAGGATTAAAACAGGCACATCTAAGTATGCCGGCATCCGGGGTAAAGCTCTCCACATAGACCATTCTCCTCACCGCCGTCAGTTTGCAGTCATGACCGGGAAGACTCCCCTGCAGGAGAGCGATCTGAAAGCGAGGCTTGAAGCGCTCGTAGAGCACAGCGTGGAAGGGATGACATCGATGGCGTTGAGGAGGACGGTCTAGGTGGACAGCTTGCCAGCATACTTAGATGTGTCTTTCTTATCATCAACCATGTGAGTTGCTACAGTATCTCATAAAAGTAAGTACACCCCTCAAATTTTTGTAAATATTTTATGATATCTTTTCATGTGACAACACTGAAGAAATGACACTTTGCTACAATGTAAAGTAGTGAGTGTACAGCTTGTATAACAGTGTAAATTTGCTGTCCCCTCAAAATAACTCAACACACAGCCATTAACCACTTAAGCCCCGGAGGATTTTCCTGCTAAACGACCAGAGGGTATTTTGCGATTCGGCACTGCGTGACTTTAACAGACAATTGCGCGGTCATGCGACGCTGTATCTAAACAAATTTGGCGTCCTTTTTTTCCCACAAACAGAGCTTTCTTTTGGTGGTATTTGATCACCCGTGCGATTTTTACTTTTTGCGCTATAAACAAAAAAAGAGCGTACATTTTGCAAAAATAACAATATTTTTCACATTTTTTTATATGAAATTCCCCAAAAACAAAATGTAAAAATCAAAATTTTTTTAAATTTTCGGCCAATTTGTTTTATGCTACCTATGTTTGGTAAAAAAAATCGCAAAAAGCGTATTTTGATTGGTTTGCGCAAAAGTTATCGCGTTTACTAACAAAGGGAAAGATTTTTGTCATTTTTGGTGTTTTTTTTTTTAACGTGTAATGGCGGCGATCTGCGATTTTTTTGCGGTACTGCGACATTGGGGCGGACAGATCGGACCCTTGACTGACATTTTTGACACTTTTGGGGTTACCAGTGACATTTCTACAGTAATCAGTGCTATATATATGCACTGTTACTGTAAAAATACACTGGTAGTGAAGGGGTTAACTTTATTTGGGAGGGAGGGGCTGTGTGTGTCCCTAGGGGCGTGATTCTTACTGTGATTGGCTGTGGCTCTAGCTGTAAGGACACTGATCAACGGATCTACATACTAGATCCGAGTGATCAGTGTTTTTACAGCGAGGAGAATGACAGGTGGCTTGTTTACACAAGCTGCCTGACATTCTCCTTCTCCCCCGCCGATCGCCGAGTGACCGGCGGACATCGGGTCCGCTGGTCACACGCGCGGGGGGGTCCGTGACCGCGCGGGAGCGGGAGCGCGCCTCCGCGGGCGCGCGCTCGCTCCCCAGAGCCTCACAGGCGAGCGACGTAGACCTACGTCACTCTGCCTGTGAGGGGCCGACTGCCGCAGTAAATATACTGTGAGCAGTCGGCAAGCGGTTAATGTCTAAACCGCTGGCAACAAAAGTGAGTACACCCCTAAGTGAAAATGTAAAAATTGGGCCCAACATGTCAATATTTTGTGTGGCCGCCATTATTTTTCAGCACTGCCTCAACCCACTTGGGCATGGAGTTCACCAGAGCTTCACAGGTTGCCACTGAAGTCCTCTTCCCCTCCTCCATGATGACATCACAGAGCTGGTGGATGTTAGAGACCTTGCGCTCCTCCACCTTCTGTTTGAGGATGCCCCACAGATGCTCAGTAGGGTTTAGGTCTGGAGACATGCTTGGCCAGTCCATCACCTTTATCCTCAGCTTCTTTAGTAAGGCAGTGGTTGTCTTGGAGGTGTGTTTGGGGTCGTTATGTTGGAATACTGCCCTGTGGCCCAGTCTCTGAAGGGAGGGGATCATGCTCTGCTTCAGTATGTCACAGTACATGTTGGCATTCATGATTCCCTCAATGAACTGTAGCTCCCCAGTGCCGGCAGCACTCATGCAGCCCCAGACCATGGCACTCCCACCACCATGCCTGACTGTAGGAAGACACACTTGTCTTTGCACTCCTCACTTGGTTGCCGCCACACACACCTGACACCATCTGAACCAAAATAAGTTTGGTTCGGTATGGTACGCTATTTTTGCCATTTCCATTGTGAATGATACCCTAATTCCGAACCGTACCGTACCACTTTTTTGGGACCCTTTCGTTGGGGTACCAAGCACATTAGTACCGTACCAACAGGGTGGAGCTACACTCTGCAGAACTTTGATTGGTTGACCGTACTGAAACGAACCTTACCGCACTGAACCGAACCGTACCGTACTGAACCGAACCGTACCGTACTGAACCGAACTGTACCGCATTGAACCGAACCGTACCGTACTGAACCGAACTGTACCGTACTGAACCGAACCGTAACGTACTGAACTGAACCGTACCGTACTGAACCGAACCGTAATGTACTGAACCGAACCGTACCCTACTGAACCGTACCCTACTGAACCGTACCGTACTGAACCGAACCGTATTGAACCGAACCGTAACGTACTGAACCGAACCGTAACGTACTGAACCGAACCGTACCCTACTGAACCGAACTACCCTACTGAACCGAACTGTACCCTAATGAACCGTACCCTACTGAAACGAACCGTACCGTACTGAACCGAACCGTAAACTACTGAACCAAACCGTACCCTACTGAACCAAACCGTACCACTCAGTAGAAAACGAGGCATTAGAGGCGCCCCTCTTCTCTTTTATACTCTGGAGCTCCTGCTGGATTTTGCTTCTCATCCCCTTGTGGAGGCGCCATTTGTGGATGGACATTTTTTGGTTACAAAACCAATCACATTGCTGGAATCTTTTTCTATGGACTATAAACGGAAGGATTTATGAATAAATGGTTGTGGAACGAATCCTCCGAGTTTCCATTATTTCTTATGGGGAAATCATTTTGGCGTCTCTCTTCTCTTTTATACTCAGTTGTGACGTGTCACTACTTCTATATGAAGACATTGATCGTTTATCAAGTCAACATTTATAATAAAATGTTGCTTGTCTTGCAAATCGCTCTCAATCCAAGGTTTTACTGTAGTGGAAAGTCATAGGAAATGGCAGCGGCTGCCCGGAGTAAGCGGCGCTCTTATGTCAATATTTTCCCAGAGAGGAGTCACAAGTCGGCGTGGCACCTCTGTCTTATTACGCCGGGATTGCTTAATTATAGATTAATATTGTACATTTAAACTCCGGTGGCAGATTAAGGTGTCAGCATTAATTATTATTACATGTTTGGAATATGTCACAATCCATTTGGATCACAGGCTGGGTTGGCTAACACGCGTCTGCTGGGTGCTGTCACTCCGCTAAATGACACGCCACTGAAAGACAGTTCCACTTTTCCATGGAGGGGGAGGGGGGGTTAGGTATCAGAGGCACAGAATGCTTTGCCAAGCAGGGCCGGGCGAGGGAAGCCAAGGAGTAACCCGTTCTTTGCCGCGGAGGAGCCATGACATTGTCTATTAAATATATACTATGAGCAGGGAATATTCAAGGACATGGCAGTCCCTCGTAAACCCAGATAAAGCCGGGAAGATGTATGAGGCTCCTTCTAATTACAGATAATTAACAGGTGCAGGGGACTTATAAAAACCATAAAACTAATGAAGACTCCTACAGTGTTGGATATGCTTACATGACATTGCCCTCAGCAATTTAATTACTCCAGAAAAATCTTTGATGTGTGAGCAGAGCAGACCTTCGTCTTGTAGTAGCAGATCCACCCGTTCATGGGCAGCTAATCTAGGCTTGGTATCCTCTCACCATTACACCTTTTATATTCTATTTCATAGACAGCCAACGCCAGATCAGAACGCCAAACATGTGCATAATTCCTGCAAGCTTGTGTGAGATAAACACCAATCAGCTATGACTACCCACCATAACATCATGGCCTGACCACCCACCTAATATTGAGTAGGTCCACCTTTTGCCACTCCACTAGACCTCTAAGGGTACACTGAGTTATCTGGCACCAAGCTGTCAGCAGAAGATCCTTTAAATCAAAAATGGAGAAAGATCTGGGAGTCTTTGTTGATGATAGATTAGGCAACAGCATGCAATGTCAAGCGGCAGCTGCCAAAGCCAGCAGAATATTAGCATGCATAAAGAAAGGGATGTATTCCAGAGATAAGACTATAATCCTTCCACTTTATAAAACTCTGGTCCGACCGCATCTGGAGTATTCTGTCCAGTTCTGGGCGCTGGTCCTCAGGAGGGATGTGTTGGAGCTGGAGAGAGTCCAGAGAAGGACAACTAAACTGATTAGGGGATAGGAGGACCTTAATTATGAAGAGCGTCTGCAATCGCTTGATTTATTCTCCCTGGAGAAGAGACGCCTGAGGGGGGACATGATAGCAATTTATAAATATCTCAATGAGGATCTCAGCTTAGAAAAAAAGCTGTTCAGTCGAAGGGATTGCATGAGGACTCAAGGGCATACAATGCGATTAGAGGAGAAGCGTTTTAACCTCAGGCAACGTGGGGGGTTCTTTACTGTTAGGGCTACAAGATTGTGGAATTCTCTACCACAAGAGGTGGTTTCTGCGGGTAGTATGGTGGCTTTCAAAAGACAAAAGACAAAGACTCTTTAAGTCCTGTAATTTGCGAGGTGGGGACCTCATGGATCAGACTTGTTTTTCCAGCACATCTCACAGATGCTCGATTGGATTGAGATCTGGGGAATGTGGAGGCCAAGTCAATGGCGCAAACTCATTGTTGCATGCCTCAAATCATTATTGAATTCATTAGACCAGGCCACCTTCTTCTGTTGCACTGTGGTCCAGTACTGAGGCTCATGTGCCCATTGTAGGCACGTTTGGATGTGGATACAGGTTAGTATGGGTACCCTGAATGTTCCACAGCTACACAGCCCCATACACAAGGAACTGCGTGGCTCTGTGTGTTCTGACACCTTTCTATCAGAACCAGCATTCACTTTTTTAGCAATTTGAGATCCAGTAGCTCTTTATTTGGATGGGACCACACGGGCCAGCCTTCCCTCTCTACTTCCATCAATGAGTCTTCATTCCTAAGATCCATCAATGAGCCTTCTCCCCCACCTTCATCAATGAGATTCCCCCCCCCCACCTCCATCAATGAGCCTTCCCTCCCCACCTCCATCAATGAACCTTCCCTCCTTCACCTTCATCAATGAGCTTCCCCCCCACCTCCATCAATGAGCCTTCAACCCCACCTCTATCAATGAGCCTTCCCTCCCCACCTCCATCAATGAGCCTTCAACCCCACCTCTATCAATGAGCCTTCCCTTCCCCACCTTCATTATTGAGCATTCCCTCCCCACCTCCATCAATGAACCTTCCCTCCTTCACCTTCATCAATGAGCTTCCCCCCCACCTCCATCAATGAGCCTTCCCTCCCCACCTCTATCAATAAGCCTTCCCTCCCCATCTCCATCAATGAGTCTTACCTCTCCACCTCCATCAGTTAATCTTCCCTTCTCCACCTTAAACAATGAGCCTTACCTCCTTACCTCCATCATTGAGCCTTCTCTCCCCACCTCCATAAATGAGCCTTCCCTCCCCACCTCCATAAACGAGCCTTCTCTCCCCACCTCCATAAATGAGCCTTCCCTCCCCACCTCCATAAATGAGCCTTCCCTTCCCACCTCCATCATTGAGCCTTCCCTCCACCTCCATCGATGAACCTTCCCTCCTTCACCTTCATCAATGAGCTTCCCCCCCACCTCCATCAATGAGCCTTCCCTCCCCACCTCCATCAATGAGCCTTCCCTCCCCCCACCTCCATCAATGAGCCTTCCCTCCCCACCTCTATCAATAAGCCTTCCCTCCCCATCTCCATCAATGAGTCTTCCCTCCCCACCTCCATCAATGAGCCTTCCCTCCCCACCTCCATCAATGAGCCTTCCCTCCCCCCACCTCCATCAATGAGCCTTCCCTCCCCACCTCTATCAATAAGCCTTCCCTCCCCATCTCCATCAATGAGTCTTACCTCTCCACCTCCATCAGTTAATCTTCCCTTCTCCACCTTAAACAATGAGCTTTACCTCCTCACCTCCATCATTGAGCCTTCCCTCCCCACCTCCATAAATGAGCCTTCCCTCCCCACCTCCATAAATGAGCCTTCCCTCCCCACCTCCATAAATGAGCCTTCCCTCCCCACCTCCATAAATGAGCCTTCCCTTCCCACCTCCATCATTGAGCCTTCCCTCCACCTCCATCAATGAGCCTTCCCTCCCCACCTCCATCAATGAGCCTTCCCTCCCACCTCCATCAGCGAGCCTTTCCTCCCCCCCACCTCCATCAATGAGCCTTCTCCCACTTCCATCAATGAACCTTCCCTCCCCATCTCCATCAATGAGCCCCTCTCCTACCTCCATCAATGAACCTTCCCTCTTCCACCTCCATCAATTAGCCCCCCCACCTCCATCAATGAGCCTTTCCTCCCCACCTCCATCAAGAGCCCCCCACCCCACCTCTATCAATTAGCCTTAGCTCCCCACCTCCATCAATGAGCCTTACCCCCCACCTCCATCAAGAGCCGCCCACCCCCACCTCAAAAAATGAGCCTTACCTCCCCACCTCCATCAATGAGCCTCCACCCCCCACCTCCATCAATGAGCCTTACCTCCCCACCTCCATCAATGAGCCTCCCCCCCCCCCCACCTCCATCAATGAGCCTTCCCTCCCCACCTCCATCAATGAGCCTCCCCCCACCTCCATTAATGAGCCTTCCCTTCCCACCTCCATCAATGTGCCTCCCCCACCTCCATCAATGAGCCTTCCCTCCCACCTCCATCAATGTGCCTCCCCCACCTCCATCAATGAGCCTTCCCTCCCACCTCCATCAATGAGCCTTACCTCTCCACCTCCATGAATGAGCCTTCCCTCCCCACCTCCATCAAGAACCTCTCCCCCACCTCCATCAATGAGCCTTACCTCTCCACCTACATCAATGAGCCTTACCCCCCACCTCCATCAATGACCCTAACCTCCCCACCTCCATCAACAGCCCCCCACCCCCACCTCTATCAATCAGCCTTCCCTCCCCACCTCCATCAATGAGCTTTCCCTCCCCACCTCCATCAATGAGCCTTCCCTCCCCACCTCCATCAATGAGCCTTCCCTCCCCACCTCCATCAATGAGCCTCCCCCCCACCTCAATCAATGAGCCTTCCCTCCCCACCTCCATCAAGAACCTCTCCCCCACCTCCATCAATGAGCCTTACCTCTCCACCTACATCAATGAGCCTTACCCCCCACCTCCATCAATGACCCTAACCTCCCCACCTCCATCAACAGCCCCCCACCCCCACCTCTATCAATCAGCCTTCCCTCCCCACCTCCATCAATGAGCTTTCCCTCCCCACCTCCATCAATGAGCCTTCCCTCCCCACCTCCATCAATGAGCCTTCCCTCCCCACCTCCATCAATGAGCCTCCCCCCCACCTCAATCAATGAGCCTTCCCTCCCCACCTCCATCAATGAGCCTTGGCTGAAAACTCCCTCACATGTTCACTTGCTACTTAATATACCCCCCCCCCCCCCCACACACACACACACACTTTCAGATGTCATTGTAACACGATAACCAATGTTATCACTTTACCTGTCATTGGTCATAATGTTATGGCTGATCAGTGTATATCCAATGTACAGACACCCCAACAATAGTATACAGCCTGAAATAGCAATGTCACTATAAGTACCCATGTCCCCTCCCCTATGGCCTTACCCTATACTTTCCCCATCTCTACAACCTAACCTTTACAATAAGGCCCCTTTACACTCGTATGACCAGAAAGTCATGCGACTTTGATGCGTCTTGAAGCAACGCCTGTGTAATCCTGAGGTCTATGGACCTCAAGTCGCATCAAAGTCAGACCAAAGTAGTGCAGAGAGTACTTTGAAGTCGCTGCAACTTGAAGTCTCACAGATATAATTGGTACTGATTGGAAGTCATGGGGTACGACTTGGCATGCGACTTTGCAGTGCCAAGTGGCAGGGCAAGTCACACAAGTGTGAAAAAGGGCCTAAAATGAGTCCTAAACACTTAGGGGTCTAATTATAAAAAAAAATAGTTGGACAAATGTGACAAGCAATCCCCATTCCTCAAGGAAATCTGATTATTTTTTGCTTAATACAGCAATTTTCCTATGATCGTCAATTCCGTCTAGTCGCCATAACGCAGTATTTATTTCTGAGTGAGGTATTGAGGAAAAATAACACATTATCGCCACTAGATGGAGCTGACAATCATAGGAAATCATTCAGGTGATACACAGATATGAAACAAATCCTTCTAAATAAGTTGTACCTGTTTATCTGCAGCATTCTCTTCTCTACATCCATTCAAAGTCCAGAGTTTACACAGCATTTCTGATCGTCAGAAGGCAGGCGATAGGGATTTGATGTCACACACTCAGGGCCGCCATCAGGGGGGTAAAGCCCATACAGATGTAGGGGGCACGGGCGTCCTGTGGGGCCCAGTCCCTCGGGATACCCTGAGCTCCAAGTTGACACCTCCCCTTTTTTCCTTTCCTCCCCTACACTGGCAACTAGTCCTTACTCTCGCTGCTGCCACCCGCTGCACTGGCTCCAACTTCCAGTCTCCCGCTGTCCACCGCTGTCAAAGTTATTGGTTGATAGGACCGCGTCCTAGCAGTCAATCATTTGCATTCACAGGCCTGGGTAGTGGAGGAAGATTTACCTTTGTGGTCAGGCCTGGGTGGCCCAGGCCTAAAGCTGTGTAAGGGGACCCACAATTTCTGATGGCTGCCCTGCACACACTACACAGCATCAGTGGCGGCTGGTGAAGTTTTAAGATGGGGGGGCGCAAGACCCCGCCCTTCCATTTTGACCCCTCCCATTTCTCAGAAACCCCACCCCTTAAAGACTCCACCCATTTTGTCCCCTGTATTTTGCTTGCGTGAACCAATTCTCCCAATATATCACATATTAAGGGGTCCATCAGTGCTAGTATATCCCATAATAGGGAACAGGGGCCCTATTATGGGATATACTGTGAGAGACATCCTATTATGGGATACATGGACTGAGAGTGGCACAAACCCCACAGTACAAACCCCTCAAGCACAAACAACTCAAGCACAGGCCCTCTAGCATAAACCCCACAGTACAAACCCCTCAAGCACAAACCCCTCAAGCACAAACCCCACAGTACAGGCCCTCTAGCACAAACCCCACAGTACAGGCCCCTAGCACAAACCCCACATTACAGCCCCTCTAGCATAAACCCCACAGTACAGGCCCCCTTCAATATAGTGACCAGTATAAATGCCCCCTTTCAATGTAGTGACCAGCATACATGTCCCCAATGCAGTGACCAGTATACATGTCCCCAATGCAGAGCTATGCGTGCGTGCCTCCAGTGACCACCAGTATACATGTCCCCCAATGCAGAGCTATGCGTGCGTGCCTCCAGTGACCACCAGTAAACAAGTACCCCAATGCAGAGCTATGCGTGCGTGCCTCCAGTGACCACCAGTATACATGTACCCCAATGCAGAGCTATGCGTGCGTGCCTCCAGTGACCACCAGTATACATGTACCCCAATGCAGAGCTATGCGTGCGTGCCTCCAGTGACCACCAGTATACATGTACCCCAATGCAGAGCTATGCGTGCGTGCCTCCAGTGACCACCAGTATACATGTACCCCAATGCAGAGCTATGCATGCGTGCCTCCAGTGACCACCAGTAATGTACCCCAATGCAGAGCTATGCGTGCGTGCCTCCAGTGACCACCAGTAATGTACCCCAATGCAGAGCTATGCGTGCGTGCGTGCCTCCAGTGACCACCAGTAATGTACCCCAATGCAGAGCTATGCGTGCGTGCGTGCCTCCAGTGACCACCAGTAATGTACCCCAATGCAGAGCTATGCGTGCGTGCGTGCCTCCAGTGACCACCAGTAATGTACCCCAATGCAGAGCTATGCGTGCCTCCAGTGACCACCAGTAATGTACCCCAATGCAGAGCTATGCGTGCGTGCGTGCCTCCAGTGACCACCAATAATGTACCCCAATGCAGAGCTATGCGTACGTGCCTCCAGTGACCACCAGTAATGTACCCCAATGCAGAGCTATGCGTGCGTGCCTCCAGTGACCACCAGTAATGTACCCCAATGTAGAGCTATGCGTGCGTGCGTGCCTCCAGTGACCACCAGTATACATGTACCCCAATGCAGAGCTATGCGTGCGTGCCTCCAGTGACCACCAGTAATGTACCCCAATGCAGAGCTATGCGTGCGTGCCTCCAGTGACCACCAGTAATGTACCCCAATGCAGAGCTATGCGTGCGTGCCTCCAGTGACCACCAGTATACATGTACCCCAATGCAGAGCTATGCGTGCGTGCCTCCAGTGACCACCAGTAATGTACCCCAATGCAGAGCTATGTGTGCGTGCGTGCCTCCAGTGACCACCAGTAATGTACCCCAATGCAGAGCTATGCGTGCGTGCCTCCAGTGACCACCAGTAATGTACCCCAATGCAGAGCTATGCGTACGTGCCTCCAGTGACCACCAGTAATGTACCCCAATGCAGAGCTATGCGTGAGTGCCTCCAGTGACCACCAGTAATGTACCCCAATGCAGAGCTATGCGTGTGTGCGTGCCTCCAGTGACCACCAGTAATGTACCCCAATGCAGAGCTATGCGTGCGTGCGTGCCTCCAGTGACCACCAGTAATGTACCCCAATGCAGAGCTATGCGTGCGTGCGTGCCTCCAGTGACCACCAGTAATGTACCCCAATGCAGAGCTATGCGTGCCTCCAGTGACCACCAGTAATGTACCCCAATGCAGAGCTATGCGTGCGTGCGTGCCTCCAGTGACCACCAATAATGTACCCCAATGCAGAGCTATGCGTACGTGCCTCCAGTGACCACCAGTAATGTACCCCAATGCAGAGCTATGCGTGCGTGCCTCCAGTGACCACCAGTAATGTACCCCAATGCAGAGCTATGCGTGCGTGCGTGCCTCCAGTGACCACCAGTAATGTACCCCAATGTAGAGCTATGCGTGCGTGCGTGCCTCCAGTGACCACCAGTAATGTACCCCAATGCAGAGCTATGCGTGCGTGCGTGCCTCCAGTGACCACCAGTAATGTACCCCAATGCAGAGCTATGTGTGCGTGCCTCCAGTGACCACCAGTAATGTACCCCAATGCAGAGCTATGCATGCTTGCGTGCCTCCAGTGACCACCAGTAATGTACCCCAATGCAGAGCTATGCGTGCGTGCGTGCCTCCAGTGACCACCAGTAATGTACCCCAATGCAGAGCTATGCGTGCGTGCGTGCCTCCAGTGACCACCAGTAATGTACCCCAATGCAGAGCTATGCGTGCGTGCGTGCCTCCAGTGACCACCAGTAATGTACCCCAATGCAGAGCTATGCGTGCGTGCCTCCAGTGACCACCAGTAATGTACCCCAATGCAGAGCTATGCGTGCTTGCGTGCCTCCAGTGACCACCAGTAATGTACCCCAATGCAGAGCTATGCGTGCGTGCCCGACTGAGAGTGCACTTACCTGTGAGTCACGGCGGCTTCTCCCTCTCCTCTTCTTCGTTCGGTGGCGGGAAGGTGAGCGGCTCTTCTCTCTCTCGGCCTCTTCTGCGGCGGGTGACCGGCGCCGGCTTCTTCTCAGGACTGGACTCCTCTTCGGCGGCGGGAAGCTGACCGGGCGGTGACGGTGAGTGACCGATGCACGCACTGGCACCGCCCCCAACGAGGTCAGCATGGATGTCCTTAATCATGATTGGTCCAGGCTGGAGTCTGGACCAATCATGATCCAAGACATCACAAAAGGGGGGTGGTGTAGCGCCGTGCTCTGCGCTACAGTTACGCCCCAGAAGGCTGCCATTTGGCGCCTCTGCGGGTGGAAAACCCCACCCCCCCATAGGCACCAATGGAGCGGGCTCCAAAAGGGGGGGGTGTAGCGCAGTGCTCTGCGCTACATTTATGCCCCAGAAGGCCGCCTCTCGGTGCCTCTGCGGGTGGAAAACCCCACCCCCCCACAGGCACCAATGAGGCGGGCGCCCCTTTTGGGCAATTTTTTTTTTTTTTTTTTAAATCTTTTTTTTTTTCTTTTTCTTTTTTTTTTTGGGGGGGGGGGGGGGGGCGGCGCCCCTGTGCCCCCTATGGGTCGGCCGCCACTGCACAGCATAGAGCTGAGTGTAATCTGAGACCTGAGTGGAGGGAATGGACACGCCCACACCTCTGAACAGCCACATAGGGAAACCTGAACAGCTGTGGCTGTCAATCACAGGTTGTGTGCTGGAGCACCCATCCCCCTGGGTCTCTTGCAGTCAGCGTAACCTCTCATAAGTGAATCCTGCAGATAGTAAAGGAGGGACACAACAGACAGAAATCACACTCAGTGCTTTGGATAGAGGCAAGCACACACCAGTAGCTGGCTCACTCATCCTTAACATGTGGAGGGCAGGCAGGCAGCAGCGGTTGCACCTACTTCTCCTCGGTTTCCTGCGTCTCCTCCCTCCTCCTCCTCCTCAGCCAATCGGGAAACGGGAAAAAGTGCGTCCTATGGATGTGCTGAAAGTGGAGAAGAGGCAGCCGGTTCTGATTTGTCAGCGCAGTCCATGTGACGGTGCTGACCAATTAAAATGCCTTGTCAGGACACAGAGAATCATGGATAGGAGCCACGGGGATTTCAGATCTGATTGGCCAGGAGGAGGATCCGTGTCACACAACTGGGTGGGCTGAGGGCGCAGTGCTCTGCGCCCCCAGCCCACCCTTTTTTGAACCCTATTAGAGCTTCTGGCTCCAATCACTTGCTTAAAAAAATAAAAACCCTATTGGAATCCATGTGCGTCCGGCGCCTGCATGCAGATTAGGGGGCCGGATGAATGGATAGGGGGCGGGGCCCCTGCACCCCCAATGGACGGGCTGCCACTGGTACACTCTATAAAGGGATATGCTCTTTTCTCATTTTAGAGGTTTACAACCACTTGTCTTCTTGCCGTCCATGTAACCCATATGTGCAGCGGCAAAGGGTGGGCTTTAATGTCCACACGTTGCACATATGAGTCCATGGGAGGCAACGTTTTCTGTGCTAGGAGTCAGAAACAGCTCTCAGTCCATAGCAATGATAGGGAACTGGCGGGGCTGACTTCCAATCATGTGACCACTGTGACAGCCAATCGCAGTAGTCATGTAATCGGCCAATCCTTCCCACCCCCTGGTGTACAGACCCTGTTAAAGGGAACCTGAGGCTCTACAGGACAGGTTTAAGCAAAGCACAGCCAGAATTTCTCAGGGATAGGTGGATGCTCGTCACATTCGTCCAACAAATGTTTTATAGCTAGTCCTGCAGTTGACCTCCTTTCGACCTACATTTGACCTGCTTTAGAATGCTTCTGCATTCCTGCTTAGACTTGTATGGGGAGGGAAGTGACACCGACCTTTACACTGGTCCATGTCCCACAGAGATTTTGGTATTGACAGTGGACAGCGCAGTCAGTGGTGTCACTAGGGTTGGTGTCACCCAATGCCATAAAACATGGTGTCACCACCCCACCCGTGCTGCGAACATGATACAAGAGATGGTCAGAGATTGTGGCTGTAGCTGTACTAACAGTGGAGTGGATGGAAGGTGCAGGGGTCCAGTCTCTGGGACTCCGTGTGGCTGTGCTTATGGTGGTGTGGTGGGAGTCCCCAGCAGCCATGGATGGATGGTGCAGGGCAGGGGTCCAGTCTCCAGGACTCCATGTCTGTTCTGCTCACAGTGGCATTATGGTGGGATGGTAGACTAGAATCCAGTCTCCGGGTCGGGACTCGGGAGGCATGCCCACTGCCGGGCTGCTGTGCTGCCATTCATTTAAACATGGCGCCATGACGTCACTGACTCACTGCGCATGGACCGCCCAGCCAAAAAGAGATAAGCATGTCCGAGCCAAGTCGGCTTTGGAACTGCGCTTGCACAATTCCAAAGTCATCCTGCAGCCATATTTTTTACGGATGGTTGGCAACCCTGGTATCACCCCTCTGGTGGGTGTCACCCAGTTGCAGTCTGCACCCCCTGCACCCCCATAGCGACACTACTGAGTGCAGTCTTTAGCCAGTCTGTAAGCTCTGAGAATGCAGGAGAAGCAGAGGAGTGTCTTGCCATCCTAGGCTATGGGGCTGTGCCTTTCTACTGGTGCACACAATGTAGAGAGACACAAGTCTAATCCCTGCAAGGGTGGCTCTATAGGATGCTGCATAAGAAAGGAGCCACCCTGAGACAGGAAAACTGGGGCAGTGGTCATGGCACTAGCTTAAACTGTGGTGGTGGTGGGGGGTGGGGGGGGGGTGGGGGTGTAAGCAATCAGGCAGCTGCACAGCCTCTGGATCATTTCCATCTGACAGCTGGCAGTCAACTCCTCAGATTTAAACCCACCCCCCTCGACCTCCCCACACCACCACCATAAGAACAAAACCTCCGAAAATGTTTAAATTGTACAAAATTAGGAACTTATCCCTGATCCCAAAATAAGGAGGTGTGCTACTGTCTGCATGTATAACACAGTAATTACTACTATGTTTGTTCTTTCTTTTTACCACTAGGTGGCAGCACTGTGGTTAAAGAATGATACATTATATCCATACTACTTAACAAGATACAATATATCCATACAATATAAGAAGGTACAATACAGTACAATATATACATACAACATAACAGGATACAACTTATCCATATAAGAAGATACAATTTATCCATACATGTAAGAAGATACAATTTATCCATACAATGTAAGAAGATACAATGTATCCATACAATGTAATATGAGATAAAAAATGCCTTTCCAGTATGTGAGTCACAGTTTAATAAAAATATATATTTATATGTTTGACGCGTGTAAACGTGTATAAACGCATCTAGAAAGGCGTGTTTAGGCACATCACGCATTCGGATGCTAATTCATTTATTTGGACAAAATAATAATTTAATTTTTACTGCTCAGTGTGCCTGGGGGACCCATTGTGCTCTGTACACTCGGGGGGTTCTTTGTGTACAGGTCACCCTCCAGCAGGCAGTCAATAATATAAAAGGTGAGTGAGAAGGATGGAACACCGCGAAGAACAATCCACAGAGGGAAATATAAGCAAGAAAATAGAGAGTGCTCAGCATATATGTCAGGGTACAATATGACCGGACTCCTTCCTCCAACCTGAATTATGGCACTCAGGGAATTTCCGGAGTCACACAGAATGTCACCGCTAGCAATAAAGTTCAAGTCTATGTGAACCTTCACCTTGTATAACAACCCATTCCGTTTTAAAATAAAAATGAGGCAAAACATTTATGTATACATATATATAATAAAAAAATAATAAAAAAATAATAAAAAATATAATAAAATATAATATATATATATATATATACATATATATATATATATATAGTATCTCACAAAAGTAAGTACACCCCTCAGATTTTTGTGAATATTTTATTCTATCTTTTCATGTGACAACACTGAAGAAATGAGACTTTGCTACAATGTAAAGTAGTGAGTGTACAGCTTGTATAACAGTGTAAATTTACTGTCCCCTCAAAATAACTCAACACACAGCCATTAATGTCTAAACCGCTGGCAACAAAAGTGAGTACACCCCTAAGTGATAATGTCCAAGTTGGGCCCAATTAGCCATTTTCCCTCCCCGGTGTCATGTGACTCGTTAGTGTTACAAGGTCTCAGGTGTGAATGGGGAGCAGGTGTGGTAAATTTTGTGTTATCGCTCTCACTCTCAGATTGGTCACTGGAAGTTCAACATGGCACCTCATGGCAAAGAACTCTCTGAGGATCTGAAAAACAAGAATTGTTGCTCTACATAAAGATGGCCTAGGTTATAAGATGATTGCCAAGACCCTGAAACTGAGCTGCAGCACGGTGGCCAAGACCATACAGCGGTTTACAGGACAGGTTCCACTCAGAACAGGCCTCGCCATGGTCCACCAAAGAAGTTGAGTGCACGTGCTCAGCGTCATATCCAGAGGTTGTCTTTGGGAAATAGACTTATGAGTGCTGCCAGCATTGCTGCAGAGGTTGAAGGGGTGAGGGAGGGGTCAGCCTGTCAGTGCTCAGACCATACGCCGCACACTGCATCAAATTGGTCTGCATGACTGTCATCCCAGAAGGAAGCCTCTTCTAAAGATGATGGACAAGAAAGCCCACAGTTTGCTGAAGACAAGCAGACTAAGGACATGGATTACTGGAACCATCTCCTGTGTTCTGATGAGACCAAGATAAACTTATTTGGTTCAGATGGTGTCAGGCGTGTGTGGGGGCAACCAGGTGAGGAGTACAAAGACAAGTGTGTCTTCCTACAGCTAAGCATGGTGGTGGGAGTGTCATGGTCTGGGGCTGCATGAGTGCTGCCGGCACTGGGGAGCTACAGTTCATTGAGGGAACCATGAATGGCAACATGTACTGTGACATACTGAAGCAGAGCATGATCCCCTCCCTTCAGAGACTGGGCCGCAGGGCAATATTCCAACATAACGACCCCAAACACCTCCAAGATGACCACTGCCTTGCTAAAGAAGCTGAGGGTAAAGGTGATGGACTGGCCAAGCATGTCTCCAGACCTAAACCCTATTGAGCATCTGTGGGGCATCCTCAAACGGAAGGTGGAGGAGCGCAAGGTCTCTAACATCCACCAGCTCTGTGATGTCATCATGGAGGAGGGGAAGAGGACTCCAGTGGCAACCTGTGAAGCTCTGGTGAACTCCATGCCCAAGAGGGTTAAGGCAGTGCTGGAAAATAATGGTGGCCACACAAAATATCGACACTTTGGCCCCAATTTTTCACTTTTGTTGCCAGCAGTTTAGACATTAATGGCTGTGTGTTGAGTTATTTTGAGGGGACAGTAAATTTACACTGTTATACAAGCTGTACACTCACTACTTTACATTGTAGCAAAGTGTCATTTCTTCAGTGTTGTCACATGAAAAGATAGAATAAAATATTTTCAAAAATGTGAGGGGTGTACTTACTTTTGTGAGATACTGTATATATATATATATATATATATATATATATATATATATGTTTAGCAAAGAATAACATGGCTGTCGTTGTAATGTTTTATGTATTTGCACAGCGGTCTTTCAAACGCATTTTTTTGGGAAAAAATACACTTCACGGAAATGTAAACAAAATAGACAATATTCCGGCTTTGTTCAGGACACTGACCAGCCGACGGTGGGACGGGAGACCCAGGTGGAGTGGCGGAAGGTGGAGGGAGGGGACATCCTTTCCTGCTCCTCGTGATAACGGCCTGGCCTAAAAAGGCTTTTTTGCAATATGCCCTTCCCCCCCACCTCCATAAGGGTCAGGAAGTCTACATTCAGCTCTTCCTGGGTTCAGGTCTACCCTTCCCCAACCTCCTGCCCTATCCAGGGCCTTCATGTGCTGCAAGTGCACTAGGGCTCCTCCCAGCCTTGCTTATATGTGGGCATTGACTTACCAATGACATCATTACAGGAGGGCTCTAACTAAATGGGACCTAGCACCTGATGACACTGTCTGCTGTAACCAGACACTATTCTAGTACAGAGCCACCTAGTGGCAAAGTAGCTAGCTGCACCTACCTGCAGGCTATACCTTAAAAGTGCACAGGTCATGAGCTTCAAAAACTGAAAAACATTAAAAAAAATTAAAGAAAAAAGGCAAATAATTCTCTGAACGTTACACATTTCTATAAAACAGGAAACAGACGTCCAGATCAGGGGTCTCCAAACTTTATAAACAAAGGGCAAGTTTATTGTCCTTTAGCGGGGTCAGACTGCCGTCAGTGGGAGGAGAAAATGTCCCAGCGCCAGTGGTAGGAAAAAATGCACTTGTCTATGGTTATTGGGAGGAGAAATCGTGGTACTTCATTGGTATTAGTTGGAGGAACATTATCCCATTGTTGTTTTCAATGGAAGGAATAGTGCCCAATTGTTCATCTTGGTGGGAGGAAAAGTGTCAGGTCACCTGTGGCCAGGTGACAACTGCACCCTGTTGGAGGCAGGGGTGCAACGCAAGGTAGTGAACCCGATAGCAGACTGCTACGGATGAACCAGTACGTGAGCCCAAGATTCCCTAGGGCGCGGAGTCTAAGACCCAGCAGATGTTCACCAGAGCCTCTAGTGGTGAGGATGGACTTGGCTGCAGCTGGGCCCAGGTCGCGGACCCTGGGGTCCCCCGAGTCACGCTCCGTAGGGAGAGAAGGGAAGCAGCCACTCAGGACACACGGAATGGTGATGGGTAAGCCGAGGTTAGGGTAACAGGCATACAAGGGTAACCAAGGAACAGGCCAAAGGTCAGGGTAACAGGCTGACGAGGGTAACCAAGGGACAGGCCAAAGGTCAGGGTAACAGGCAAACAGGAATAGTCAGAGACAAGCCAAAGTCGGTACACAGAAATGTAGTTCAAGCACACGGCAGACAGGAAACAGGAAACAAACACTGTTGAACAGCAAAGCAGACCTGCAGTGCACTGGTTAATATAGACTTCCTGTGATGACCTGGGGTGGGGCCGAACAGGAAGGAGAGGTGATAAAAGGAACCAGAAGTGAAGTCTGGCCTCTAATACAGAGATGAAGGGACAGGTAAGCTGCCAAACACTATTGCAAGTCCATGACAAAAAGTATCCCATCGATAGGAGGAATTATGCCCCATCATTGGTGTAAGTAGAAGGTATAATGCACCATTGTTGGTGTCAGTGGAAGTAATGGTGCCTCATCATTGATGTCAATGAGAGTATTAGTGCACCATACAGTAAAAGTATTCACACCCTTTGCCATGACACTCAATGTGTAGCTCAGGTCCATCCTGTTTCCGCTGATCATCCTTGAGATGTTTCTACAACTTGATTGGAGTCAACCTGTGGTAAATTTAGTTGATTGGACATGATTTGGAAAGGCACACACCTGTCTATAGAAGGTCCCACAGTTACCAGTGCATTTCAGAGCACAAACCAAGCCATGAAGTCCAAGGAATTGTCTGTAGACCTCCGAGGCAGGATTGTATGGTGGCACAAATCTGGGGAAGGGTACAGAAACTTTTCTGCAGCATTGAAGGTCCCATTGAGTATAGTGGCCTCCATCATCCGTAAATGGAAGAAGTTTGGAACCACCAGGACTCTTCCTAGAGCAGACCATCTGGCCAAACTGGGCAATTGGGGGAGAAGGGCATTAGTCAGGGAGGTGACCAAGAATCCGATGGTCACTCTGGAAGAGCTCCAGCATTTCTCTGTGGAGATAGGAGAACCTTTCAGAAGAACAACCATCTCTGCAGCACTCCACCAATCAGGCCTGTATGGGAGTGGCCAGACGGAAGCCACTCCTCAGTAAAAGTCACATGACAGCCCGCCTGGAGTTTGCCAATAGGCACCTGAAGGACTCTCAGACCATGAGAAACAAAATTCTCCGGTCTGATGAAACAAAGATTGAACTCTTTGGTGCTACAAGCGTCATGTCTGGAGGAAACCAGGCACCGCTCATCACCTGGCCAATTCCATCCCTACAGTGAAGCATGGTGTGGCAGCATCATGCTGTGGGGATGTTTTTCAGTGGCAGGAACTGGGAGACTAGTCAGGATGGAGGGAAAGATGAATGCAGCAATGTACAGAGACATCCCTGATAAAAACCTTCTCCAGAGTGCTCTGGACCTCAGACTGGGGTGAAAGTTCATCTTCCAACAGTACAACGACCCTAAGCACACAGCCAAGATAACAAAGGAGTGGCTACAGGACAACTCTGTGAATGTCCTTGAGTGGCCCAGCCAGAGCCCAGACTTGAACCCGATTGAACATCTCTGGAGAGATCTGAAAATGACTGAACACCAACCCTCCCCCATCCAACCTGATGGAGCTTGAGAGGTCCTGCAAAAAAGAATGGGAGAAACTGCCCAAAAATAGGAGTGCCGAGCTTATAGCATCATACTCAGAAATACTGGAGGCTGTAATTGGTGCCAAAGGAGCTTCACCAAAGTATTGAGCAAAGGCTGTGAATACTTTTTATTTTGAATAAATTTGCAAAGATTTCAAACAAACTTCTTTCACAGGGAGCTGTTTGTAGAATTTTGAGGAAAATAATGAATTTAATCAATTTTAGAATAAGGCTGTAACATAACAAAATGTGGAAAAAGTGAAATGCTGTGAATACTTTCCGGATGCGCTGTATCCGTGGGAGGAACAGTGTCCCAAGGGCCAGATAAAGACAAGCAAAGGGCCACATATGGCCCTCAGGCCACAGTTCCTTTTTTTTTCTATAACTCTTTGTCCTTTAACAGGGATTTCATTCACCTACACAACATGGCGCCTACCGCAGCCTTGAAGAAGCCGCAGAATGTTCTCCATCTCCTTCGTATAATCACGTAGTTTGCCGGCTTCCATCAATCCGCGGAATCCGAGAACCGAAAGCGTTAATGGAAAGATTTTGCTGGCTGGCCCCCGGCTCCTGGGGGACGGTAATTTCGTTTTTTTGGTAATGCAGTTTAAATTTTTTTTTTTAAGCTGCCAACATACGGCGAGTAATTGAAAGTGAAGGTTTGGATACAGAGAACAGGGAAAGTGTTCATCCCGAGAGGTGTTTAATAAAACTCTTGTTCAATTACAAAGAATTACATTACTACGGAGACTGGCAGAATGCTTAATATTGCATTTTCACTCCGGGCTGATGTCAGAGAGGGGAAGAGACAGCCGTCCAAACACATGAAAGCAATACCAGCCCCAGCCGACGCTGTTTGTGCTTTCATACGCTTAAAAACACATTTTTCGTGTTCTTTCCGCCGATCACAACGCTGAAAAAAAAAAAAAAAAATATGCTAATTGCTTTGTAGTTCTGATTGGAAAAAAAAATTGAAATGGGAAACACATGGCCATCAGACCGTAGCTGCTCATACCCTTCAGAAGAGTTTTTGATGATTGGATGACAACTGGGCTATCTTTGCGGTACACATGACCTTAACAGGTCACTTTGAGGGACCAGAGTCAAAGAAAGAGACTATGGAGTTCATTGTCTCCATAAGCGGTGGGGCAGCATTTAGCGGCTATTCCAGCGCAGTCCCACCAAAAGACAAGGCAAAATGTATTGTCTCCTATGTGCCTGGTTCCCGCCACCATGGCAAGCCATACTTCTTCAGCACAGGGCAGAGCAAGGAAATCCACCACCCCGCACTGTGCAGTGGTCAGTGGGACTTTATGAAATGTCATTGTGTGACAATTCAATAAACTTTAAAGAAAAGGAACATGATGTGCTGGGATCGGTGCAAAGCCACTGCAGTTGCCCCACCACATTGCACAGCACATTAGCTGCTGCAATGTAATGCAACAAATCAAAAACAAAGATTTATTTTTTTTTCATAAATGATCTAGAGCAGGGGTAATGAATTAAAATTCAAGGAGGTCCGGTCGCTAAAATTTTCTTTGGGCCGAGGTCCAAATCTCAAGTCTGTGCTATGACTCAGAAAGATGGGCAAAACAAAACGTGTCCATCAGCGTTGCTTCTAACATAAAATATGCCCATTAGAGTGCCCCTTAACATAAAATGTGCCCATTAGAGTGCCCCCTAACATAAAATGTGCCCATTAGAGTGCCCCTTAACATAAAACGTTTCCCATTAGAGTGCCCCCTAACATAAAATGTGCCCATCAGCACGACCCTTAACATAAAATAAGGGTCACACTGATGGGCACATTTTATGTTAGAGGGCACTCTAATGGGCATATTTTATGTTAAGAGCAACGCTGATGGACACGTTTTGTTTTGCCCATCAGCGTGCCCCCTAACATAAAATATGCCCATTAGAGTGCCCCTTAACATAAAATAAGGGTCACGCTGATGGGCACATTTTATGTTAGGGGGCACTCTAATGGGCACGTTTTATTTTATGGGGCACTCTAATGGGCACAACAATATGTGCCCATCAGTGTGCCCCTTAACAAAATATGCCAATCAGTCTGCACTTTATAAAAATAAGCAACCCCCTAAAAAATGTGCCCCAGGGGGTGAAAAATGCCAGAGCCAGGAGCCGCGAACAGCAGGGGGCGGGGCGTGCGCGTGATGTCACACCCCAACTCGCGGCCCGGCTGAGAGTGAGAGTCGAGAGCCGCAGTTAGGAGCAGGGGGCTGGTCGCGCACGTGACATCATGCCCCTACTCGGGGCCCGGCTGGGAGGGAGAGTCGAGAGCCGCAGTTAAGAGCAGGGGGCGGGTCACACACGTGACATCATGCCCCAACGCGCCACCCGGCTGAGAGTGAGAGTCGAGAGCCGCAGTTAGGAGCAGGGGGGCGGGGCGCGCACGTGACATCATACCCCAACTCGCGGCCTGGCTGGGAGGGAGCCGTAGAAAGAAGCAGGGGGCGGGGCGCACACACGGGGCATCACTAATTGATGGGACACCTGCGGTCCCAGCAAACCAATGACTGCTTATAGTGGCTGCCTGATGGGTTCGGGCGGAAGCATTGTGTGGTCCCTTCTTGGACCGCGGGCCGCCATTTAATGACGGCTGATCTAGAGGATGGGATAAACAGCTCAATTTCCGTATTTGCCGACGATACTAAATGAATCAGGGCAATAATTTCTACGCAGGATTTGAAAACCTTACAAGAAGACTTGAACTAAATAAGGTCTGTGGATCTGGATAAAGGAAGGTCTATGGATGCGGTGGATCTGGATAAAGGAAGGTCTGTGGATGTGGTGGATCTGGATAAAGGAAGGTCTGTGGATGGGGTGTATCTGGATAAAGGAAGGGCTGTGGATGTGGTGTATCTGGATAAAGGAAGGTCTGTGGATGTGGTATATCTGGATAATGGAAGGTCTGTAGATGTGGTGTATCTGGATAAAGCAAGGCCTGTGGATGTTGTGGATCTGGATAAAGGAAGGTCTGTGGATGTGGTGTATCTGGATAAAGGAAGGTCTTTGGATGTGGTGTATCTGGATAAAGAAAGGCCAGTGGACGTTGTGTATCTGGATAAAGGAAGATCTGTGGATGTGGTGGATCTGGATAAAGGAAGGTCTGTGGATCTGGTGTATCTGGATAAAGGAAGGTCTATGGATGTGGTGTGTCTGGATAAAGGAAGGGCTGTGGATGTGGTGTGTCTGGATAAAGGAAGGGCTGTGGATGTGGTGTATCTGGATAAAGGAAGGTCTGTGGATGTGGTGTATCTGGATAAAGGAAGGTCTGTGGATCTGGTGTATCTGGATAAAGGAAGGTCTATGGATGTGGTGTGTCTGGATAATGGAAGGTCTGTGGATGTGGTGTATCTGGATAAAGGAAGGTCTGTGGATGTGGTGTGTCTGGATAAAGGAAGGTCTATGGATGTGGTGTGTCTGGATAAAGGAAGGTCTGTGGATGTGGTGTGTCTGGATAAAGGAAGGTCTGTAGATGTGGTGTATCTGGATAAAGGAAGGTCTGTGGATGTGGTGTATCTGGATAAAGGAAGGTCTGTGGATGTGGTGTGTCTGGATAAAGGAAGGTCTGTGGATGTGGTGTGTCTGGATAAAGGAAGGTCTATGGATGTGGTGTGTCTGGATAAAGGAAGGGCTGTGGATGTGGTGTGTCTGGATAAAGGAAGGTCTATGGATGTGGTGTGTCTGGATAAAGGAAGGGCTGTGGATGTGGTGATCTGGATAAAGGAAGGTCTGTGGATGTGGTGTATCTGGATAAAGGAAGGTCTATGGATGTGGTGTGTCTGGATAAAGGAAGGGCTGTGGATGTGGTGATCTGGATAAAGGAAGGTCTGTGGATGTGGTGTATCTGGACTTAGCAAAGGCCTTTGACACCGTTCCCCACAAACACTTACTGTACAAACTAAGGAAGGTAGGTATGGACCATAAGGTGAGTACCTGGATAGAGAACTGGCTCCAGGTGGTGGTGATTAATGGGGAGTACTTGGATTGGGCGGGTGTGGAAAGTGGGGTCCCCCAATGATCTGTCCTGAGATCAATCCTGTTCAATTTATTCTTAAACGACCTAGAGGAGGGGATAAACAGCTCAATCTCCATATTCGCGGATGATACTAAATTAAGCAGGGCAATATCTTCTATGCAGGACGTGGAAACATTACAAGAAGACCTGAACAAAATAATGGGGTGGACATCTGCATGGCAAATGAGGTTTAATGTTGAAAAATGTAAGGTATGCATTTGGGTTCCAGAAATACGAACACAAGTTACTCAGTAGGGGGGGAAACCTCTGGGTGAGTCTAGGATGGAAAAGGACCTGGGGGTACTGGTAGACAACAAGCTTGGCAGTGGCATGCAATGCCAAGCCGCTGCAAGCAAAGCCAACAGAATACTGGGATGTATAAAAAAGGGGATTCACTCCAGAAATAAAGAGATTATTCTCCCTCTCTACAAGACTCTGGTCCGGCCACATCTGGAGTATGCTGTCCAGTTCTGGGCACCGGTCCTCAGGAAGGATGTGCTGGAACTGGAAAGAGTCCAGAGAAGGGCAACAAAGCAAATAAAGTGACTGTAGGACCTCAGCTATGAGGAAAGACTACAAGCACTGAACTTATTCTCTCTGGAGAAGAGACGATGAGAGGGGATATGATATCAGTATACAAATACTGTACTGGCGACCCTAGTATAGGGAAAAAAAACTTTTCAGTGAAAGGAAAAATAAAAGGACTCGCAGCCATTCGCTAAAGTTAGAAGAAAGCAGGTTTAACCCTAAACTGCGTAAAGGGTTTTTTACTGTCAGAGTAGTAAGGATGTGGAATTCTCTTCCACAAGCAGTGGTTTTCAGCAGGGAGCATCGATAGTTTAAAAAAAACTATTAGATGGGCACCTTAACGATAGAGAGGTCAACATAAGCATGCGGGAAACAAAGGCTGGATGGATCATCAGCAGCCTCACTGAAACGTCCACCACTGCAGATTGCTTCAAAAGGATGCACCTGGAAAAATCCCACTTCCACCGATAGATGCAGAGTAACCTCAAAGGGATGTAAATAACAATATTATGGTGCAGTATGTCTAGGAAGCTAAAATTTCTGTTTTATTCATAAAGATTTGCACTCACAAGCATAAAAATCACAAAGACATGTCAAAGAAAGTTTCCAAAGATGGCCGCGGCATGTGGTGTGTTTATGTCATATGGTTCCGTCATATGGTCCCGTCCTGTCCCAACTTACGCGTTTCGTCATAATCTGATGTCCTGGGGAGGAAGGAAGTGGGATTTTTCCAAGTGCATCCTATTGAAGCAACCTGCAGTGATGGACGTTATGGACGTTACAGTGAGACCTGGGAAAAAATCCAGGACCTTTTTAAAACAATCTACTGAGCTGGCCAGAACGACCTCTGGAGGGAGTCTATTCCACATTTTCACAGCTCTTACTGTGAAGAAACCTTTCCGTATTGCATATAACATCAAGAACAGTGGCGGCTGGTGCTCACAATTTTTGGGGGGGCGCAAACAGAAAAATGTAATAGGCATTGCTCTGCGGCAAAAAACGCTGTAAAAAAATTGCGTGACTTTGAGGTCGCAAAAGTGTGAAAGGGGCCTTCTGTAATTAAGGTATAGTGTGCCCCCTTTCAATGCAGACAGACCAGCTTGCCCCCTTTTAATGCACAGAGACCAGCGTGCCCCCTTTCAATGCAGAGATGCCAGCATGCCCCCTTTCAATGCACAGTGACCAGCGTGCCCCCTTTCAATGCAGTGACCAGCGTGCGTGCCCCCTTCAATGCAGTGACCAGCGCACATGCCCCTTCAATGCAGTGACCAGCATACATGACCCCTTTAATGTAGTGACCAGCATACACGCCCCCTTCAATGCAGTGACCAGCGTACATGCCCCCTTCAATGCAGTGACCAGCGTACATGCCCCCTTCAATGTAGTGACCAGCATACATGCCCCCTTCAATGCAGTGACCAGTGTACATGCCCCCTTCAATGCAGTGACCGGCGTACATGCCCCCTTCAATGCAGTGACCAGCGTACATGCCCCCTTCAATGCAGTGACCTGCGTACATGCCCCCTTCAATGCAGTGACCTGCGTACATGCCCCCTTCAATGCAGAGACCAGCATACATGCCCCCTTCAATGCAGTGACCAGCATACATGCCCCCTTCAATGCAGTGACCAGCATACATGCCCCCTTCAATGCAGTGACCAGCATACATGCCCCCTTCAATGCAGTGACCAGCATACATGCCCCCTTCAATGCAGTGACCAGCGTACATGCCCCCTTCATGTCAGTGACCAGCGTACATGCCCCCTTCAATGCAGATGTCGGGGTTATTGGGGGTTGATTAAAATAATAATAGGTAAAAAGAAAAATGATTTTAAAAGCCATGTATATTTTGTATTATGCATACAAGAGATTCTGAACAGGACAGGATCCATCTTGTTTTTAAGGTGAAAGAAGGTTCATATATGTCTTGTTGCAAAATGTCTCTCACAAGCTTACAAGAGAGCATAGAATTTCAACAATAGGGTCTTATAGTTTCAACAGAGATCTTTGTATCTATGTGATCGTAAATAAGGTAATACATACATTTCATCAGATAAGAATCAATTGGCGAGACATCGTACTAGTCACTCATGGCTAGTCTGGCCTGTAATCTTATCTGTATATAACAATGGACAATACCCCAGTATATTCTAGCAGACATTTAAAGATGAACCATATAAGTTTTTATAGGAAACATCATCATATGTAAGATGTATATTAACGATAATACATTGTATTCTTATTAATATAGAAGTGTGAACTTGATACTTATATAATATTAGATATATAATATATATAAGTATACTTTTCTATGATGTGTAAGGACTTGTGCATCTTAAAAACAAATTACTTCATGTTAAGGCATGTGGTAGGAGTGTTTATATAAGAATCACTTTGGACTGGTTTAGTGCTCAAGGTGTCGTAAATATTCCCAAACCTAGACTATATCTGACAGCCCTTTGGCATGGTCAAATAAGTAATTGCTTTTCACTAGCCGACAGGTCAATAGGTCATCAGATAACAAATTGTTTTAAATTATGTTACATACAGAATCTAATGAACGGTACGATACTGCCCTCTGGAGGCGAAATACCAGGTGCAGTCTTGAGATAATTTGAGATATTCCCATATAAAAATATTATATTGTGTTAAATAATATAATTATTGAAATGGCATTACTTGCCAAGATGAATGATGGAAATACAGGTGGATATTTATGTATGTACTGGTAGTCTGGACAAAGTTTTATGTTGTGTTATATGATTAATCTCACATATAGAGGAATCATCCTTAACTTTATGATCTAAGTATGGGGTTAATTATCAAAAGAGGTGTCTATGATCTCACCAGTTTAGGTATAGAGTATCCCAACCAATTGGGATAATGTTTCATCCCTCTGGGTTTTACTTATGGTAATTTTTATAGCTCTTTGTTCTTACCATATAAAAGACCAACCCAGATATGAGATAGAGACACACTTTACACTACTGACAACACACCTCACACTTACACCACACACGCTATTACATTTTTCGAAAGACTCATACAGACATACTCCCTGGTCCATCATTCATCTGAAACTTGAAGGGAATCCACCATCTTAAGAAAGGCATCCATCTTAGGACTCTGGTAACGATTTGAAGCTAGCAGCCATAAGTGTGGTAAATATGCCTTGCTGTATTATTTGATTTTATTCAACAATTGTTTATTCTTTCCTTATATGTTTTATATTGCATATTTAAGGGTAATGAGATTACAATCCCAGCCGTATAAGCCATGGTATATTTTTCTCTAAAAAGCTGATTTTTGTTTTTATACATTTTTATTAATATCAGATTCAGTGCATTATTTGCAATTTTAAGTCTTCCGTTTTGCATGGCTTATTCTCATTCCTTCTGCAGTGGAATGACTTTGGGCCCTGTGATTCGCAGACCATTGTAGTCTGTTTATATAGAACATTAATTTATGGCTTATACTATACCTGGGAAGAAATGGTAATCTTGCTTTCATTGTGTTTTGGTTTCACTTTCACTTTGTTTCATTTTACTTTGTTTTACTTTCACTTTCATTATTGAGCTAAACATCACATTGCATTGATTATTTGAAGTTAGCATTTTTTATGTAGAAGTTATCTTTTTGTGTCATTTCTTGTTTGATCATATATCGTGTTTGCATGTCTTGAGAATAAATATTTTTATATATATTCCACACTGTAGACTGTACTCACTAAGATTGGTATATGCTTTTAAAAAGAAATTAATCAATTAAAAAGAATTCACGACATTGATTTATGGCATAAGTGGAGACTCTCCTTTCTCACAGATCTTTGCTTATTAACCATAAATAAATACACTGCTATATTCAGAGCAGTATAAATATTCTGACATAAGTACGAGTGCGAGATATTTATTATTAAATATTCTTACATATAATGGAGGCCCCAGCGAGATAATTATTGATTTCTTACATATGCCAATCATAAATATTGATCATGTGACATAATCAATAACTTTAAAAAAAAAATAAAAAAAATTTTTTTTTTTTTTTTCTGGAATTTTTTTTTTATTAATTATGAATGTAATAGAAATGCCTTAAAAATGCCTACAGCAGGTAATGTTCACACTGCAAACTCTGGCAAGGTGTGAGTCCCTGGTGGTAATGACACAACCCCAGTAGATTTGGCACAGGTCATAAATGTGTGGAAACACCTCTCTGAGTCTGATATGGTGTAATATGTAAATGCTGGTTAGAGTCATATATCAAAATCCTCAGAAGTCGGGCCAATAAAGGGCATCTGACATGGGTAGAGGACAACCTGTATGTATGAACTCACCAATAAGCTTATCTAACACCAAAAGACGTCAGGAAGTGTGATCACATACTTTTAGAGTCATGGCCAATCTTACTATGTCTGTGTGAGGAACTGCACCACAAGGCTCAGCAAAAAGGAGTTTAGTAGAGTTTCAATCTCCACTCCAAATAAATGAGAGAATGAGATTAGGAACCTCCTTGAGCAGGTGAAAGTAACCTCTATTGGGACACATAAGTTAAGAGAATGTAGCGTGAAACTGCAAAATAAAGTAGAACTGTGGCAGAAGTTTCATCAAGTAAATTGTAATGAAAGTAATCATGTGAAAGTGAAATGTAAATGATTAATGCAATAATTAGGAAGTTTTGAGCAAGGAAAAATGTTTTTCTAGCAAAAGTTGCTGAGTAATCAGCCGTGGAAAATTTTGAAAAAAATAAAAATAAAATAAAAATGTAACAGTTCATGTCATGACAGGAACTCATCAGTAAATACATAGGAGAGTTCCATAAGGTCATGGTGTAAATGCATAAGGGAAATGCTTAATCAGTCCTACGTTTTAAATATAATGTAATTATTCATAGACCCAGATATGACTCCCAGTCTGTTGGTTATGACCCAGACAAGGGGGGGAATCAGGCAAAGAGTCCATATCCACCCCAGCCATATTCCTAATATAGGAGGGCAAGAAATTGGGCAGCCATGCATAAATAGGTATGAGTCATATCAAGGTCACTGCAAAAAGACTAGCACCCCTAAAAAAAAAAAAAAAAAGATACCATGCACCTCCAGTTTTTTTTAAAAAGTTTTAAAAAGAGTACTGTCCTGTATATTTTTTTTTTGTTAATAAAAGGTCCTTAAACTTTATTGATCATCTTGAGGCCTATGAAAACAACTTTCTGTGTTGTGCCTCAAGGATGTAGTTTAAATGCAGCCCAAATAAAGACTTTACTGCTGCTAGAGCTGCTATCTGAAATTTAAAATGTACACAGCACCAAAGCCCCACTGAATTTTTTTTTGTCTGTACTCAAAAGTGCCTAACACCCTTCAATGAAGGAGCTGAGTACAACCACCTGTAATTTAAATCCCTATGCTTTGAGGCATTGCCCATGTACATAATAATAAATTTGGCAAAGGAGCAAGATATGCCACCTAGGCCCCAAGGGGAACACCGGATACCTTAAGGAGGACACCGGACATCCCATCAACAAGGAGGGGGGACACCCACAAATAAATAGGGATTTGCCCCATCCTAGGGTTCCCCAAAATCCTCGGGAAGATTAAGTGACATTAAGGCCCAGACCTCACGCCAGAACCCAGAAACTGGTTCTGATGGGGATCTGTCCCATCTGTCTGAACCCGAGAGACATAGGCACCGCAGGAGGTGGAGCCAATAATTTAACTCTGTAAAGGTTTTCAGCTGAGTAAAGGCCAAATTGATCAGCTGATCACTTGGTTCACTCAGGGCACTGCAGCCCAGAATTAAAAAAATTTCTCCTTAGTAACAAATCCTATGGCCAGCCAAGGGCCATAAAATCCTTAAATGCCCAAGTGGTAAGGAATCAAAGGGATACACTGAATAGCTGTATAGGATACAGAGGTTCTAACACCATTTTATTCCAGGTCACAGCATTGAGGATCCTGAAATCCCTGTCAGGGGGGGATCTTGGTTGTGAGATACTAACTACCCTCCTATTTTTCAGTGGTCACTTCATCCCTCTGACTCAAACAGGTCGCTTAAAGCGGACACATTTTGAAAAATCGCCAAAGACGGTGATACCAAGGAGGATCAAACCCTTATGACGTAATGCAGTCAAGAGTTTAAAGGTTGTATACGGTAACCAAGAAGGAATCCTCAATGCCAGGTAGTTTTATTGCCTCCAATAAATTGCATTGATGCCCCATAGGGGGAGATATTTTTTTTTCCTAAGTAGTAGGTAAATTTTAGACCAAATATTATATTATTTTTCAATGCGTGGTATCCATGGCGATAAATATACATCCCATGTTAGTAAGCCCCAGAAGTCAGTCGCCCTAGGAAAGGTCGCATATATAGTCTCACCTTCCCTGGTGTCATATAAAAGGGCTGATCACACGGTGGATTCAAGGAGAACTCTGAGGAAGCTTAGGGTACCAACATCGCATTGAAATGTCAATTGATAAGAATGTATATTCATACTGTATGTTTCATCCAATAGGAAGAGATTAACCTTCCATGCCAGGTCCTTGATTGGTACAGACGGTGATGTTTGCCAAAGACACAGCGATCGGATGGGTCATCTCTCCCTAGAGCCCAGCTCAGGACGGAACCCCTCATTGAATCAGGTCCCTCTTCAGGAATCAAGCTGCGAGACGCCACAGATTCTTGTTGACGGAGAGGAAGATTTGTTTCAACAGATCTTTGTGCATTTGATCCGAGGAAATCCATTGAGAGGAATCGCACTACCTCCTGTTTTCAGTTGAAGGAGATGTGAGAATGGTGCATTGCGCATGTGAGCAAACCTCTGTCTAGGTGTATGACACTCTAGACCATGCTGAAACCATTCATTATCCAACCAACATCCAAGGTTGAACGTTCAAAGATTTCTCTGATTCCTGATTGCCAACATTGTTTTACTGCGCTTTGAATGGTAGTTGCCAATGCCATTGCAGCAGTTAATTTATGTCTCCATCAAGACTCTACAAGCTGGAGATGCAGATTTCAAGGAACATTTGAGTTTCTTTACCAGGAGATCAGAATTCAAAGAGACTAATAAGGAACAGTTTGTGACATAGCTAACACTAGCAAAGTCGCTACGAACTGACATTTTGAACTGATTTTTTTTTTTTTTTTCTCAATTTTTTTTTATCGCTTTACTTAAAAGTTATGAACAATTCCCAATATGAACTATTCTCTTAAAAAAAAGAGAACAAGACATTTTTTTTTCCTTTTACTACTCCTTAAAAAGCTTTCTTTCCAGATAGGCCTAAGTTGCTCACTTGTCTACTGGGAAGAAAGGGGGGGGATATGTCGGGGTTATTGGGGGTTGATTAAAATAATAATAGGTAAAAAGAAAAATGATTTTAAAAGCCATGTATATTTTGTATTATGCATACAAGAGATTCTGAACAGGACAGGATCCATCTTGTTTTTAAGGTGAAAGAAGGTTCATATATGTCTTGTTGCAAAATGTCTCTCACAAGCTTACAAGAGAGCATAGAATTTCAACAATAGGGTCTTATAGTTTCAACAGAGATCTTTGTATCTATGTGATCGTAAATAAGGTAATACATACATTTCATCAGATAAGAATCAATTGGCGAGACATCGTACTAGTCACTCATGGCTAGTCTGGCCTGTAATCTTATCTGTATATAACAATGGACAATACCCCAGTATATTCTAGCAGACATTTAAAGATGAACCATATAAGTTTTTATAGGAAACATCATCATATGTAAGATGTATATTAACGATAATACATTGTATTCTTATTAATATAGAAGTGTGAACTTGATACTTATATAATATTAGATATATAATATATATAAGTATACTTTTCTATGATGTGTAAGGACTTGTGCATCTTAAAAACAAATTACTTCATGTTAAGGCATGTGGTAGGAGTGTTTATATAAGAATCACTTTGGACTGGTTTAGTGCTCAAGGTGTCGTAAATATTCCCAAACCTAGACTATATCTGACAGCCCTTTGGCATGGTCAAATAAGTAATTGCTTTTCACTAGCCGACAGGTCAATAGGTCATCAGATAACAAATTGTTTTAAATTATGTTACATACAGAATCTAATGAACGGTACGATACTGCCCTCTGGAGGCGAAATACCAGGTGCAGTCTTGAGATAATTTGAGATATTCCCATATAAAAATATTATATTGTGTTAAATAATATAATTATTGAAATGGCATTACTTGCCAAGATGAATGATGGAAATACAGGTGGATATTTATGTATGTACTGGTAGTCTGGACAAAGTTTTATGTTGTGTTATATGATTAATCTCACATATAGAGGAATCATCCTTAACTTTATGATCTAAGTATGGGGTTAATTATCAAAAGAGGTGTCTATGATCTCACCAGTTTAGGTATAGAATATCCCAACCAATTGGGATAATGTTTCATCCCTCTGGGTTTTACTTATGGTAATTTTTATAGCTCTTTGTTCTTACCATATAAAAGACCAACCCAGATATGAGATAGAGACACACTTTACACTACTGACAACACACCTCACACTTACACCACACACGCTATTACATTTTTCGAAAGACTCATACAGACATACTCCCTGGTCCATCATTCATCTGAAACTTGAAGGGAATCCACCATCTTAAGAAAGGCATCCATCTTAGGACTCTGGTAACGATTTGAAGCTAGCAGCCATAAGTGTGGTAAATATGCCTTGCTGTATTATTTGATTTTATTCAACAATTGTTTATTCTTTCCTTATATGTTTTATATTGCATATTTAAGGGTAATGAGATTACAATCCCAGCCGTATAAGCCATGGTATATTTTTCTCTAAAAAGCTGATTTTTGTTTTTATACATTTTTATTAATATCAGATTCAGTGCATTATTTGCAATTTTAAGTCTTCCGTTTCGCATGGCTTATTCTCATTCCTTCTGCAGTGGAATGACTTTGGGCCCTGTGATTCGCAGACCATTGTAGTCTGTTTATATAGAACATTAATTTATGGCTTATACTATACCTGGGAAGAAATGGTAATCTTGCTTTCATTGTGTTTTGGTTTCACTTTCACTTTGTTTCATTTTACTTTGTTTTACTTTCACTTTCATTATTGAGCTAAACATCACATTGCATTGATTATTTGAAGTTAGCATTTTTTATGTAGAAGTTATCTTTTTGTGTCATTTCTTGTTTGATCATATATCGTGTTTGCATGTCTTGAGAATAAATATTTTTATATATATTCCACACTGTAGACTGTACTCACTAAGATTGGTATATGCTTTTAAAAAGAAATTAATCAATTAAAAAGAATTCACGACATTGATTTATGGCATAAGTGGAGACTCTCCTTTCTCACAGATCTTTGCTTATTAACCATAAATAAATACACTGCTATATTCAGAGCAGTATAAATATTCTGACATAAGTACGAGTGCGAGATATTTATTATTAAATATTCTTACACAGAGATTAGCGTGCGTGCCCCCTTCAATGCAGTGACCAGCGTACATGCCCCCTTCAATGAAGTGACCAGCGTACATGCCCCCTTCAATGCAGTGTCAGCATACATGACCCCTTCAATGTAGTGACCAGCATACATGCCCCCTTCAATGCAGTGACCAGCGTACATGCCCCCTTCAATACAGTGTCAGCATACATGACCCCTTCAATGTAGTGACCAGCATACACACCCCCTTCAATGCAGTGACCAGCGTACATGCCCCTTTCAATGTAGTGACCAGCATACATGCCCCCTTCAATGCAGTGACCAGCATACATGCCCCCTTCAATGCAGTGACCAGCGTACATGCCCCCTTCAATGCAGTGACCAGCGTACATGCCCCCTTCAATGCAGTGACCAGCTTACATGCCCCCTTCAATGCAGTGACCAGCGTACATGCCCCCTTCAATGCAGTGACCAGCATACATGCCCCCTTCAATGCAGAGATTAGCGTGCGTGCCCCCTTCAATGCAGTGACCAGCGTACATGCCCCCTTCAATGCAGTGACCAGCGTACATGCTCCCTTCAATGCAGAGATCAGCGTGTGTGCCCCCTTACTTACCTGGAGCAGCAGCGGTGGCGGGCGGCTTCTCCTCAGTCCCCCGGCGGCGGCTTCTCCTCAGTCCCGGCAGCAGCTTTTCCTCAGTCCCGGCGGCGCGTCTCCTCAAGTTCTTCTGCTCCCGCCTCCTCCTCGGCCAATGGCATGGGGTTTGCCTTGTGGCCAATCAGGAATCAGGTATGAGACCAGCTCCCTGATTGGCCAGGAGGAGGATTCCGTGTGACAATAGCAAATTTTCATTCGCTATTGTCACACAATGGGTGGGCTCGGGGCGCACTGCTCTGCGCCCCGGGTCCACCCTTTGCTGCAGCCTATTAGAGCCTCTGGCTCTAATCAGGTGATGCAAAAAAAAAAAAAGCCCCATTGAACTCCATGCGTCTGGTGCCCCTGCATGCAGATTAGGGGGCCGGACGCATGGATAGGGGGGCGGCGCCCCTGCGCCCCCAACACACCGGCCGCCACTGATCAAGACACATCAAAGTGATTGTAAAGTCTCGTTTTTTTTTTTGTTAAAAATAACAAACATGTTACGCTTCCCTCCTCTGGGCAGTTGGTTCTGCACAGAGACGCCCGGATCCTCCTCTTCTCGGGTACCTCACAGGCGCTCCTGCCCCCCTTACTCCTGTTGAGTGCCCCCACAGCAAGCAGCTTGCTATGGGGGCACCTGAGCCGAGTCACACATCCCTTTGTGCTTTCAGACACAGAGCCGCGGCCCTTCCCTGCCCGCCACCTTTCTGTCCTCATTAGCTGACTGACTTTGATTGACGGCAGTGGGAGCCAATGGCGCGGGTTGAGTCCCGGGCAGCTGAGACACTCCAGCAACATCGCTGGATCTAGAGGTTCCTCAGGTAAGTATTGGGGGGGGGGCTGAGGGGGCTGCTTAAGGCTTTTTATCGTAATGCACCTTCTGCCTTTACAATCCCTTTAATGTACCATATAAAATGACAAAGATTTATTAAACAGAATTATTTTAAAAAGAACTCAATTGCTGTGCATACGGTTTGTCAAAACAGTATATCAAATAAAGGAATTCCTGTCAAATGTACAAAGACAGTGACGCGTTTCGCCGCTGTTGCCACTTCTTCAAGACATTATGTTCATACATGACAGATATCCAATATGAAACATTTCCCATCTAGAATAAGAAAAGATACACAATAAATATAGGATAAGATTAGGCCAGCAGTATACCAGGACAGGTGCCAGGCACTTCCAGCCAATGAGATGCTCCGCGCAGTGACATAATTTCCTTCTTCCACCCTCAGAGCAGAGGAGCTCGCCGCAGTCAGTCCCACACAGAGCTGAGAAGAGAAGGTAAGACCCGTTCATAAGAGAGAAGAGATGGGGGACCAGACCAGTGCCCCCAATATTATATCAGCAGTAAATTGTATTGCAATGATCTCCATTTTATTCTCCAGGGTCTCTGCTAAAAAAAAGATATAATATTTGGGGGTTCTAAGTAATTTTCTAGCAAAAAATACTGATTTGAACTTGTAAACAACATGTGCCAGAAAAAGGCCCGGTCCTTATGTGGTTAATCAGACTACAAGATCTTCCTCTCATACAAGTTGTGGAAGTAGTGAGCGGTGACGGGTCCTAGAATGTTCCAACAAGACGTCTGCCTATAATATAATGTGATAAATACGTATTCTAGTCCATTCTCTCTCTTCATTATAGATCTCCATACCTCCAGCTCACCAGCTGTTCAATGGTAATGAATAATACTTATGTACAAATCTAATGAGAAAACCAGGCGGTCCCGAGGAATATTACGGTCCGTGGGTTTTTCTTTGTCCTGTCCCTTATTTCTGCTTTCCTTTGGCTTTGTATTCAAAACATACATTTCATATTTCAGGATTAGGATTTCCGTAAGTAAGTGAAAAGCTGCGCTTATCCTCTCTGTGTGCAAAATATTACCTGCAAATGAGCAATAGTATAAAAAAATAACAATATAATAAAAATGCCATGACTACTTTAACCACTTTAGGACCGGAGGATTTTCCTGCTGTATGTCCAGGCCACTTTTTGCAACTTGGCACTGCGTGACTTTAACTGACAATTGTGCGACGCCGTACCCAAACGAAATTTACGTTCTTTTTTTTCCCACAAACAGAGCTTTCTTTTGGTGGTATTTGATCACCTCTGCGCTTTTCATTTTTTGTGATATTAACCGCTTAACGTCTGCTCACATTGCTACTACTGCCGCAATGTGGCTCGTTATCGTCTAGCGACGTAGTACTACGTCGCTAGACTCCTCCACCTGTAGGCGGCGCTCGCGCGCCGCCGGAGGCGCGCTCCCGATGTTTTCAGTCACAGCGGGAGTCGGGCCAGGGAAGGAGCGGCGGCAATCGCCGCTGCTCTTCCCCGATCGTCGGGGAATCGAGTGTGGAGATCCGCCCGCTTGTGTAAACAGTGCGGGCGGATCTCCTAAGTGACAGGCAGGGTCAGATCGCAGTGTTCAACATAGCTGAACATCCGATCTGTCCCTGTGTCACTCAGTCACCTCCCCCCACACACGTCAGTAAGCACCAGGCATACATTAACCCCTCCCTCTCCAATAAAATTAACCCCTTCCCTGCCAGTGTCATTTTTACAGTAACAGTGCATATATATATATAGCACTGATTACTGCAGTAATGTCACTGGTACCCCCAAAAGTGTCAAAAATGCCAGTCAAGGGTCCGATCTGTCCGCCGCAATGTCGCAGTCCCGCAAAAAAAATCACAGATCGCCGCCATTACGCGTTAAAAAAAAACACCAAAAATGACAGAAATCTTTCCCTTAGTTAGTAAACGCAATAACTTTTGCGCAAACCAATCAAAATACGCTTATTGTGATTTTTTTTACCAAACATAGGTAGCAGAAAACAAATTGGCCAGAAATGTTAAAAAATTTAGATTTTTACATTTTTTGGGGGGGAATTTCATATAAAAAAATGTTAAAAATATTGTTATTTTTTCAAAATAAACGCTCTTTTTTTGTTTATAGCGCAAAAAGTAAAAATTGCACAGGTGATCAAATACCACCAAAAGAAAGCTCTGTTTGTGGGAAAAAAAGGACGTAAATTTTGTTTGGGTACGGCGTCGCACGACCGCGCAATTTTCCGTTAAAATCGCACAGCGCCGAATCGCAAAAAGTGGCCCAGACGTAAGACAGCAAAATCCTCCGGTGGTAAAGTGGTTAATAAAAAAAGAATGACAATTTTGAAAAAATAACAATATTTTTCTACTTTGACAGTTAAAAAATATCCAATATATTAAATGTTTGTCATATATTTAGGTCAAAATGTATTTAGCTACATGTCTTTGACAAAAAAATTCTCAATGAGCGTATTTTTAACCGCTTTAAGACCGGAAGATTTTACCCAATTCCTGACCAGGCCATATTTTGCGATTCGGCACCGCATTATTTTAACGAACAATTGCGCGGTCGTGCGACGCTGTACCCACATAAAATTGATGTCCTTTTTTTCCCACAAATAGACATTTCTTTTGGTGGTATTTGATCACCTGCTGCAATTTTTATTTTTTGCGCTATAAACAAAAAAAGAGCGTTTATTTTGAAAAAATAACAATATTTTTCACATTTTTTTATATGAAATTCTCAAAAAAAATGTAAAAATCAAAATTTTTTAACATTTTAGGCCAATTTGTTTTCTGCTACATATTTTGCTAAAAAAAAAATCGCAATAAGCGTATCTTGATTGATTTGCGCAAAAGTTATTGCGTTTACTAACTACAGGAAAGATTTATGTCATTTTTATTGTTTTTTTTTAACTAGTAATGGCAGCGATCTGTGATTTTTAGCGGGACTGCGACATTGCGGGGGACAGATTGGACCCCTGACTGACATTTTTGACACTTTTGGGGGTACCAGTGACATTACTACAGTAATCAGTGCTAAAAATATGCACTGTTACTATAAAAATGACACTGGCAGGGAAGGGGTTAACTTTAATGGTGATCAAGGGGTTTAGTGTGTCCCTAGGGGCGTGATTCTAACTGTCAGGGGGCGTTGCTTGTTAGATCATCACAGAGACATACGATCCTACATAGCAGGATCGCATAGCCTGTGTGATGATCTAAGGGAGAATGACAGACAGGTGTCATTACATCAGCCGTCTGCCTTTCTCCCTCTCCTGAGGGAGACCGCGAGTGGCCGACGGTCACACGCACAGGGATGTCAGTGAACGAGCGGGGGCGGGAGCGCGCCACCGTAAGCGTGCGCTCACCCCCTACAGCCCATGTGTCAAACACAAGGCCCTGGGGCCGAATCTGGCCCTCCAGGCCATTTCATGTGGCCCTCGTATCTCTCCTGCAGCTACGGCACCACCCTAGTCTCCACCTCCACCTTGTCTTAGCAGTCAGCAGCAGAGAGGAGGACAGAACTCCTCCGCCAGATCCTACACTTCTCCCTGCAGCCACGGAGAGGCTCATCTTGACCCCCTTCCCTTCTCAGCAGTCAACAGCAGAGAGGAGAACAGAACTGCTCCGCCAGATCCTGCACTTTTCCCTGCAGCCACAGAGAGGCTCATCTTGACCCCCTCCCCTTCTCAGCAGTCAGCAGCAGAGAGGAGGACAGAAATCCTCCTACAGATCCTGTGTCTCTCTGTGCAGCCGAAGCACCCCCTTGTCTCAACCAGCATTCAGAAGACTCTGGCAGCTGACTCCAGCCCTCCCCTTGACCTCCTTCAGACCCTCAACTTTCTGCATCGCAGCTTTGCAGTAGCACAAGGTATTTGGGGTGCACTGTGATGGAAGGGAGGGTGGGGGATCCTTGACTTCTGATGGTGGGAGGCTCTTGACATCTAAATATAAGGTGGGGGGGGGGGGTGAGGTGCTCTGGAAATCTTGTCCTACAGATACAACTGGCCCCTTGAAGGCAACCATAATGCTGATACGGCCCGTGATGCAATTGAGTTTGACACCCCTGCCCTACAGGCTCGTGGGCGAGTGACGTACCCATACATCACTTGGGGAGGAGGGGCTGACCGCCGCAGAGGGGCTGACCGCCGCAGAATATAGTCGTGTGGCAAGTGGTTAAAGTGCAACAGCACATATAAGTCCTTATGATGAAATAAAATAAAAGGTCATCAAGGTTCAAAAACCCAAAGGTGACAAGGGCTGTAGTGACTTTCTTTAGACCCCCAGATCCCTCCACAAGGAGTACCTTTAGAAAAAAAAAAGAAAAATGTTTTTACATGTCCGAAAATATTGGCATTAAAAAAAGGATATCGGTCGATCAGTAATATATATATATATAAAAATTGAGGCATGATCCTAGATCCTAGTGGTGTCGCATCCAATAATTTAGAGATGAAAAAAGGGGAGGGGGGAGGGATACCCCCAGGAATAATAGGACTTTTATGGCATCCACTGATAGATCTAGGACAGAGGGCACCCGACAATCTCCTGGATGGAGATCTCCATCCTCTCCCTACCGGAGGGGCCACCCCACACCGACTCGATCAGCACTTACAGTGATTGTGATTTCTCTATAGAAAGGAGGTATATTTTTACACTGGTCTGTTCCATCTGGAACAATCCCTTTGCAACTGCTACCTTGTAGCCCCCATCCAGGAGATTGTCGGGTGCCCTCTGTCCTATACTATAACTCCAATGGGATTCCCTGAAGAAGCTGCATAGCGAAACGCGTAGTGATCCTTTGGTAGATCTGTGCAGTAGAACCCTTCTGATCCGGGCATAGGAGGTCGGCCACTTTAATGATCTTCAGACACAGACCCTGCTACATGTCGGACCACCTACGGGTTCTTTTGGCTCAGGAGCATGTTGTTACACTGTTGTGCTCATTCACTTTTGTGATGGTTTTTATGTACCGTATATACTTGAGTATAAGCGGACTTTTTCAGCATTTTTTTATGCTGAAAAAGCCCCCCTCGGCTTATACTTGAGTCACGGTCTCACTTACCTTTTCCTCTGTCAGTGCGCATGCGCCGCCGCCGCTCAGGAAAGCCAGTACACATTTGGCTATTACTGGGCAAATGGCGCATGCGCGGTGGCGTGGCCGCGCCATTTTTAAATGTAAGGCGGAAAGGTAAGTTAGACTCCTCCGCAGCCCCTGCATCTCCTCAGGATGCCGCAACACTGCATCTCCTGTACCATCTGTGGCATGCCTGTACCATGCCTGAACCATCTCCTGTGCCATGCCTGAACCACCTCCTGTACCATGCCTGAACCACCTCCTGTACCATGCCCACAGCCCTGCATCTCCTGTACCATGCCCACAGCCCTGCATCTCCTGTACCATGCCCACAGCCCTGCATCACCTGTACCATGCCCACAGCCCTGCATCTCCTGTACCATGCCCACAGCCCTGCATCACCTGTACCATGCCCACAGCCCTGCATCACCTGTACCATGCCCACAGCCCTGCATCTCCTGTACCATGCCCACAGCCCTGCATCTCCTGTACCATGCCCACAGCCCTGCATCTCCTGTACCATGCCCACAGCCCTGCATCTCCTGTACCATGCCCACAGCCCTGCATCACCTGTACCATGCCCACAGCCCTGCATCTCCTGTACCATGCCCACAGCCCTGCATCTCCTGTACCATGCCCACAGCCCTGCATCTCCTGTACCATGACCACAGCCCTGCATCTCCTGTACCATGCCCACAGCCCTGCATCTCCGGTACCATGCCCACAGCCCTGCATCACCTGTACCATGCCCACAGCCCTGCATCTCCTGTACCATGCCCACAGCACTGCATCTCCTGTACCATGCCCACAGCCCTGCATCTCCTGTACCATGCCCACAGCCCTGCATCACCTGTACCATGCCCACAGCCCTGCATCACCTGTACCATGCCCACAGCCCTGCATCTCCTGTACCATGCCCACAGCCCTGCATCTCCTGTACCATGACCACAGCCCTGCATCTCCTGTACCATGCCCACAGCCCCTGCATCATGCCCCTGTTTTGGGTCTCGTGGTGGTCCAGTTGGGTCAAGTAGCTGCTGCATTTCCCACCCTAGGCTTATACTCGAGTCAATAAGTTTTCCCAGTTTTTTGTGGTAAAATTAGGTGCCTCGGCTTATATGCGGGTAGGCTTATACTCGAGTATATACTGTATTCAGAACTTTTTATCAATAAATTTTGTATGTGCTGTATTTATACTATTATTATTATTATATTATTACTATTATACTAGGATTGTACGCTTTATTATGAGATCTATCAGTGGATGCCTTAAAAGTCCTATTATTCCTGGGGGGAGCTATCCCTTTCCCCCCCTTTTTTTGTTTCACTGCTTTAAATGTCTGCAATTTAAAATCCTTAAACGCTACAATTATTCTTCGCACAGCAGTGCCGCCATCACAAGTAAACGCTCGCATCCCGATACACTTGTATCCAACAAAGTCTTTTTTTTTCCAGCAGTCTCTCTTTTACAAAATCCCAACAGGTTTCCCGTTAATTGAGGGCACGGGATAGTCTGGCACCAGGCGGCATTTTGGCAGACCATGATCTCCCAATGTGTAAATCCAGACATACAGCGGCGTTAATTTATACATTATGAAGAACAGCCGAGTCTGACACTGACACTCCTAATATCCTCTGATAAGTATAAAGTATCTGCGGCTTATTAGCTCATAAATCCTCCGCTATTCAATTAGAATGGTGGCGAGATTTACAGCGAGCTCCGGGGACGATGGAGAGCCATTAGCGTTTATTATCATAAGTAAAGGCATTTGCTGGAACCTAGTTGTAGGTCACCAGCCGCTCGCTCTGCGCACAAATACACACGTAGGATCTCACCGACTCTGCCAGCGAGAAACCAGCCATGGTTCATTAATCCCCCCCCCCTCCCCCCCAACCACAGCGCTTATGATGATTATTAGCCTCCATTCTCTATCCCCAAAATAATGACCATCCCCACATCATCCATTACTCCGCCACTACTCATTTATAAATAAAAATGAAATTTAAACTCCACTTCCTATATAATGGAATGGAATGGTCTTTAATCTGCCTCCTCGTTTCCAGGAGCGCCGTGTATTAATTGGAGTAATTTAGCTCGCCCTTGGGACTTCCACAACGCACATACCTCTCTCCAGTCCAGGACAACCTCCTCTAAGTGATGTGTAATTATGACGCACGAACAATGGAATTACTCCGTAACAACTTGTCACATCGGAGGAGAAATATGGAGCTGGGGGTTTCATTAGGGAGTCTCGATGGGGAGGAGCAAAGGACATAAAAAAAATTGCATCGTGATGTCCGTACTATGGCGAGAACAATCGAATGATGAGCTTCTTAAAGTGTCAGGGAATGAATCGGAGAATTTCCAATTTGCCAATTGCCAATTTCCAGCATGGCTGCGCTAATTTGCACACAAATGCTCACATGCACGCATAGGCGCATCTACATGCTGGCGCCCAATGGGCTTTATAAGGACTGCGGTTCTGTCCATAAGTTGCTGGGTTAGCCTTTGTATCCCATGTTCTTGTGTTTGCTGCTCTAATTGGATTACCCATTACTGACCCGGCTTGCCCCTGACCTGTCTAAAGCTTCTCTCCTGGCTCTGACCCCGGCTTGCTTCCATGGACATGCCACTGCCTGCTTTCCTGAGTATGACCCTGGCCTGCAGGGCCGGGACAAGGAGTGGGCAGAAGGGCACTGTGGTATCATGTGAGGTGCAGAGGTGATACGAGGAGATTGGGAGAGGGGATTTGTGTTGGGTTGGGAAGTTTGGGAGGGTAGCAGGGGTTAAGAATTATTCTAGGAGGGGAAATTCTTGGGGGTGTGTGCTAAGAGGATTTGTGCTAGAAGAAATTAAATAGTGGAGAGGGGAGGATTTGTTCTAGGAGGGGACTTTTTTTAAGGGAGGGGGGGTGCTTGTAGGGATGAATGGAGGGTATTTGTGCTAGGAGGGAAAGTTTGGGGAGTGGGGATGGGGGGGGGATTTGTGCTGGGAGCGGGATTTGGAGTAGAAAAGGATTTCTTCTCAGAGGGGAAATTTGAGGGGTAGAGGATTTGTGCTAGGAGGAGTGTTTTTTTTTGTGGGGGGGGGGGGGATTTGGGGAGAGAGAATTTCAGCTGGGGGGGGTGACAGGGCACAGATTTGCACTGGGAACGGGGATTTTAGCAGGGGGGGGGGCAAGTTGCCCTGGGAGGAGGGGGAATTTTATGCTTGGTTGGTAAGCATGCAGATTAGTGGTTATTTCTTTTATTTATTTATTTTTTTTTTGGGGGGGGGGGGGTTTGCTAACACATAATGCTCATACATCCTGGGGGAAGGGGGGGCGCAGTATGGCATGCTCGCCCTGGGCTCTAGATGACCTTGTCCTGGCACTGCTGGCCTGATCTTGACCACGCTTTTGCCTCTGTTCCTGATTGACCTCCTGTGCATGATCCATCCCCCCCCCCCCCCCCCGACTCTGGCTTCGGACTCCACTTCCTGCTCAGCCCTATTGTCAAGTTTCACCTGCTTTTTCAGATCTGCCTTTACTAACGTTCCTGCTCTCAGGTGTCCCTTTATCTGGAATCATCAGGCAGCTGCCTCACTGGCAACCCGTGCTTCTTTGGTGCAGCCCCATCTGTTATTATCCTCAGGGGTGCTCTTCTCTCAGCTGCAAAGAGAGCCCTCCCACCACTTCAGCCTCTGGCCTGGTACGTGACATCAAGGCAATAGTCACATCATTCATTTGGTGAGCTACTATTTAGAAAATCCGTTACGCCCCATACACACGGGCCAAATACCAGCCAAAATTAGCCGATACAATAGATACCGGCCAACATTCAGCCCGTGTGTACAGCCGGTCCTTGTTTGACAGAAGCCAATCTCATGACTGTTCTATGATGGCTTCCTCTGGAGGACATCCTGCCTTGTTGGGGTTGTGCCTCCCCCTCACTTCCATCTTCTGCTCTATAAGGCACCCAAGTCGAGTCACTGACCTCATCATCATCATCATCCCTTCTATCCTCATCATCACTGGAGCCAACCTGGCGATAAGCTGAGGCCGGGGGAATATGACTGCCAATTTGTTGTTTACCAGCGTTCTCCATTCTGATCTTCCTTCCTTCCTCAACCTCAGAACCAACATCTGAATCAAGTAATGGCAGTGCATTGTCAAGGAGCAAGTGGCTGATGCTGTGTTCAAAAAACTCAGCTGACTCCTCCATGCCTGATGTTGGGGCTATGGCAGGAGCTGTGGACAAGAAGGCAGATTTGGCCACGCTGGCAGCTGCAGTGGACTGCACACTAGTCTCTGCTTGGGTGATGGAGGATGAGGACGGTTTAGCAAGCCAGTTCACCACATCCTCTGCATGCTGTGGCTGGATAGCACAGGCAACATCACTAAACAGAGGAAATTATGCTCTGCCTGAGGACTGACAACGTCCACCTTTGCCTCTGGACACATACGCTGCTGGCCCCCTCACAGAGCAATGGGAATGTCTGCCTCTCCTTGTTGGCCTCTTGGACATGATTGGGGGGGGGGGCTTATTACCCAAATTTAATAGATACTAGGAAATGGGTGATTGGATGCACTTTATTGAATGAAAAGTGGCGTTTGGTGCACTTTAAATTGAGGACCGCCGCTGATAGAAATGAGAAAGTTATAAAAAAAAAAAGAAAAAAAAAAGGGGGGAACACCAGAAAAAAGAAGCAGCAACCAAAAAAAAGATTTATACAGCAGAAAATGTAATGTAAAGCTGTTAAACATTGCACTAAACCAGCACTACTACACTCTGCTCACACTACACTGACACTACACTGACACTACACTATACTCACACATGATGCTCACACTACACTGACACAAACTATACTTTCACACACTATACTCACACTACACTAACACTACACTATACTCTCACACACTATACTCACACTACACTGACACTACACAATACTCTCACACACTATACTCACACTACACTAACACTACACTATACTCTCACACACTATACTCACACTACACTGACACTACACTATACTCTCACACACTACACTGACACTACACTGACACTACACTATACTCTCACACACTATACTCACACTACACTGACACTACACTATACTCTCACACACTACACTGACACTACACTGACACTACACTATACTCTCACACACTATACTCACACTACACTGACACTACACTATACTCTCACACACTATACTCACACTACACTGACACTACACTATACTCTCACACATTATACTAACACTACACTGACACCACACTATACTCACACATGATGCTCACACTACACTGACACTACACTATACTCTCACACTATACTCACACTACACTGACACCACACTATACTCACACACTATGCTCACACTACACTGACACTACACTATACTCTCACACACTATACTCACACTACACTGACACTACACTATACTCTCACACACTACACTGACACTACACTATACTCACACAGTATACTCACACTACACTGACACTACATTATACTCACACACTATACTCACACTACACTAATACTCCACTATACTCACCCAACACTGACACCACACTATAATTACACACTATACTCTCACAAAATTAACACTACACTATACTCACACTTCACTGACACACTATACTCACACTAAATTAACACTACACAAATCTCAGACTACACTGACACTACACTATAGTCACACTACATTACCACTACACTATACTCACACTACATTACCACTGCACTATACTCACACTACACTAACACTACACTAACACTACACTATACTCACACATTGACACTACACTATACTCACAAACTATATGCACACTACTTTACCACTACACTATACTCACACTACACTGACACTACACTATACTCACACTACACTGACACTACACTATACTCACACTACACTGACACTACACTATACTCACACTACACTGACACTATACTATACTCACACTACACTGACACTACCCTATACTCACACTACACTATCACTACACTAACACTACCCTGACACTCTACACTCAGAGTCACAATAACACTAACTAGTGATCACTGAGCCCTGCTCTATATATCTCCAACAACACACTGCAAAAGGTTCCTGTGGAAAGTAACTTTTTTATAGCGTGGGGTGGTACTATGAGCACCGAGCCATGATTGGGCAAAGTCATCATGACTTTGTCCTATCAGGGCTCTGACAGTGCTCTGTGCCCTGATTGGGTAAAGTTTTGTACCTGACCAGCAGTCAGGTGGATTGCTTCATCCAATTAGGGCCCGAGAATGCACTGTGCAGTGCACAATGCATTGTGGGGCACTCAGCGGGCGAACATTCTAACAAGAGCCCTGCAAATTCGGGTGTTAACCAAACACAGGAACAATGTTCTGGCCAAATCTATGCTTGGTCCAAACTGCTCACCCAACACTACTCCTAAGAGATTGCCTGCCCAATTTCTCTTTGTTCCTGGATTACACTATTATCTGCCACCATCTCTGACCTCTTCATGTCCCTGGACCACACTATTGTCTGCTTCCTGTCCTAACCTCAGCCTGTGCCTGGAGTATCCCTTTGTCTGCTGCCTATCCTGACTACTACACACCCCTATGTCACACTATTGTCAACTGCCATCCCTGACCTCTGCATATCCCTGGATTACACTACTGTCTATAGCCTACCCTGACATCTGTCCATTTATGGATTACTCTATTGTTTGCCACCTACCCTGACCTCTGCCTGTCCCTGGATTACACTTTTGTCTGCCAACATCTGTCAACATCTGGACTTTGCTACTGGTGAAACACCTGTTGGAACATCCATCCTTGCCTGACATTCCCATGGACCACAGGTGCTTCGCTGTCATAACCTTGCTAAGCCTCTAGTGCCACTTGGCCCGTAACTAAAATATTGTGTAAAATATCCAGAGGGCAGCCAAGCATTAGAAGGCTTGCCCTTCAGGATTGGGGTGAAGCTACACTTGCCAAACTCACATTCTAAGGCCATGGGGGCTAATAATATGCAGGCTAACTGGAATACTGTGTTCAACTTGTTTTATGATCACTGGAATCCAATGGAAGCAAAGCCATACCTGTTCTCTTTACCTACGAAGGAGCCAATGATGTTTGGGTCCCCTGTCAATGACCTTCCCGGCAATGCCACACCTTCTGACACACCAAGGCTAAATAAGGAGGATTTATTTAGGAAAATATTTCCAAAATATGAAAACAACAGAACAGCAATAACAGTGAACAGCAACAGATACCAATTTTGTATAACACCATAAACAATTGGAGGACCAAATGTCTTTGCCCCTCAAACCAAAAACCAAGGAGGGCTTAACTGAGGGGTGTTACTGAGAACTAAAGGTCCATTAGTCTCTCTAAACTCCTCTCACTGGCCAAGGTGTTCATAATCGTTGGGGACCGAGGTCTGGATGTTGGAGTGCTCAGACTTTAGTAGATCCCACGATAATGGGCGTGAATACCCAAACTGTATGCCAAAAATGGATGACACAGTCTCTTTAAGAAGTGGGAAGAAAATTGTGACAAGGTCGTCCAGCGCCCAGGGCAACGATGCCAAACTGCCCCCCCCCCCCCTTGCCTTAGGGTTGGGGTGAATGTGCCTCCATCCCTGCAATAAACCATTGCGCGCAGGGCCCTCCTGCCCACCCCTTGTCCCGGCCCTGGCCAGCAGCCTCTCACCATCAAATGATCTGTGATCACGCCTCCTTCTGTTGTTTGTGTGGAACCAGTGACATCAGCCACAACTCAGGACCGAGAAAATAATAATCTCTCCTTCTCTTCCCTCACTGGCAGCTGCAGAGAGGGAGAATGGCTGAAGTGCTGAATGTGTGTGTGCAGGCGGCTTCTGGGTTACTGACAGCTCAGTCTATGCGGCTGCCCCACTGCCATACCTTCCAACTTTTTGAGATGGGAATGAGAGACACCTATTGGCAAATTCACAGTGCATCCCGAAAGTATTCACAGCGCTTTTATTTTTTCAAAATTCTACAATTAATACCCCATAATCACAACGTGAAAGAAGTTTGTTTGAAATCTTTGCAAATTTATTAAAAATACAAAGGAAAAATTCCTATGTACATAAGTATTCACACCCTTTGCTTCATAATTTAGTGAAGCTCCTTTGGCACCAATTGCAGCCTCAAGTATTTCTGAGTATGATGCTACAAGCTTGGCACTCCTATTTTTGGGCAGTTTCTCCCATTCTTCTTTGCAGGACCTCTCAAGCTCCATCAGGTTGGATGGGGGGGGGGCGTCGGTGCACAGCCATTTTCAGATCTCTCCAGAGATGTTCAATCGGGTTCAAGTCTGGGCTCTGGCTGGGCCACTCAAGGACATTTACAGAGTTGTCCCGTAGTCACTCCTTTGTTATCTTGGCTATGCGCTCAGAGTTGTTCTCCTGTTGGAAGATGAACCTTTGCCCTGGTCTGAGGTCCAGAGCACTCTGGAGCAGGTTTTCTTTAAGGATGTCTCTGTACATTGCTGCATTCATTTTTCCCTCCATCCTGACTAGTCTCCCAGTTCCTGCCACTGAAAAACATCCCCACAGCATGATGCTGCCACCACCGTGCTTCACTGTAGGGATGGTATTGGCCAGGTGATGAGTGGTGCCTGGTTCCCTCCAGACATGACGCTTGCCATTCAGGCCAAAGAGTTCAATCTTTGTTTCATTAGTCCTGAAAATTTTGTTTCTCATGGTCTGAGAGTCCTTCAGGTGCCTTTTGGCAAACTTCAGGCGGGCTGCCATGTGACTTTTACTGAGGAGTGGCTTCCGTCTGGCTAATCTACCATACAGGCCTGATTGGTGGAGTGCTGCAAAGATGGTTCTTCTGGAAGATTCTCCTCTCTGCACAGAGAAACGCTGGAGCTCTGTTAGAGTGACCATTGGGTTCTTGGTCACCTCCCTGACTAAGGCCCTTCTCCCCCCATTGCTCAGTTTGGCTGGGCGGCCCGCTCTAGGAAGAGTCCCTGGTGGTTCCAAACTTCTTCCATTTACCGATGATGGAGGCCACTGTGCTCACTGAGATCTTCAATGCTGCAGATATTTTTCTGTACCCTTCCCCAGATTTGTGCTGCCATACAATCCTGTCTCGAAGGTCTACAGACAATTCCTTTGGACTTCATGGCTTGGTTTGTGCTCTGACATGCACTGTTACCTGTGGGACCTTATATAGACAGGTGTGTGCCTTTCCAAATCATGTCCAATCAGCTGAATTTAGGAAAGGTGGACTCCAATAGAGTTAAAGAAACGTCTCAAGGATGATCAGTGGAGAAAGGATGCACCTGAGCTCAATTTTGAGTGTCATGGCAAAGGCTGTGATAATTATGTACAATTGATTTTTTCCTTTTTTATTTTTTTAGCACTTCCCCCTTGAGGGCTGCCAAATTTAACACTTACGGGTCCCCCTGAGTTACCAACCTTGACATGCACAGTCATCTCACTTTTTCACTTTGGCTCGTCCAATAATCAGTCCAGGGGTATGTTGTTATTTATTTATTTTTTTTATTATAAATTAGGGTTGGGAGAAGGGAATAGTGGGGATACTCTGAATTAACTATGCACAATACTGGAGAACTTCTATCTCTTGGTACAGCCAGGCTGTTGATCCACTTTGACACTGAGGTGAATTTAGCTTTAAGTCTCTTTCCTAAGATGACTTGATGAACTAAGGTTATATTCAGGACACTCTCCTCAGTATCCTCTTTCTTGACTGCCGACACCCGTCCACTAACTATCCTACACGTGGGGTGGCCCCCCTCAGGTCAGGCCCCTTGACACAAGCCCCTATATGCACGGTACTGTTTTTTCCAGTGTCTCCCCTCCAGTCAGCTTTCCTGGACCTCTGGGTTCAGCTCCATTCCTCTGGCCCTCAGGACGACCTCCTGAGGCCATGTGCCACTGCTACAGAGGAGTAGGCAGCAGCCACCCTCCCTCTGGTACTCTGCTCTCCAGCCAAAGACCCCACAGCACATGTGCTCCTGAGTTTTATACAGTATCCCAGAATGCACTGAGGCAACCTGCCCCTGCCCATCACCAGGACTGTACCAAAGCCTATGCATCCATTTGTTAGGTTTCCTCCCACTGTCCAACATGCCTCCATATTGGACCAGTGTGAAACACACTCTAGACATAATGAATCGCATACTGAGCAGACTGAGCAGACCTCACTAACAGATCCTGCTCTCTAATAAGCACAGAGCAATACAGATTTACCTGCTGCTCCTCTGGGCAGACAGAGCCAAAAACTATACTCTCTCATTAGCACCTACCTAGGAGGGTGCTACACTCACCCCCCACCAAACCGAGCCATGTCCTCACTAGCACTTACCTAGGAGGGTGTTACACTCACCCCCTGCCAAACCGAGCCATGTCCTCATTAGCACCTACCTAGGAGGGTGCTACACTCACCCCCCCACCAAACTGAGCCATGTCCTCACTAGCACCTACCTAGGAGGGTGCTACATTTTTGATAAATTTACAAAGATTTCAAGCAAACTTCTCTCACGTTGTCATTATGGGGGATTGTTTATAGAATTTTGAGGAAAATAATGAATTTAATTAATTTTGGAATACGGCTGTAACATACCAAAATGTGGAGAAAGTGAAGCGTCGTGAATACTTTCCGGATGCACTGTAGGTAGGTGTAGGACACAGCCCCCTGCCACGCCCCCTTAAAGGAGAATTATACAAAGAAATTAAAAATTAGTTAAACCCACAAGTGCTTTTTTTTATTACTACTATTCCTTTATATTGGCTTTTACATTTACAAATCCAGCAACTTAGAAATTGGATGAAAGTTTTAGCACTGGGAAATAAAAAGTGCATTTTATATACAACTATATACAGTAGATCAGACCAACATGAGGGACAAATGAGGAGGAAAGAGGGACAGAGGGGCTTTATTCCAAATGTGGGACAGTCCCTTCAAATCAAGGACAGTCGGGAGCTATTCCCTCCACTGGTGCTATGGATCGGGGCTACAATCATATGGGGGTTTTCAAAATGGCTGAAGGTCTCTGAGATCACAGCTGAGGACTTATGGGACTCATATAGTTACTGCACTCTAATGAGACAGCAATCTCTGTTGTCAAAGGACTAGCTAATGACTTTATAAAGAATTGCGCACTAATCCATTCCCATCAGTTATCACTTCTATCTTCATTTTCACATATTAATGACTTCATTCACCCATAACTATGCTTCTTGACAGTTTCTTGGACATAACAATCAATCAACCTTTTCTCGACTATTGATGCTAAAATTTAAAGCTATAAATGACAGCAAAGAAACAACTTTTGGACAATCTTAAGAGAAGGTGAGTTAAGGAAGTAATAAGGAGCTGTCAAAGTCCGGTGGGAGAAAGATGTCCACCCATGGTTGCCAGAGGCGTTCATATTTGGAAACCTTATCTAGGATAACTGCTTCAACTTTAGCATGAATCATTGCTCTGGTGATTCTATGTTTGATTTCAAGGGTGTTCAGGGCGGGGTTTTTCAAGGCCTTTGCGATCATTTGCTTCACATCGTTGGTGACCTGTAGGAGCAATTTAAATTGAAGGTGAGTTACTTTTGGACAATCTCATCCTCTATAATCCCAGAGACCTTGTAGTCTGGCCTAAATCACCACAATTACAAGCATAGATCTTTATACTATAATTTATGGCATTGCAAAGTTACATTTTAGAAAATAGAATTGTAGCCTTACAGCCTTACTACCAGCCTGGGCTTCAGTCAATTCACCATTTTGCATTGTGCCTGCTTTGTGCATGCTCTCTTTTAGTACTCATGTTTGGTAGTGTAGCCTAGGATAGTGTAGCACCCTCCTAGTTAGGCAGTTGGGTTAAATGTCATTTTTTTGCTCCACTGTAGTGAATGGAGCAGTGATTGATTGTTTTGGCCTGATCAGGGTTACTTGAGCTGAGAGTTTGATTACTGCCACCTGCCTCTGAAAGAAGTTTTCAGAGCATAGGGCAGGGAGATTCAAATGATCATTTTAATATTTATCATGCTTCCACCAATCCCTGGGAAGAGGTATCCAAAAGGTGGATTGGGAGGTGATATATGTGTAAGAAGCCTGAACAGAGTTCTTTCCTCTCCAGGAGGATTCCAGTCCTCCTTGGGGGCTGCTGCCCCTGGCCCTGGGTCGGAGTTAGTGAGACAGATATTGCAGTCTGGGCCATAGCAGGAGCTGGGCTGAGGGCCTAGAGAAGATTGCCTGAAGATTACAATTGCTGGAGGGCACTGTTCTGAAGTCCTGGTCTGGAGAAAGATTTTTTTATCTCCCTCACTGAGTATCTACCTGTGGAAGCTGGGTGGCAGACAACTACTGGGGCATTGTGAGTAAAGACCTTGCTGTGGACCGTTAATTGTGCGAGTGCCAGAAGGAAACTAAGTTCCAGAAGCTGCTATATGGACTGGAACTGCAACTATAGAGTCCTAGATATACTGGCCATTCCCTGTTACCTCCAGAAAAGTTTGCCTAGAGAAGATTAGAGAGAAGTTTGTCCTCCTAGTATTGCTAATGATAATTTTGTGACCCCAAAACCCTCTCCTGTTAAAGATCTTCAGCAGTACTAAAAATACTAAAAAGACATCAGCTAGACTGAGTGTGAATTGTTTGTGTTTGTGGGGCTGTGCATGTGTGACTGGTGGCCTATGTACTACTTTGGGAGAACCAGTCTATTTCCAGTGGCCCCTCCAGGGGAAAATGCTAAATGGGGAAACCTAATACTGACCAAATGATGCATATGTGGGTGTGATGGGAGAATCTTGCTTCAAGTAGGACGATTTAGGGCAGCCATAAAAAGTCTCACCATGCCTTTTATTTTTCTCCCAAGGAGTCTACAAAAACACTACTTACTGTTTTATAAAGAGGAACTCCAGGTATGGATATTGTAAACATAATTACATTGGTCCAGCTTAGACCAGATAAACTTAATCCCCAAGGCAAAGATGCCAAACTGAGCCACCTCACCTCCGATTTGATTATCTTCTGCACCGAGGATCACTCTCCTAGTTACACTTCTTCTTGTCTCGGTGTTACTTCGCAACTCTAGGTCCACCGATCAGATTACGCGTGGACCTGTAAGTTTGCAGTGGCATTGTGGGACCTGCTCTGCGTTCTCTGCTTCTGACGATCTAATTGAGCTGATTGTGAAAAGCCATGGACAGTTTAGGCAAGGCCACAATCATTTCTCAGTTGCTTCCATTCCTCTATGGGTATCCTTTGTAGCACCCTTCTAGATAGGTGCGAGGTCAGGTAAATCAGTGGAGATGCCTGTGATAACTTTGGTCTGCTCTGAGTTTCACGGGTTGTGAGTTTCCTGCTTTCGTCTGTCTTCTGGATGGTTCTGAAAGATAGTGGGTTGGGAGAGCCAAATTCACAGTATGAACTTGTATGTTGTCCCAGACAACCCCTGGGAGAGAGCCCAGAAGGTGGCTGCAAGGGATCATAAATAGCTTGAAGCCTAGTGCAGAGGGGTTCTTGTCCAGGAAGAGGAGATCCCAGCCTGAAGGCCTACTGCCCTTCTGATCAGTCCAGTTGTGCATTCTACTGCTTAACAGGGTCTCAGCTTTGCTATATATAAAGGGGGGGGGGGTAGGGGGGACACACGAAGCCCATTGGTCTCCACAAGAAAAGGTTGCAAAAGGAAGGCTCGACTCAGGTTAAGAGGGCAAAACTTTAATCTTTATTTGAATCAAAATCAAAAGTAAGGTGAGACAGACAAAAAATTGTGGCTAAAATGTCTACAGCCAATAGAAAGACCACACCGTGAACTGACTGCTGCAGACGATCACCCTCATCCATACATGTACACATATAGGGGCCCTAGCACTAAACCCTGCACATGTGAGACCAAAACCCTGTCTGTAAAGGATTTACAGCTACACATGGAACCTAATGGGTCATATAAACAGCATGCATTCGCCAAATAATTCCATTCAACTTCTGCTTACAGGGCAGACTGTGGAAGTCGTGCATGCATAATAGACCAAAACCATCCCAGTTGAGAATCCAGATCTGGCCCAATATTTTACCCCTTAATAGTCCAGGCATCTGTCAATCATTGATAGCATCATGTTGCACTTAAATCAGGAGTATGGGGATTATAAATAGGTGGTTGAACCTATGCTGAAGAAGATTCTGGACTCAAGGCAACCCAGTGATGTAGGGGGTCAAAGGGGACGCACCATATCCTGGCTGTGAATATCCTGGAGGGGAAATACGGATGGATCTGGGTATAATTTTTGCTCAGTAGGGGAAGGTGGAGGAGGGAACCACGGGAGAAGGGGAGGGGGAGCCTCTTCATGCAAAGTCCTCAAATTTACAGAGAATCTTCTCTAAACTATTTTATATGCATAAGAAAATTGGTCAAAGTCTCATAGAGGACTGCAGGTAGAGCGCTATGAGACTAAGGTCCTCATATACTGTCCCATACAATTCTAAATCTCTGGCACGTCTCATGGCTCGGGAAGGTACATATTTTGTGATATGGCAAGATCCAATATAGTCCATCAATAATGAGACCACCGGTCTCTAAGTTGGCTTACCATCCCCTTATCCTGTGCCGGGCGTGCTCTTCCTGAGACCGAAAGGACGGATCACCTGAGGGTTCCGGAGGTATGGAGGTATGTATGGATAAGTGTAATCGTCTGCAGCAGTCAGTTCACAGTGTGGTCTTTCTATTGGCTTTAGACATTTTAGCCACAATTTTTTGTCTATCTCACCTTACTTTTGATTTTGATTCCAATAAAGATTAAAGTTTTGCCCTCTTAACCTGAGTTGAGCCTTCCTTTTGCAACCTTCTCTTGGGGAGACCCATGGGCTTCATGTGTCACCTCTACCCCCCCCCCCTTTATATACAGTCTTGTATATAGGTTGCTTAGGCTCCCCAGTCTAAACATGACTGTATGGTAAGGACAAAAAAAAAAAAGTGGTACCACCTCCCAGCTCTTTAGTCTGGCTGGTGGTAATTTTCTTTAGATCGTGTTTTATGGTCTTCTCAGCTTTGCTGGCTGGGGGGCCTATTCTGGTGAACTTTACTGGAGCTGACTGAGGGACTTCTTCTTAGGATCTGGTCTGAAGAATTCACAGGAGATATGTCTGGCAGATATTTGAAGGAGGCATCCAACTATCCAAGGACATTAGTGAGTACAGACCAGTGTGTACTGCCCCCTGTACTTAAAAGTGGAAATTTCTCATGGTGTCCCTGTGGACACGTTTCATTTAAGGAAGTGCTGTGACATCCAAACTGATATGTCTGTTAGTAAATTAGTGATGCGTGAGGAGACCGATGGAGTTGAGGGGGGTTGAGTTGAGGGTTAGAGAGATAGACCTGCATACCCATCTGTCCCTGATTTGGAACAAAGTCCCCCTGTCCCTCTTTCCTCCCCATTTGTCCCTCATTTTGGTCTGATCTTTTCAGTTGTACTTGTCCCTCGTTCCTATCTCAAAAAGCTGTGAGGTATGGATTTGGGTGTCAATGGTTCCAACGTATAAAGAACACCACTGAAATGGAGGAGCTTGCACACTAAGCAAAGGAGACCCAGTCCAAATTCAACAAACTTTGGTCATGTTGGCACCACTTCGTTACAACAGATGAGTACTCTAAGCTCTTGACCTAATTACAAAAGTGATATCTTTGATACCTTCAGGTGGAGGAGAATGGAATCCTGGATCCCCTCCCCCCTTTTCTCCTTCTTCCCTCTCCCGGTCACCCAGGGCCCCACCATCCTACCCCCCTTTTTATATCTTACTCTTGTTTCTCCCTTTGCCCTTTTTTTTTTGTTTAACCTTCAAACCTTTCTATAGCAATCCTCTTCATCCCCCCACAATAAGGAACTCCCTGTACAATAATACTTCTAACTAGCTACCACACCATACTTATAAATTCCCAATATATACACTATATTACAAAAAGTATTGGGACGCCGGCCTTTACACGCACATGAACTTTAATGGCGTCCCAGTCTTAGTCCGTAGGGTTCAATATTGGGTTGGCACATCCTTTACAGCTATAACAGCTTCAACTCTTCTGGGAAGGCCGTCCACAAGGTTTAGGAGTGTCTATGGGAATGTTTCACCATTCTTCCAGAAGCGCATTTGTGAGGTCAGGCACGGATGTTGAATGAGAAGGCCTGGCTCGAAGTCGCCGCTCTAATTCATCCCAAAGGTGTTCTATGGGGTTGAGGTCAGGACTCTTTGTAGGTCAGCCAAGTTCCTCCACCCCAAACTCGCTCATCCGTGTCTTTATGGACCTTGCTTTGTGCACTGATCAAAATCATTTGGTGGAGGGGGGATTATGGTGTGGGGGTGTTTTTCAGGGGTTGGGTTTGGCCCCTTAGTTCCAGTGAAGGGAACTCTTAAGGCGTTATCATACCAAGACATTTTTGGACAATTTCATGCTCCCAACTTTGTGGGAACAGTTTGGGGGTGGCCTCTTCTTGTTCCAACATGACTGCTCACCAGTGCACAAAGCAAGGTCCATAAAGACATGGATGAGCGAGTTTGGGCTGGAGGAACTTGACTGGCCTGCACAGAGTCCTGACCTCAACCCAATAGAATTCCTTTGGGGTGGGCCAACTCAATATTGAACCCTACTGACTAAGACTGGGATGCCATTAAAGTTCATTTGTCTGTAAAGGCCGGTGTCCCAATACTTTTACACTCCCCTGGTAAGGAGCTTTCATCCCATTGACCATCACACTAATGTATCATGAGTTGTAAATAAAGTCATTTTTAGCAGGGGTTCCCTGAGACCTGAAAATTATTTCAGGGGTTCCTCTGTGTTAAAAAGGTTGAGAAAAGCTGCCCTGAAGAGAAGTGCCTCACAGATCACTATCATCTTCTAAGAAACCTTATAGGAACTTGAAAAAGCAATTTCACATCTGTAAAGTCTATACAGGTGGTAGACAAATGCTATTAAAATTCTCTCTTTATCATTTACAGAATCCAAGCAATTAACAATCTTTTATATACAGGGAAGGTTCTTTGTTTCCAAATTTAGAACATGAGCTGACACTTTAACGAGTTTTATATTTTACACAAAGATTCCACAAGAGTCGTTGCCTCATCAGCTGGACCCGCTCATCTTCTCTTGGTTGGTTTTTATGATGTGTCAATGACTACTAGTATCATCACATCATCCTTCCCGGACAGAAAAAAAAAAATAAACTTTTGCAACATCATGACAGCGCCATCTTCTCTTTAAAGGTTGGCTGCCAAGCGTTGCCCAGATGATCCATAAGAGTCTAATGAGGAACAAAGGGACTGGTGAGTCATGTAACCTTTCACCCCATGGCTACAAATCCAACAATTGTAGCACTGTCTGGGGCTATATAAATCAGCACTATATTGTTTACTGCCTGTAATAATGTGCTAGAGACAGACAATAACAGCTCTGTTGGTGGATTTCACAGTGCATGTTCTCTGTGCATTATGTCTAATTGATTTAGTTGCCCTGAAGGTCTTGTTTCATAGGTCCTTCTATGCCGCTCATACTGTTTTACTGTTAGGTTTTATGGGGCATAAACACCTCCCTCCTCTGATCCATTAAGTGTACCTCTCTAACAACATTCCTCAGCCAGGACTCTTATGTTACCATATGTTCATAAAGTGCGTTCTAATGGAGCTTTGTTCATTTCTATTTCCAGCACTACCAGACACAATCAAATTAGATAATGGGACCGATTTGTTAAGTGCTCAATATCCCCTAATGCCCGGACTCAATCGCGGGATCACAATAAGCGGAGGTAAAAAGTACATAAAAGTTTTAATATTTAATTACACAAAGACATCAGTCAACACAAAAACAGCGGAGAACTTACGCAGTAAACAGAAGCCCAGTTGGTGTTGCTTTGTTTTTAAAACCTGATCACCAGATCTAAACCTAAAAACAAAAATGCAAAGCTGAATTCCAGGTATGGCGATTTATACATTGGTCCAGATTGGACTGATGTGAGTACACTATAATGTTAAAAGTATTGGGACTAATATAAAATAAATGCAGTGCTTTTAATGTGAGTAGAGTCCATAACATTAGGAGATGTTCATAGATGGGGATCCGGTGACTGTGGTTCCACACGACAGCTGCTAGTGAAAAGCCACCACCGATAGAGGGGACATACACTGACCCTTACCCCCAAATGTTGGACTACTCAATCAAAAGTAGTCAATAAAGCTTTTTTGTAATGAACTTTAAGCAGTCACATACCTGGGGTCTCTTGGTGTCCATCAAACTATATGTAGCACTGTCCCCGTAGGGCTTGCTGCATGATGACTTCTCGGGCCTCCTCTGGTTACCGGCACACAGCCACTTATGGCACTTTTCCACTGCAAGTACCGGCTTGGCTCTACTCAGCCCTGCTTGGCCCGGTTTGCTTTTCCACTGCTGGTACCGCATGGTACGGTGTTGGAACGGTTCGGTACGGTACGGTATGGTTTGCTTTTCCACTAAAGTAGTACTAAAGTTAAGTGGGTGGGATAACAACGGGGTGGGTGGGATTCTCTGACCAATCAGTGGCTAGTAGTGATTGCATGCAAAGGATTGTGGGATATGGTACCGGGTATGGTACCTCTTGGAACCACAATCGAGGTGGTATTGTTTTTGAGAGCCGTACTGTTCGGTTCCATGCAGTGGAAAAGCGCCGCCGTACCGTACCGAACCGTTCCAACACCGTACCATGCGGTACCAGCAGTGGAACAGCACAAAAGCGAGCCAAACCATTCGGTTCCATGCAGTGGAAAAGCGCCATAGGGAACAGTTCACGCATCCCTCCTTACTTCCGATGGCTCGTCACACAATAAACTGTCCAGGGGTGTTGTTTTTTAGTGTTTATTTTGGAACTTGGATGGGAGAAGGGAATATTGGGATACTCCAGCTGGAACTATTCACAATGGATTAGGACTAATATAAAATAAATGAAGCGCTTTAAATGTGAGTAGAGTCCATAACATTAGGAGATGTTCATAGATGGGGATCCGGTGACTGTGGCTCCACACGACAGCTGCTAGTGAACAGCCACCACCAATAGAGGGGACATACACTGACCCTTACCCCAAATGTTGGACTGCTCAATCAAAAGTAGTCAATAAAGCGTTTTTGTAATGAACTTTAAGCCGTCACATACCTGGGGTCTCTTGGTAACTGTGTCCATCAAACTATGTGTAGCACCCCGTAGGGCTTGCTGCATGATGACTTCTCGGGCCTCCTCTGATTACCGGCACACAGTCACTTAGGGTACAGTTCACACATCCCTCCTTACTCCCGATGGCTCGTCACACAATAAACAGTCCAGGGGTGTTGTTTTTTAGTGTTTATTTTGGAACTTGGATGGGAGAAGGGAATAGTGGGATACTCCAACTGGAACTATTCACAATGGATTAGGACTAAAATAAAATAAATGCAGCGCTTAACGTGAGTAGAGTCCATAACATTAGGAAATGTTCATAGATGGGGATCCAGTGACTGTGGTTCCACTAGTGAAAGGCCGCCACCAATAGAGGGGACACACACTGACCCTTACCCCAAATGTTGGACTGCTCAATCAAAAGTAGTCAGTAAAGCATTTTGACATTGTGTGATGAGATTGAGATTTTGCATACTTTAAAAGTCCCGCAACTGAGAAAAAGAAATGCTGCTTTAGATCTCTATTGAAAGTTACCAAGAGGACAAGCTCCTTCTGTGTCCTAAAGGGCATTCTTACCTTTTGCAAATAACTGTTGCTAAAAGATTAGGGTATGGGAAGTTTTCTCTTGATTTGCACTGTGCAACATTCTGGGTTTTGATGAAGAAATCTCCTTTTTGTATACAGGTCCCCACACCACTGTGTTATTGGCCTTATGTACTGCTTGCTCACAAAATGTTGGAAGAGAGGTTATACGGGAGCTGGCTTAACAATTTTTGTTTGCAAGCATTCAAACCTGAAGAACCCAAATTTCTATGAATAATTACATTCCCTACACTCAGACAACCTTTGCAGGTTCTGGACTTTGAAAATATATAGAGAGGAGAAGACTGCAGATAGACAGGTTTTTGTTCTGGAAGGAGTGTGTTATATGTAGCACCCTCCTAGGTATAGTTTTGAGTCCCGTCTGCTTACCAGAAGGACTGCAGGTAAATCTATATTGTTCTTTGCCTACCAGAGAGAAGGATCTGTTAGTGAGGTCTGCTCATTGTGCTCAGTTGCAACTCGTTCTGTCTGCAGAGTGTTTCACACTGGTCCAATAGGGAGGGATATTGGACAGTGCGAGGAAACCTGGCAAATAAGTGCACATGCGTTTGATACAGCTCTGGTGATTTGGCAGAGGAAAAGTGCATGCTGGGATACTGTATAAAAGCCAAGAGCAAATGTGCTTGAGGCCTTTTGGCTGGATAGCGGAGTCCCGGAGGGATGGGCGGCTGCCTCCTCCTCTGTAGAGGTGCCATGCGGCCTCAGGGAGTCGACCTGAGGTCCTGGAGAGTGCTAGTGAGGAACTGAACCCAGAGGTCCGGTGAAGCTGACTGAAAGGGGAGACACTGGAGGATCTGATTCTGCAGTACAGAGAGTACAGATCTGTGTCAAGTGGCCTGACCTTAGGGGGGGCCACCCCTGCAGCTAGAAGAGCCAGTGGACGGGTGTCAGTGAAGGGGATGCTAGAGAGTGTCCCAAAGATAATGTAGATTCACCAAGTCTATTTCTGGGGAGAAAAAAACAAGGAGACTTAACCCTTTTCATACATGTGGCAGTATAGATTAAGCAGTGCAGCTGCTTCCACAAGCAACCTGGTGAGGCCAAGTGAGAGTTGTTATCTATTGTGAATAGTTCCAGTTGGAGTATTCCACTACTCCCTTCTCCCATCCAAGTTCCAAAATAAACACTAAAAACCAATTCCCCTGGACTGTTTATTGTGTGACGAGCCATCAGGAGTAAGGAGGAATGTGTGAATTGTTCCCTAAGTGACTGTCCGCTGGAAATCAGAGGAGGCCCGAGAAGTCATCATGCAGCAAGCCCTATGGCGACAGTACTACACATAGTTTGATGGACACAGTTACCAAGAGACCCCAGGAGTGTGATGGCTTAAAGTTCATTACAAAAACGCTTTATTGACTACTTTTGATTGAGTAGTCCAACATTTGGGGTAAGGGTCAGAGTGCGTCCCCTCTATCGGTGGTGGCTTTTCTACTAGCACCTGCCGCGTGGAACCACAGTCACCGGATCCCCATCTATGAACATCTCCTAATGTTATAAACTTTACTCACGTTAAAAGCGCTGCATTTTTTTATATTATTGACATTGTTTTTACCAGAAAACTGTGCTAGCTGGTTTTATTTGTTTATCGTTATCACACTTTTACTACGAGCGCAGGTGTTTTTGAGTTTTTTTAAAAGTATTGGGACGCCTGCCTTTACACACACATGACCTTTATTGGCATCCCAGTTTTAGTTTGCTGGAAAGAGTTTAAAGCAATGTGCAGAGGGTCCATCCAGAATTTGCAGTATAGACCAGCCTTTTTCAACCAGGGTGCCCAGGACCCTGGAGATTTTTTAGGTTTCTTCAGGTCGGCCTTGGCAAAATGCCTAGAAATTGCCCAAAAATTATATACAAGCCAGTGGGCGGATCAAGCCTGCCTATTCGTTACGTAAAACCACAAGTTGTCATTGTGCATCATTACAACCTTCCAGCTGCCCGTGACATCACTGGTTGATAAGGAGGATGTTGGCAGAGATGTATAGTAACGAAGTAGAACTACTTAAGTACTGTACTTAAGTACCGAAATGCGGTATCTGTACTTTCCTAGAGTAGAATTTTTTTCTCCTACTTCTACTTTTACTTCACTACATTTTTTCGATGATTTCGATACTTCTACTCAAGTATTTTTTTTTTTGTGCTGCATAGTTACTCGTTACTTTTAAAAAAATGACCACTGCCAGAACAGTAGATGGCAGGTTGCATAAAGTTAAAAAAAATGTGTATAATGTCATTTGTAAATCAGCGCATAGGAAAATAAAGGCTGTGTATAATAAAAGCTGCTATACCAAATCTTTCCAATAAAAAGAAAATATGAAACAAACAAATAAATGGTGCTACAGCGCTTAAAGTGCATCAAGAAACTACTAACAAACACAGGTTAATCATTTGAATAAATCATTTGAAATAATAAAAACAATATGGTGTTCATACTTTTGACTTCTTTCTTTAATAACTACATAACACAGTACTTGTACTTCTACTTTCAGTACTTGAGTAGAATTTTTTTTTTATAACTACTGGTACTTTTTACTTTTAGTACTTAAGTAGCAAATTTTTTGAAAAAACTACTTGCAATACTTAAGTAAAAAAAATGTTGAATACTTTAGTATTTCTACTTAAGTAACTTTTTCTGCGAGCACTTCCACTTCTACTCAAGTAATTTTTTGATCGAGCACTTGTACTTTTACTCAAGTAGAAATTTCAAGTACTTTATACAAGTCTGGATGTTGGGCACTTGCACAGCATCCTTGTTTGCCAATTCCCTGCCCCTCTCCATCAGCTCTGGTATTACATTAGTTGAGTGGGGGACAGAAACGGAGGGAGAAGAGAAACATTGGAATAGTAATCAGGACCAGTGTGCAAAGGTGTGTTTGCTTTGAAAGAATAATCTAATCTCTTTTAACATTGGGCATCCTATGTGTGTGGTTGTTGCTGCGTTATGGAAAAATATTAGTTTCATTTTTGAACTTTAGAATGGGGTGTCTCCAGATTGTGTGAAATTTTAAAGGGTGCTTGACTGAAAAAAAGGTTGGGAAACAATGGAATAGGTAAGCCTTATTATTGTAATGTTCTGGTACCTTTGGGTACCCTAATTACTCTTTCATAAGTGTATGCGCCCCACCATTCTCTTTTGGTAAGGTGCGCATACACCTTTAACCACTTAAGCCCCGGAGGATTTTCCTGCTAAAAGACCAGGGGGTATTTTGCGATTCGGCACTGCGTGACTTTAACGGACAATTGCGCGGTCGTGCGACGCTGTACCTAAACGAATTTGACGTCCTTTTTTTCCCACAAACAGAGCTTTCTTTTGGTGGTATTTGATCACCTGTGCGATTTTTTGATCACGCGCTATAAACAAAAAAAGAGCGACAATTTTGCAAAAATAACAATATTTTTCACATTTTTTTATATGAAATTCCCCAAAAAAAAAAAGTAAAAATCAAAATTTTTTAACATTTTTGGCCAATTTGTTTTATCCTACCTATGTTTGGTAAAAAAAATCGCAAAAAGCGTATTTTGATTGGTTTGCGCAAAAGTTATCGCGTTTACTAACAAAGGGAAAGATTTTTGTCATTTTTGTTGTTTTTTTTTTTAACGCGTAATGGCGGCGATCTGCGATTTTTTTTGCGGTACTGCGACATTGCGGCTGACAGATCGGACCCTTGACTGACATTTTTGACACTTTTGGGGTTACCAGTGACATTACTACAGTAATCAGTGCTATACATATGCACTGTTACTGTAAAAATACACTGGCAGTGAAGGGGTTAACTTTATTTGGGAGGGAGGGGCTGTGTGTGTCCCTAGGGGCGTGATTCTTACTGTGATTGGCTGTGGCTCTAGCTGTAAGGACACTGATCAATGGATCTACATACTAGATCCGTGTAATCAGTGTCTTTACAGCGAGGAGAATGACAGGCAGCTTGTTTACACAAGCTGCCTGACATTCTCCCTCTTCCCCCGACGATCGCCGAGTGGCCGGCGGACATCGGGTCCGCTGGTCACACGCGCGGGGGGGTGCGTGACCGCGCGGGAGCGGGAGCGCGCCTCCGCGGGCGCGCGCTCGCTCCCCAGACCCTCCCAGGCTAGTGACGTTAATTAACGTCACTCTGCCTGGCAGGGGCTGACCGCCGCAGTAAATCTACTTGCGGCGGTCGGCAAGCAGTTAAGACTGATGCTGTCATCACTGAGCGCCGGACTGGATGGCTATTTAGATCGCCGGCTCTCACTCACATGTGTTCGTTCAAACTGCTTTGTGCCTTGATGCTAACCTGTCTTGAAGCTCTCATGCTTGCAAGCATACCTCGCTGTCGGAACCACGCTGCGCTGATCCCTGTATCCCGCTACCGGATCATCCGCTCTTGCCGAACCTCTCCTCTGCTACATTGCTATTAGTGATAAGTACCCCACAGGGGAAACCTCTATAACTTTCATACTAAGGCTTACACTATCTAGCTCTGCATACTAAGGACTATTACTACATCTGCATTATCTAAGATTGCTAGCTCTTGAGCCTACTACCACCTGTTCTTGCACTGGGTTGATCTCTCTTGTATGTCCACCTGCTACTCTATCATCTGCTACCATACATGATTGCTAAACCTATCTGCATCCCATCTGCTACTATCTTACTTTCAAGAACATTTCCTTTCAAGTGTCTGTCATCTACCATCTCTACCCAACCTGTCTCTTCAGCCTATCATCACTGTGTTACTATATACATAAGTCACTCTAGGAAACATCTTATTGAGTGTGTGTATTTACTTGCTGAATTGAGATCATCCACACATGATGAGTCATTGAGAGTTGGGATTGGTGTCTCAGCGTTTCTCTACATGACTACTGAAGTGGAATATTTCTGCAGCTGAACATCCACATCATACATAAAACGCAGGAGCGTTACAATTATAGACTTACCTATAGCTAAAAATCAGTCCCTAGGGGACATCTCCACCGGAGGGGCTAAACCACAGTGATTGGATCGGCATCTCTAGGAGCTGTGACTCTTTGACAGGAAGGAGATATATGTACATATTTGTTAGTTCCGGCTGGAACAACTCTACCGCTATCGCTACTCTGCACCCCCCTTCCAGGAGATTGTTGGGTGCCCTATGTTCCTGTATTATAATTTCAATGGGATCCCCTGAAGAAGCTGTATAGCGAAAGGTGTAGTGATCCTTTGGTACATTTGCACATTAGAACCCTTCTGATCCTGGCATAGGAGGTCGGCCATCTTGATGGTCTTCAGACACAGACCCTGCTTCATGTCGGACCATATATGGGTTCATTTGGTTTAGGAGCATGCTGTTGCACTGTTGTGCTCACTCATCTTTGTGACGGTTTTTATGCATTTTTATACTAATAAATTTTGTATGTATTTACACAATTGGGGATTGTATGTTTTTTATGAGATTAACCAGTAGATGCCTATAAAGTCCTACTATCTCTGGGGGCTATTCCTTCCCTCCTTCTTTATAGCTAAGAATCAGCCAAGAGAGTTTACTTAGTAAAGTAAGTTTAGTTAGAGAAAGGACATTATTGCATATTGTGCAGGAAAGTTGTTTACTTTGCTCGAAGCCTGGCCTGAAGCTACTCAAGTGGTACATGTGGGGTCCTAGAATTTCATTCTTCAGAACCGGGGTTTGGACTGAGCACATTGGGGTCTGTGAAACCTCACTACATACAAAAGTTTTATTTGCTATATAGTGAAGGGAAAAACGTATTTGATCCCCTGCTGATTTTGTACATTTGCCCACTGACAAAGAAATGATCAGTCTATAATTTTATTGGTCGGTTTATTTTACCAGTGAGAGACAGAATAACAACAAAAATATCCAGAAAAACGCATTTCAAAAAAGTTATAAATTGATTTGCATCTTAATGACTGAAATTTAGTATTTGACCCCTTCGCAAAACATGACTTAGTACTTGTTGGCAAAACCCTTGTTGGCAATCACAGAGGTCAGACGTTTCTTGTAGTTGGCCACCAGGTTTGCACACATCTCAGGAGGGATTTTGCAGATCCTCTCCAAGTCATTAAGGTTTCGAGGCTGATGTTTGGTAAGTCGAACCTTCAGCTCCCTCCACATATTTTCTATAGCATTAAGGTCTGGAGACTGGCTGAGCCACTCCAGGACCTTAATGTGCTTCTTCTTGAGTCACTCCTTTGTTTCCTTGGCCCTGTGTTTTGGGTCATTGTCATGCTGGAAGACCCATCCACGACCCATTTTCAATGCCCTGGCTGAGAGAAGGAGGTTCTCACCCAAGATTTGACAGTACATGGCCCGGTCCATTGTCCCTTTGATGCAGTGAAGTTGTTCTGTCCCCTTAGAAGAAAAAACACCCCAAAAGCATAATGTTTCCACCTCCATGTTTGACAGTGGGGATGGTGCTCTTGGGGGTCATAGATAGTATTCCTCCTCCTCCAAACACGGCAAGTTGAGTTGATGCCAAAGAGCTCAATTTTGGTCTCATCTGACCACAACAGTTTCACCCAGTTTTCCACTGAATCATTCAGATGTTCATTAGCAAACTTTAGAAGGTCCTGTACATGTGCTTTCCTAAACAGGAGGACCTTACGGGCACTGCAGGATTTTACTCCTTCATGACGTAGTGTGTTACCAATTGTTTTCTTGGTGACTATGGTCCCAGCTGCTTTGAGTTTATTGACAAGATTCTCCTGTGTAGTTCTGGACTGATTCCTCCCCATGCTCGTGATCATTAAAACTCCACAAGGTGAGATCTTGCATTGAGCCCCAGACCGAGGGAGACTGACAGTTATTTTGTGTTTCTTCTATTTGCGAATATTCACACCAACTATTGTCACCCTCTCACCAAACTGCTTGGCTATGGTCTTGTAGCCCATTCCAGCCTTGTGTAGGTCTACAATCTTGTCCCTGACATCCTTGGACAGCTCTTTGGTCTTGGCCATGGTGGAGAGATTGAATTCTGATTGATTGCTTCTGTGGACAGGTGTCTTTTATACAGGTAACAAGCTGAGATTAGGAGCACTCCCTTTAAGAGAGTGCTCCTAATTAGGGATGGCCTTGCGGTTCGCCTGGCGGTCGATTCGCGGCAAATTTTGCTTGTTCGCTACCCGCCAATTTTGCGAACACATGGCGTTGTTCGCGGCAGCCATATTAGTTTACATTGGGAAGAACTTTGACCGATGACAGCCGTCAGGTGGAACGGGACAGCCAATTGAAACATTTCAACACATGGACATGCCCCCCTACCTTATAAATAGACCAGAGCTGCCGGCCATTTCACATTCTGCTTTTTGTCAGCGTAGGGAAAGGTTGGCTGTGCGCATCAGGGACAGATTGCCAGACACAAATAGCTCTGTTAAGATCCACAAAAGTCCTTTCAGGGCTGCTATTTGGTATAGGTGTGCTACACTTTCCTTTTAGTTTAGGGACAGGTATGCTGTGTTCATCAGGGACAGATCGAGATCGGCAGTGACACAAATCCTTCTCTGTTAAGATCCACAAAAGTCCTTTTCAGGGCTGGTATTTATTTGGTATAGGTGTGCAGTGCACTATATAGGGGTGTAATCCACGGTATAATATACTTTGTAATATAGAAAGCATATTATAGTGGATTTCTATTGTGCACTGTGCTGCATTGTGACAGGTGTGGTGACTGAGCGTTGCTGCAGCAATACTACAAACAGTGACAAAAGCACTTTTAATGTATTATAACTGGTGTGATAGACCAGGTCCCCCCCCCCCCCCAATACCACATATTGAAATGGGGTGTCATCTGAGTATTCTTTTACAAGTGTATTTATGTCCTGCAAAAATTTTGCCTCTTTTGCTGTGTTAACTCTGATACACACAGTGCCAAACTCAATGGCCAATTTTTTGAACAACTGGTGTGATAGACCAGTGGCCCCCCAATACCACATATTGAAGTGGGGTGTTATTTAACAGTATACTTTTCTAAGAGTGTATTTTAGTCCTGCAAAAATGTGGCCTCTTTTGCTGCGTTAACTGTGCTACACACAGTGACAACAGTTACTGGCCAATTTATTGTAGAACTGGTGTGATAAACCTGTGCCCCCCCCCCCCCCAATATCACAGATTGAAGCGATTCTCTAGAGACTTTTGTCACAGGGTAATTTAAAAACATGACAGGCAGAGGAAGAGGCAGACACTTATGCAGGGGTGGTAGGGGTAGGGCAGGAGCAGTAGGCCGGAGCCAAAGTGTGAAGTTTCAGAAGGTGCGTTTGATTACGTCAAAGGACGCACCAGACTTGGTTGAGTGGCTCACAAAGCCTTCTTCTTCGGCACCCCCCTAATCCTCTCTATCTGCACCCTCTTCACTCTCTGCTGTGTGCACCCCAAAAGACACCACCACAAACACCACCACCACCACATACCCTCCGCTTGAGTCACTGGAATTATTTTCCGATCCATCACAAGACATTTGCGATGTGCAGCCATTGTTGGCATTGGATCAGGAAGAGGAGGTAGCAACAGCCACCACTCAGCAGTCTGACGACAGTACCCAGATCAGCTCAACCATGTACAGTCACATCTGGTGCTCCCAGGATGCCGGCACATGGCTCCGCAGTGTGGGCTTTTTTTAATGTGTCCGTTGCTGACAACAGTGTTGCCATCTGCAGCCTTTGCAGTCAATGCATAAGTCGCGGTAAGCCCAACACTCACCTAGGGACGACCGCCTTAAGAAGGCACCTGAACTCCCATCACCGAGCCCAGTGGGAGCAACACCGTCAGAACCCACAAAGCCACACTCCAGGCTCTCCCCGTCCAGCCTCTTCTCCTTCTCCTTCTCCTCTCTCCTCACAATTGTCCTCCACTCCACCGTCCATCATGCCGTCGTCACGTTGTTCTGGAAAAAGGCAGGCTTTTGTGGCATAAATGTTGGAGTGGAAAAAAATGATGACGCCGGATGACCCTCTTGCCCAACGTTTGACTGCTGGCTTGTAGGAAATGATAGCCCGCCAACTACTGCCATATCAACTGGTGGACTGGGAGGCCTTTCATAAATTTGTGGCCATTGGAACACCACAATGGAAGGTCCCAGGCAGGAAATATTTCTCGCAGAAGGGCATTCCAGAGCTGTATGGCCATGTTTAGCGGCAAGTGAATATATCTCTGGCACACAGTGTTGGTGCCAAGATACATCTGACCACAGACACATGGTCTAGCAAACACGGGCAGGGAAGGTATATCACTTTTACTGCCCACTGCGTGAATCTTCTGACGGCCGTCAAGCATGTAACCCATGGCACCCGTGTAGATTTGGTTGTACCGTCACGGATAGCATGCAGGCCTGCCTCTTCTTCTCTTCCTCCTCCATCCTCCCTCTCCTCCTTGGCTGACTCCTCCTTTTCCGCTGCTACCGTCTCTTCCGCTGCGCCGCCCAAGATCCCCAGAACCTATTCCACATGCCAAGTGAGACGTTGCCATGCTGTGCTGCGTCTGTTGTGCCTGGAAGCCAAGAGCCACACTGGTCCTGCACTCCTTTCAGCTTTGCGTTCACAGGCAGATCAGTGGCTGACACAGCTTAATTTGACAGTTGGTAAAGTGGTGTGCGACAATGGTGCCAATCTGCTGAGCATGCTGAAACAGGGCAAAATAACACATGTGCCATGCATGGCACACGTCCTGAACTTGGTTGTTCAATGATTCGTTGCCAAATACCCTGGGGTCCGGGATGTCTTGCAGCAGGCCAGGAAAATCTCAGGCCATTTCAGAAGATCTTACACAGCCAAGGCTCACCTTGCTGACATTCAGCGGCGACACAACCTGCCCGTCAGGCGTCTTATTTGTGACTACCTGACGCGATGGAACTCTACGTTGCATATGCTTGATAGGCTGCTCCAGCAGAAACGTGCAGTTAACAACTACCTGTACGAACTTTGTGGCAGGACAGGTTCCGGGGAACTTGGGTTTTTTTCACCTCGCCAGTGGCTGCTCATGCGGGATGCATGTAGACTTCTGCGGCCATTCGATGAGATCACCAAACTGGTCAGTCACGGCCAGGGCGCCATCAGTGACATCGTACCTTACGCCTTCTTTCTGGAGCGTGCATTGCTTCATGTCATTGATCAAGCCGTCGAGGAGCAGGAGCAGGAAGATGAGGAAGTGGCAATGTTGGATGAATTCCCAGTGGGTGCTACTCCATCTGAGACAAGTCAACAACAGGAGTCTGAAGAGGAGTTAGAGGAGGATGGTGCTGGGGCGGATGAGGAGGAGCAAGAAGAGCATGCTTTAAACCTTTCTGGGATCCCTGGTGTTATCCGTGGATGGGGGGAGAACGAGGACGACATTATGCTGGATGATGAGCTGGAGCCAGGCCACTACACCGCTTCCAGTTTAGTTCGAATGGGGGCCTTCATCCTCCAGTGTTTTAAGGGGAACCCCCATTTAAAAAGCATAAAGGGCCAGGACCAGTACTGGGTGGCAACATACTTAGACCCCCGGTACAAACAAAAATTGGCGGAAATGTTACCAGCATCACAGAGGGCGGTCAGAATGCAGCACTTCCAGGCCTTGCTGCGAGAAATGCTGCATTCTGCTTTTGCGTGCGCTGGCAGAGGAATTTCCAGTCACAGAGAGACAGTTGCGGGTAGCATTTCAACAGCGCCTGCAAGAAGAGGGCAGCTGTACTCCGGATCCAGCACCAGGGAATGCCTAGACCGACAGGTGTCTGACTACATCGGGTTAACGGCCGATGTGGACGCTCTGAGGAGTGGTGAACCCCTGGACTACTGTGTGGGAAGGCTTGACCTCTGCCCAGAGCTTGCACAATTTGCAATGGAACTGTCCGAAAGGACGTTCAGCACAGCAGGGGGGATTGTGACCGATAAGCGCACTCGCCTAGCTCATGACAGTGTAGACTACCTCACATTTATAAAAATGAATGAGGCATGGATCTCTGAGGAATTCAACACATGTGACCAGTAGACCATGTTTCATTGAAATTCCTCATGACAGGCCACAAATATCTGCCAGACCGCAATTCACCCACAACAATTCCTTGTCCTTGTCTTTGCTAAATACAGCGGCATAAAAGGCATTTCATGTCCATTGAATGCCTAATTTTTGGGGCCTTTCATGGCCGACAATTATTTTTTCTATCAATGCCTAATGAACCTTCAGCCACAGAATACTATGTTCTTAGCTGTCAGGTAAACCCATGTGGGCTAATCTTTGGGGCCTATAGTGGCGGACACTTCTGTATCCTGTGAATGCCTAATGAACCTTCAGCCACAGAATACTATGTTCATAGCTGTCAGGTAAACCCCTGTGGGCTAATTTTTGGGGCTTGTACTGGCCGACACTTCTGTATCCTGTGAATGCCTAATTTTTCAGACTGGAATTGAAAATCAATGGGTCTATAAATGTTCCGCCAATTTGTGGAATGGATGCGGACCCATTTTACAGATGTGTGAATGGACCCTATATGTATTAGACAATGTATTTACCGGCTGCTGTCAGTTCTGGCTGATTTATGAAAAAAAAACAAATCATTTTTTTGCTGTAAAAAAAATATTAAAATGTTTTAGGGCAACTTTTCCAATTGCAATACTTCTGTTATGACATTGTCCATGTGGTGGGACTATTTGTGCACAGCTAGTAAGTCTTTTGTGGCAGCAAATATGACCTAAAGGTTTTTAAAGTTCACCTCCCATTAAAGTCAAAGGGGCTTGCCGCGAACTCGCCGTTCGCGGACATTTGAGAAAATTTGCGGCTGGCGTTCGCAAACCGCCCCGGCCGATGTTCGTCCATCACTACTCCTAATCTCAGCTCATTACCTGCATAGAAGATACCTGGGAGCCATAAATCTTGCCGATTGATAAGGGATCAAATACTTATTTCACCCAATCAATGTATAACTTTTTTGAAATGCGATTTTCTGGATATTTTTGTTGTTATTCTGTCTCTCACTGTTGAAATAAACCTACCATTAAAATTATTGACTGATCATTTCTTTGTCAGTGGGCAAACGTACAAAATCAGCAGGGGTTCAAATACTTTTTTCCCTCACTGTAGGTAACCAGAAGGAATAACAGCAACCAGTCATTGGCATGGTGCCTGGATAGGGGACGGGTTCTCCAGTAGCGAGGGGGTTCGGCATGCAGCTCCCTCCCTAGCTATCTGTCTCCATCAGTCTCCGGGAGCAGATTAGCACAACGGAGACCTAATACCTGGTCACTTGGCATGGAATTACCAGAGTTAATTGGAGCACACATGAGGTCGGCACTCAGCGGGAACCCATTCTGTTACTAGGAGGGAAGTAACAGAGGTACGCTTACTGGTGGAGTGGGCACAAGCTCTGCATGTCCCTCTTAATACAACACATACAGCTGTGCAAGTGTGTAGGAACTCTGCATACAATGGTACATGCAAGTGGTTCACTCCTGAGTTGGGGGATTGCCTTAATGTTTGACTTTTTACATGACCGTGGCCCCACCTGGGTGAGCACGCCTCTGGACAAGGTGTTCCCCCTATGCTAAGACAAGTGATTTGCTTGACGTAGCCTAAAGAACCTACCCTGTGATGGACATCCCGTGTGATCCACACTTGGCACCCAACAAGTTAATGGGGAATACAGAGGACATGACAAACAACATCACCCTACCCTTACAAGATTGTCTGTGCTTTCAAAAAGCAGGCGGCGGGGGCTGAAGTTACACTCTGCAGAGCTCAGTGAAGAGAAGTGAAAGCTAATTGGAGGGAAGGGACACACCCCCTTCACACAGCACACAGAAACAGAGCTGAGGCTTTCAATCACAGGCTGTGTGCTGGAGATCCCTCTCCTGTTACCTTTTTTCTTTACTGACAGAAATTACACTCAGTGCTCTGAATTGAGACAAGTACACACTATAGAGGGATATGTTTTGTGTACATTTTATGTCTGAGCTTTTAAGGTAAAACTAAGGGGTCTTGCTATTGAAAAGAAAATCATCAGACCAATTAAACCTCTTGCAAATTTTCACTAGGGACGAGCCAACGTTTCAGGTATTCTGGTGGTCATCTAAACTGTAGCCCATTTAGCCCCCTGTGCAGTGGGAGCCCACAAACATATAGAAGTGGGATTTCTACTGCTTCCATATACAGTATGACAGCTTCCCACTCCAATATCACTGGTTTCTAAGAAAGTTGTGGGTGCTAGCACCTATGGTATCAGAGTCAGAGGGAGCTCTTGATTCATTGAAGCCAAGGAGCAGGGATAGCAGTGGCATGGCCACTAGCCATATTTGGGCCATATCTGGGCAATGACATTGACCAAATACGGCCATGGCTATATGATGGTCAATGATGTCACCACTGTCCCTACCAATTCCCTTATATAGCTTACATATCGGGGAGCTGTCATTTGCCTAGTATTCCTGTTGGGATCAGTCATGAACTGTGCACCCCATACTCATTCATGTTGGGGGTGGAATTCAGGAGCCCCCTTATTAATAAAGGAGGCTTCTATATATTTCTACAAGCCCCTTACCCGCAGATCCCCCAGACCCCCACACTAACCAGGAAATGGTTGTGGGGAAGAGGCCCTTTACCTCATCTACATACAGACAAAGTGCTGTGCTGGGGAGGAGTTCCCACTGACTAGGCATCCCTACATTCTTGTGTTGAGTTGAGTAGTAATGAGCCAATCTGCCCTGGGTTAGGTTTCAGCAGGGTTCGGCGAACATTGACCAAAAAAGGCAAATGGCTATATTTGGTCAGTGATTTTACCACTGTCCTCGCCCCTTCCCTTATATTTCTTATATTTTTGGGAGCTGTCATTTGTCTAATAGTTCTGTTGGGATCGGTCATGAGTTATGTAACTTATATTCATTCATGTCAGGGGGTGGTATCTGTGGGCCCCCTTATTATCAAAGGGTCTTCTAGATAAGCTTGCAGACCCCACAACACCTGGGAAAGGGTTGTGGCAAAGAGGCCCTGGCCTTCATCAACATGGGGACAAGGTGATTTGCCAATGGGGAGTCCCCCCTGACTAAGCATCCCTACATACTGGTGTTGAATAGTAATGAGCCAATCTGCCCTGGGTTAGGTTTGAGCAGGGTTCAGCAATCTTCAAAGTTTGAATGCTGAACCTGAACTCCACTGAAATTAATGGGAGCTTTTACAACATCAGTGTCACATACCTGAGAGGAGACTAAAATGATGAGGTCAGCCCCTCTTGTATCTTCAGTCCAGGCCCCACTGAAAGTGAAACAGAGAGTGCCGATGGACAGAAGGATAACAAGTGCCAGAAGATGTTGATTGGAGGACTTGCAGCAGGAAATGTGGTCCCTAGGAGACTGGTGATCCATCAGGTCAGGAACAGTAGCCATGCTCCTTAGACCAGCTGAGATTAAGAAAGCACTTCACTTGCGCTGCAGGCCCAGGACTTGGGACTGGTCCAATTTCTCAGCAGACTTGCAGCAAGAACACTCAGCAGGATGCAGAGCTGCAACAACAGACAGCCAGGCTGGCACTAGAACAGGTCGAGAAATGAAGATCAGAGACGGGAGCTTAGTCAAAGGATTGGGCAGGGTCATCAACAAGCGGGCAGTGAGGTACCAAATCATAAGCAAAGCCTGAGTCAGGAACAAGCCAGGTCAGGAATGGCGATTAGTCAAGAGCAGAATCTGAGATCGGGTCAGGAGCAAGCAACAAAGATAACACACTGGATAAATGCCGGACATAGGAAACAGCTGAAGACCAGTCAGCACTTGACCACTGCTTAACCACTTAAGCCCCGGAAGATTTTTCCCCCTTCCTGACCAGGCCCTATTTTGCGATTCGGCACTGCATGACTTTAACGGACAATTGCGCGGTCGTGCGACTCTGTACCCAAAAATGAAATTGACGTCCTTTTTTTCCCACAAACAGAGATTTCTTTTGGTGGTATTTAATCACCTGTGCGATTTTTACTTTTTGCGCTATAAACAAAAAAAGAGCGACAATTTTGAAAAAAAATAACAATATTTTTCACATTTTTTTATATGAAATTCCCCCCCAAAAAATGTAAAAATCAAAATGTTTTAACATTTTAGGCCAATTTGTTTTCTGCTACATATGTTTGGTAAAAAAAATCGCAATCAGCGCATTTTGATTGGTTTGCGCAAAAGTTATTGCGTTTACTAACAAAGGGAAAGATTTTTTTCATTTTTATTGTTTTTTTTTAACTAATAATGCAGGCGATCTGAGATTTTTTTTGTGGGACTGCGACATTGCGGCGGACAGATCGGACCCTTGACTGACATTTTTGACACTTTTGGGGGTACCAGTGACATTACTACAGTAATCAGTGCTATAAATATGCACTGTTACTGTAAAAAGGACACTGGCAGGAAAGGGGTTAACTTTATTAGAGATGCAGGGGTTAAATGTGTCCCTAGGGGCATGCTTCTAACTGTAAAGGGGTGTGGCTTTTCATGTAACCACAGAGACATACGATCCTACATAGCAGGATCGTATGATCTCTGCAATTACACCAGGGAGAATGACAGGCGGCTTTGTTTACATCAGCCGCCTGCCTTTCTCCCTCTCCAGCGGGAGATCGCGAGTGACCTGCGGACATCGGTGCCACCGTTCACTCGCGCTGGAATGTCCGTGAACGAGCGGGGGCGGGAGCGTGCCTTCGGTGGCGTGCCAGACGGCTCACAGGAATTCCCCGACAGTCAGTCTTCTTAGAAGATTTCTCGTACCCCATACATAGACTGATTGTTGAACAGTTACCTTACACCATAATAATCTGTATAGGGACAATCGGTGTATGGGTATGGCCAGCCTTAGGAGAAGAGAGAGCGAGGGACTGTTGGCACAAAGTGGTTAAACTCTTGAATTTTCGCTCATCAGCGTGGTAGTAAAGGTATCCTATTTACAACATCATTTAGCCATGAATACAAATAACACATATTAAAAGATCTTCTTCGATTGAACCCGTTTCATTATCGTTGACTAATGAATCCCTATCAAGCCTTTAATCTCATTGGCCTGAAGTCCGACCATTCGTCTCCTGAATGAGACAGACTGCTCAGTAAAATGAAGCTTATCTTAAAAGAGACAAATGGATTGATTATTAGCCAGAGTCTCTCGGAGAAAAGGTATAATTCCACAATTAATATGAGTGATGGGAATTAAGCCTCATTGATAATTAACTGGGTTTTCGGGCTGTTTGTTCTACTTGCTTAGCATAATGTTTATATTCCAGCAGCAGATCCTTCATCCTAAGTATTTCTTAGACAGCCGGGAAGTGAATGTGAATCGCTTATGTTGTGTATTGTGGGAATTATGGATCTGTTGGTGGCTTATGTAAGGCTACCGATAAAGTGAGCATTCAGAGCGCTGGATTAGCAAAAAACACCCATTGGGGTGGTATCAAGATGGCAATTCTAGGATGTGCCTAATCCAACCAAGAACTGGTCTAGGGAGGAAATTAAGAGGAAAGGAAATTTAAAGGAAATTGAAGCTGAATTCAAGGAATTTAGCCACTTTGTAAAAAGTGAAGGCACATTATGAGTAAGGTTCAAGGAGGTGCGTGACATCTCCTGAATTTATCTCTATTATTTATATCTGACAGGTCTATGGCTCTGCCAGAGCATACACTGACTTTCGGGGCTGTGATAGAGGAGAGTGAGGCACACACAGCAGCTATGCCCTTCCCACCCCTCTGCTGCCCATTCATAGAAGCCTTTGTACTTTGTGAAGTTCACATAACACAACGGCTTCTGTGATTGGATACGAGGAGGGGAGGGGCAGACATCGCAGCTGCACTGACTTTAATGTTGAAGATGCTTAAACCTGATGCATCCTGGAAATGCAGTGTTACCTATCTTCCAGGAGTGCAATAAAATTGTCAGATATAAATAATAGAGATACACCCAGGAGATGTCATGCACCTTCTTGGACTTAACTCATAGTGTGCCTTCACTTTTTACAAAGAAACTTAATTTCTGGAATTCAGCTTAATGTCAGGAGTGTCTCATTCCGGCATCTTGGTTTTGGCTGTCATGCATTCTCCCTATCTGTCTGTCCACCTGCAAGGTGTCTGATGTGGTCATTCTCTGGGTGGAGACCAAGACGAGGTGATGGGGAGGAGCAGGAGAGAGACTAGTTGGAGGGGCGGAGTGAAGGGGCTTTACTTGCGGACTGGAGATCGTAGGAGAAACGTCCCTCCTGCCCACCCTGGTGATGCCGTTTTTTGTCACTCTTTTAAGGTGATTGAACGTTGGCAGTTGGGGTCCTTGAAGAGGGTCCAAAACATGGTGTCGAACAATAAAACAGTGGAACCCATCCCATGTATGGAGTCCTATGGTTAGTCTGATTCAGATAGACCAGGTATTGTAAGGTGGTAGGAGTCTGTGGTCAGTTAGGATAGTCCATGAGGCGGTGTGTTGGTGGCTGGGGACAGAACCTAACTTAATGGCACCACAGACTCCAAAGTTGTGGGAGATGGTATCGTCAAGGATCTACAACCATTGTTGATCTGGATTGGTTTGACTGTTTTATGTTTTTCTGTTATTTTTGGTTTAATGTAAAGACTGAACCGGCCATTTAATCACAATGCTGAGTTAGTGTTGTCATTTAACGGTAAAGGGGGGTGGTGTTGGGTACTGATCTGGCTAATATGGTTAAACAGGTGGGATCTTAACTAGGTATGATCGAACTTTTGAAAAGTTCGGTTCAGCTAGAACACCCGAGCTTCCCGAAAGTTCGGTTCGGATTCCAGAACCCCATTGAAATCAACGGGACCCGAGCTTCTGGAATCAAAAAACACAATTTTGAAGCCCTAAAACCCAATAAATGCCCCTAAAAAGTGCCTAGGGTTCTGGGTCATGCCCCAGGGACTATGAATCAGGCAAAAAAATTTCTTGAAAAATTATTGAAAAAATTATTGAAAAAAAAAAATGAGATTTCTTTGGATTTAGTGTTCCGGGGGTTGTCTAAAAAGTGTACCTGTGAAGTTTTAGCTCTGTAGCATGTCCAGAACCAGAAAAAAAAGATTATTTTTCTTAGAATTTTAGTAGCGCAGGGATGGTGTTACCCTCCTTTCACACCTGGGCGTTTTTGTTTCAGGCATTTTTCAGGCATTTGGAGGCAGGCATGACATCTGAACTTCTGTATAGGGGTATATATATATATATATATATATATATATATATATATATATATACATATATATATATATATATATATATATATATATATGTATGTATATATATATATATACATATATATATATATATATATATATATATATATATATATATATATATATATATGTATAACCCTAACCTAAAATCGGCATAGTGGGGTCACCCTGACATGGAAGAGTTCGGTCACTCTGGTATGGCAGGCAGAGTCAGCTAAACTTCATTACGGTCAGCCTGACATGGAAGAGTTCGGTCACCCTGACATGGCAGAGTCAGGTCACCTAAACTACACTATGGTCACCCTGACATGGCAGAGTCAGGTCACCTAAACTACACTACGGTCACCCTGACACTTAAAGGTATCCCTACAGAAACTAGATTATTGAATCTAACTATAGTGGTATATAGTACCCTAACTACACTGCATATCCCTTTCCTCACACTAAAAGAACAGCTCCATACAGCAGGAGTAACACTAATGCTTCCACTCTCTTCCACAGCCCCTGTATTACAGTGCTAGAGGTTTGGCGGGGCTATGTTATATACTGGGGGGCGTATTCACTACTTATTGGCCTCTGGACCCCGTAGTCACTCCAATCACATTCCTAGCAGACTCCTGCCCCCTCAATTGGCTTTTACAGATGTTTCTGGGCCAATCATGGGCTTTTAAAGCCCAGTTCCTGTCCCATTGCATTTTGGGCGGTTCTGCTGGCCGAATTCCGAACTTTTACCGCAAAAGGTTCGGAATTCGGCCGAATTTCGAACAGCCAATGTTTGGGTCGAACCGATAGTCGACCCGAACCGTTCGATCATCCCTAATCTTAACTACCCTAGTCATGTACTTTACTCCACTAACAATTGGAACATTATCTTCTTCTAAGGATCCTTCCCGCAGCCCAGGAACATAACCTGACATGAAATACATTTGCAGATCATTATCACCCTGATGGAGTGCTCCTTTCCATGCTTACATTATTATCCATGGCCAGACACGAACCAATGTGTCTGCTAAAAGAGAATTGCGTTACACCGGTGGAACATGCCAGGGGAACCCAGAACAGGATTACCGCCATCCTCCTTTCTCATGGCCATGATCTTCCAACTAAATGGCAGACATGACAGTTTATTTCTAGTAATGCAATCAGCACTGCGGAGTACCAATTTCACCTGGATGCTATGAGACATTTCAGTGGACTAATAACATTACATGAAGACTAAAACACACTTTTACAGTGATGGATGATTCTTGTCTGACACAGCTGCTCCTTGATGACACGGCCCAGATTTACCGTGACCTCTGAATAAAGCTTTCTTCAAATATTGATTAGACGTTCATTTTGTCTTTTGAACCCTTTCCTGAATAAGCATACGGCGAGGTCCATGACTAGGGGTGATGGGGTGTCCCCATTATTTTATAATAAAGAGCTGAATTAACTTTTGTGAAATGACACATATTCATGAATCAGAGATCTTCTGAACACTGTAAGCTGGAGAATAATGAAGAGTCTACAATATTAATTACTGAGTGTGTGTCAGGAAAGACGTTTGCAGACAGGCAAGCACATATGCCTATGAAATGCTGCCAGTGGGCGAGTAACGAGTGTGCGCGCTCGAGCAGGGTGTGACCGCCATCACGTGTGCATATGCGCATTGGCGCCAGGCAGGCTATTTAAACTGCACTAGTCCTCTGTGTCAGTGCCGTTTGGTCTATTAGGTTTCTGAGCATCTGTTCCTGTGTTGATCTCCTGTTGCTGACCCCATCTGTACCTGACTCTGCGTGAATGCCACCTGTACTGACCAGTGCCGAAACAAGGTCATTCAGTGCCCAGGGCAAATATGCCAAACTGGCCCCTCAGACGACAGCAGGTGGTGCTGTTACATTTCTGAGAGGAGAGGAAGGAGTGAAAGTGCTGTCACTGAGACAGTGTGGTGTGTGGAGGTGGGAGCTGCTGACCAGACCAGAAAGGACCCCCCACTGAGACCCCCTCCACCGAGACTGAGAGGCGGTGGCGGCTGGTGACCCGGGGGCCAGGAGCGGATTGGGAAAGGCACCGGCGAAAGGTGACCAGAGGATCGGTGATCAAGTTCAGCGGGAGTCACATCGGGATCGACAGCGGGATCGACAGCGGGGTCGGGAGACCAAAAGGTGACAGGCTGACCGGGGAGGCGGTGGGTAAGTAAACTGCTGACCAGAGTGGGAGTGTGACAGGCAAACCAGTGCCTAGGGGGGGGGGGTGTGACAGGCAAACCAGTGCCCAGAGGGGGAGTGTGACAGGCAAACCAATGCCTGGAGGGGGAGTGTGACAGGCAAACCAGTGCCTGGAGGGGGTGTGTGACAGGCAAACCAGTGCCTGGAGGGGGAGTGTGACAGGCAAACCAATGCCTGGAGGGGGAGTGTGACAGGCAAACCAGTGCCTGGAGGAGGAGTGTGACAGGCAAACCAGTGCCTGGAAGGGGTGTGTGACAGGCAAACCAGTGCCTGGAGGGGGAGTGTGACAGGCAAACCAGTGCCTAGAGGGGGAGTGTGACAGGCAAACCATAGCCTGGAGGGGGAGTGTGACAGGCAAACCAGTGCCTGGAGGGGGAGTGTGACAGGCAAAGGCGGACTGACAGAGGGAGAAAGAAGTTGCTGAAAAGCCCTGCAAGTGCCAGTTTACAGGGGCGGCTGAGCAGCAGGAGCAAAGAAACACAAACTAATAGAAAAGACTGTGACTGTGACAGTAAAGACTGACTGTGTGTAGTGTGAGTAGCTGAGTATTGTTGAGTAGCTGTTTATTGTTGAGTACCTGAGTATTGTTGAGTACCAGAGTATTGTTGTATGAGTATCTGAGTACTGCTGAGTACTGTTCAGTATTGTTGAGTAGTGTGCATATCTGAGTACTGTTGAGTATCTGAGTATTGCCGCATAAGTGGGAAAATGCCCTCAAAAAATACAAGGCTGAGGGGTCATTGGCAGCACTCCAACATTACAAAGAATGCAATAAGAAATGTAAGCGCACAATCAAGGTGGCTAAGATAGAACACGAAAGGCACACAGCGGAAGAGAGTAAAAAAAAAACCTAAGAAATTCTTTAAGTATATAAATAGTAAGAAATTGAGACCAGAACATATTGGCCCCATAAAGGACGAAAAAAAGGGAATCTGGCTAAAAAGGGCAGAGAGAAGGCAAAGGTTCTAAATAATATCTTCTCCTCAGTCTTCACAAAAGAATTGGGGGGATACAATAACCCAGTTTGTAATGTTAATGTTAATAACACGTGGTGTATTTAGATAAAGGAAGGCCTGTGGATGTGGTGTATCTGGATAAAGGAAGGCCTGTGGATGTGGTGTATCTGGATAAAGGAAGGTCTGTGGATGTGGTTTATCTGAATAAAGAAAAGCTGGTGGATGTGGTGTATCTGGATTAAGGAAGGTCTGTGGATGTGGTGTATCTGGATATAGGAAGGCCTGTGGATGTGGTGTATCTGGATAAAGGAAGGCCTGTGGATGTGGTGTATCTGGATAAAGGAAGGCCTGTGGATGTGGTGTATCTGGATAAAGGCAGGCCTGTAGATGTGGTTTATCTGAATAAAGGAAGGTCTGTTGATGTGGTGTATCTGGATAAAGGAAGGTCTGTGGATGTGGTGTATCTGGATTAAGGAAGGCCTGTGGATGTGGTGTATCTGGATTTTGCAAAGGCATTTGACACAGTTCCCCACAAACGCTTACTGTACAAACGAAGGTACGTAGGTATGGACCATAGGGTGAGAACCTGGATTGAAAGCTGGCTTCAGGGGCGAGTCCAGAGGGTGTTGATAAATGGTTAGTACTCGGATTGGTCTGGTGTGGAAAGTGGGGTCCCCCAAGAATCTGTTCTGGGACCAATCTTGTTTAATTTACTCAAAAACGATCTAGAGAATGGGATCAGCAGCTCAATCCCCATATTTGCGGACAATACTAAATTAAGCAGAGCAATAATTTCTATGCAGGATGCCTTACAAGAAGACCTGAACAAAACAATTGGGTGGGCAGCTACATGGCAAATGAGGTTTAATGTTGGAAAATGTAAGGTAATGCATTTGGGTGCCAGAAATACGAACACAAGTTACAAACTAGGGGGAGAACCTCTGGGGGACTCTAAGTTTGAAAAGTACCTGGAGGTCCTAGTAGACGAAAAACTCAACAATGGCATGTGATTAGGGATGATCGAACTTTTCAAAAGTTCGGTTCGGCCAGAACATCCGAACTTCCCGAAAGTTCGGCCCGGATTTCAGAACCACATTGAAATCAATGGGACCCGAACTTCGGTAATCAAAAAACACCATTTTGAAGCCCTAAAACCCAATAAATGCCCCTAAAAAGTGCCTAGGGTTCTGGGTCATACCCCAGGGACTATTAATCACACAAAAAAAGTTCTTAAAAAGTGTCATTTTTGATAGAGAGCCAATTATTGAAAAAATTAAAAAAAATAAATAAATAAAAAAAAAAAAAAAAAAATTCTTTGGATTTAGTATCTGGGGGGTCTAAAAAGTGTACCTGTGAAGTTTCAGCTCTGTAGCATGTCCAGAACCATAAAAAAAAAAGATTGTTTGTATTTTGTCACTTATAGAACAGGTTAGTGGCTTCTCGCTTTTCACACCTTGCCAGTTTAGAAGCAGGCGTTTTTTTGGGTTCTTTGGAGGCAGGAAAAACATCTGAACTTGTGTATAGTGGTATATATACACACATACTTATATGTATTTTACACTTAGACATAGATAGGTGTGATAGGAGCGTAACTATATTGGTGTTAATTATTTCATTAGCGCAAGTAGTTTTTTTCTGCTCCTTTCACACCTATATATGTCTAGGTGTATATATACATACATGGGTGTGTATATATACCCCCTATACACATGTTCAGATGTCATGCTTGACTCCAAACATGTGCTCAAAAGATCCCTATGGACGCCTGCAGCCAAAAAGAATGCTGATGGGGGCGAAGCCATATTACTGCAGCGAAAGTGACACAAGAGAAACTAGCTTTTCTCTATAGCGGTCACCCTGATATGGAAGGGTTTTGTCACCCTGCCATAGCAGTCACTGTCAGTTAACCCTACACTACACTACGGTCCCCTGACACTTAACACTTTCCCTACAGAAACTGAATAAATTAAAGCTAACTAAAGTGTAAAAGAGCACCCTAACTACACTACACATCCCTTTCCTCGCACTAAAAATTGCTAAATGACACTATGTAACACTTTCTAACAGAAGTAACAGAACAGCATTCCACTCTCTTCCATGTCCCTGTATAAGAATGCTAGGAATTTGGCAGGGGCTATCTTATATACTGGGGGGCGTATTCACTAATGATTGGTCTATGGACCCCCTAGTCACTCCAATCACATTCCTAGCATTCTCCTGCCCCCTCAATTGGCTTTTGCTAATGGTTCTGGTCCAATCATGGGCTTTTAAAGCCCATTTCCTGTCCCATTGCATTTTGGTCGGTTCTGGTTGCCGAATTCCGAACTTTTTGGGCAAAAAGTTCTAAATTCGGCCGAGCCTCGAACAGCCAATGTTCGGGTCGAACCGATGGTCGACCCGAACCGTTCGATCATCCCTACATGTGATGCCAAGCTGCTGCATGCAAAGCCAACAGAATATTGGCATGTATAAAAAGGGGATTCACTCCAGAGATAAAACAATAATTCTCCCACTCTACAAGACTCTGGTCCGGCCACATCTGGAGTATGCTGTCCAGTTCTGGGCACCGGTCCTCAGGAAGGATGTGCTGGAACTGGAGAGAGTCCAGAGAAGGGCAACAAAAATAATTAGAGGAATGGAGGACATCAGCTATGAGGAAAGACTACAAGCACTGAACTTATTCTCTCTTGAGAGGAGACGCTTTAGAGGGGATATGATATCAATGTACAAATACCGTACTAGATGGGCACCTTAATGACCACAACATACAATCTTCATAGGTTGAACTGGATGGACTGGTGTCTTTTTTCAACCTCAATAACTATGTAACTGTGCCCCCCCCCCCCTTCATGATGTGCAAGCTTTGGCCAACCTACACCCAGCAGTCACTCGATTGTCAAAATTACTGCTCCTGTCAGCCTTGTAGCAGAAGGAAGGCGCCCCCATCCCTACAGTAAACCATTGCGCCCAGGGCAGCCTCCCCTCCTGCTCACACCTTGTCCTTGCTCTGGTTCCAACCCCTGACTTGCCTCTGGACTATTCTTCTGCCTACGCCCTTGGATAATCTGCCTTGCTGTTACCTTCCCCGGCCTGACCATTCTGCTGCCTGCTGTCCGTACCTTGATGTGCCCGAACGTTGCTGACCCGGGCTGTCTGACCTTGCTTCGTCTTTCGTACCCGCACCTCTGCAACATTATATAAATTTTCTATATCAGTTCACTCTCTGCGGTAGCTGATTTCTTCTGACCTTTTCTAGGCCTAATACACACTTAGTGTTTGCTCAGCTCCTCTGAACACCAGAACTCCTGGCAGGAAAAAAGCTGCTTACAAAAACCCTAGGAAAAGCCGTGTATTGCACACGTGTTTGTTCACGTTCATGCAAATGCACGTTAATGCATTGGATTGGCCAAAATATTGCTGTATTCTGCCCATTAGAATGCGTTAACGCATGAATGCGCAAACTCACCTAAACGTGTTCATCATTTATGGGTGTTCAGCATATTTCTGCTCAAACGCTTCTCTCCTGATTACGCTGGTGACCTTTTATTTTCAGCCTGTTAACACTCCTCTTCAAAAAATGCTCATAAAGGTCTGAAGCTAACATGGGCTAACATAGAGGTGCTGGAAAAAAAGTGGCGTTTAAGCCCAGTGTGCACGAGACCAAGGGCAACTTTTCACAAAAACAAAATAATAAATGATTGTAAAAAAATAAAATTGTAAAAAATGTAATATTAAGAAATAATAAAAATAAACTGCTGACAGCAACCTCTACCCTACTGAGACCATCCACTGCCCTACTGACACCGTCCACTGCTCTACTGACACCATCCACTGCTCTACTGACACCATCCACTGCGCTACTGACACCGTCCACTGCTCTACTGACACCGTCCACTGCTCTACTGACACCGTCCACTGCTCTACTGACACCGTCCACTGCCCTACTGACACCATCCACTGCTCTACTGACACCGTCCACTGCCCTACTGACACCATCCACTGCTCTACTGACACCGTCCACTGCTCTACTGACACCGTCCACTGCTCTACTGACACCGTCCACTGCTCTACTGACACCATCCACTGCTCTACTGACACCATCCACTGCCCTACTGACACCGTCCACTGCTCTACTGACACCGTCCACTGCCCTACTGACACCATCCATTGCCCTACTGACACCGTCCACTGCACTACTGACACCATCCACTGCCCTACTGACACCATCCACTGCCCTACTGACACCGTCCACTGCTCTACTGACACCGTCCACTGCTCTACTGACACCATCCACTGCCCTACTGACACCGTCCACTGCTCTACTGACACCGTCCACTGCCCTACTGACACCGTCCACTGCCCTACTGACACCGTCCACTGCTCTACTAACACCGTCCACTGCTCTACTGACACCGTCCACTGCCCTACTGACACCATCCACTGCTCTACCGAAATAAAGAAATCCACCCTCAGGAAGACTTGATCACAGAAGATCCCCAAAAAAGATTTCAACTCACCATAGCATAAAATCCTTAAACCTTTTTTTTATAATAAAAAAAAGATTGCACTTACAACAAAGCTCTTTAAAATTAGCATCAACCAGATGGCTGGCCTTGTGTAGCAGCCCGTCCTGCCGGGATATATGAAGTACAATGACGTCAACATGTCACTCCACCCAACGTGTTTCGTCACACACTGACATCGTCCTGGGGCACAGATTTGCCACTTTACAGGCAGTTTCACTTTAAGCATCTTTAAAATCCGTGCTCCTTTAAAAGTTATTTTTTCTTTATAAAAATTTTGCATTAATACATGTCCCCCAGGGCAGTAACTGGGCCCCCATATCCTTTTTATGGCCAAACCCTTGCATATAAGCATTATGATTTTTTTTACATTCAGGTCCCATAGACTTTAATAGGGTTTGCGGTTCGGGTCTGAACTTTTGTGATGTTCAAGAGTTCTGGAGCAAACCGAACTGGGGGTGTGTTCGGCCCATCTCTACTGTAGGAGGTCCATACTGTCCACAATGGACTCTATATGTGTGTAGGAGGTCTACACTGATCACAATGGACTCTGTATTTATGTAGTAGATCTACACTGACCACAATGGACTCTATATGTACAATTTATAGATCTTCCTCTTCTCAGGTTCCCCGCTGGCGCTCTTGGCTCCTCCTCCTTGACCAGTGCCCCCAATAGCAAACTGCTTGCTATGAGGGCACTGGTGCATGCTCACTCCCGAGCCCTGCTCTATGCGTCCATAAGACACATAAAGCCGCAGTTTGGCCCAGCCCCCTGCTCTCTCCTCATTGGCTCATTGGCTGTTATTAACATTTGCTCCCACTGCTGTCTTCGCCAATAAGGAGAGGGAGTCCTGGGGTAGTCAAGGCTCCTTTGCAGATCGCTGGATTGAGAGGGGGCTCAGGTGAGTATTGGGGGGCTTTGGGGGTAGCAGTTGAACACAGAAGGTTTTTTACCTTCATGTATAGAATGCACCTTCCGCCTTTACAACCACTTTACTTTGTCAACTGTGGGCGTAGCTTTCTCACAAATCTGGGGAATAGAGTGACACCAATGCAATGACGGGTAACATGCCTCATAAGTGATGCAGTCCAATGGAAATTAATTACAAGCAAGTTGAATAAAGGTCAAAGCAGCAGACTCATTTTAAGTTTCAGTTCAAAAATTTAACAGGCAAATGGTAACACCTTCAGATGACTCCAATATGCTCAATGGGTAACAAATAGTCCTTCCTTGTACTGATTGCCACCAGCTCCCCCCTCCCAGCGCACGGCCATCTGGATCCTATAGAGCGGGTGGCATATGTCCTGCACGTGTAGGCCTGACTGGCTGACTTGATGAATGGCAGATCTCTTGGAATGTACATTCGGAGTGAGGGAGACAATAAATCCACTCCGTCTCTTGGTGCATATAGAGCGGTGCAAATCAGTCAGCGCGCCTTTTCTTTCCGTAATAGAAAACATGATGCAAGATCGCGCTGTCAGCCCGGCATAACTCCAGCCCAGTGTTATGGGAAACAGACAATGCTATGGAGGAAACACCTGTACGGCCAGAGTTGCGTCAATAGAAAAAGACTGCTGTAGACACACTTCATTGCATAGGCATTCACCTGGTGACATTGCCAAAGTGGAAATGGATTTAACTTTGGCTCTTGGACTTTGACGAATGCGCCGTTCCTCCCATCTGGCGAGCACATGGGGCCTGCTCTGCTCCGCGCCGGACACTCCTTTGGAGATTAATAAATTATTTCTGGAATCAGGCTGTGTTCCGGGACACGAGGCAGAGAGGAGGAGATGTGGCAGAAGACTTCAAATCCCGAGCTGTCAGGAGCTGATCGTTCTCAGCCGAATCCTTCCGTGACCTTGGATCGTTTGCATGCGTTCAGCAGATCCATCCCAGTCCTCAGATTTTCCTTCATCGCCACTGCCAGGAGGCATCTGCTCCTAATAACGTAGAATTCACCCCAGGCAAGGAGCCTCTTGTAGATGCCATTAATAGGTTCAATCCACATTTGGTGGCTTCTTAGGCCAAGGTTTCCCAACTGCAATCCCGGGGACTGCTGGAGGTCCACAGACCATTGGCAATAACTGACCGACATTAATGTAGAACCGAAAGGCAAACTTTTTTCTTTTTCTAAGGAGGGTTATAACCATTGTAAAGAAACATAATATATTGAGGGGCTTTAACCACTTTAAGACTGGGCCTATTTTTGACACCCCGTGTTTACAACAAGCTAAATCAGGTTTTTTTTGCTAGAAAACTACTTAGGACCCCCAAACATTATATATATATATATATTTTTAGCAGAGACCCTAGAATATAAAATGGAGATGGTTGCAATATTTTTTATCACACCATATTTGCGCAGCGGTCTTCCAAACGCAATTTTTTTGGAAAAGAATTCACTTTTTTGAATTAAAAAATAAGAAAACAGTAAAGTTAGCCCAATTTATTTCCATAATGTGAAAGATAATGTTACGCCGAGTGAATAGATACCCAACATGTCATGCTCGCGGAATGGCGACAAACATTGGTACTTAAAAATCGCCATAGGTGACATATTAAGAATTTCTACAGGTCACCAGTTTAGAGTTACAGAAGAGGTCTAGCGCTAGAATTATTGCTCTCGCTCTAACGATCACGACGATACCTCACATGTGTGGTTTGAACACCGTTTACATATGTGGGCGGGCAGGGCTGCTGTTAGAAATCGCGGGGCCCCGTACAGACTACCTGGCAGGGCCCCCCCAAGAAAATATTAACCACTTAAGCCCCGGAAGATTTTACCCCCTTCCTGACCAGCGGGTATTTTGCGATTCGGCACTGCGTGACTTTAACGGACAATTGCGCGGTCGTGCGACGCTGTACCTAAACGAATTTGACGTCCTTTTTTTCCCACAAACAGAGCTTTCTTTTGGTGGTATTTGATCACCTGTGCGATTTTTTGATTATGCGCTATAAACAAAAAAAGAGCGTCAATTTTGCAAAAATAGCAATATTTTTCACATTTTTTTATATGAAATTCCCCCCCCCCCCCCCCAAAAATGTAAAAATCAAAATTTTTTAACATTTTAGGCCAATTTGTTTTATGCTACCTATGTTTGGTAAAAAAAAAAAATCGCAATAAGCGTATTTTGATTGGTTTGCGCAAAAGTTATCGCGTTTACTAACAAAGGGAAAGATTTTTGTCATTTTTGTTGTTTTTTTTTTTAACGCGTAATGGCGGCGATCTGCGATTTTTTTTGCGGTGCTGCGACATTGCGGCGGACAGATCGGACCCTTGACTGACATTTTTGACACTTTTGGGGTTACCAGTGACATTTCTACAGTAATCAGTGCTATACATATGCACTGTTACTGTAAAAATGACACTGGCAGGGAAGGGGTTAACTTTTTTTGAAAGGGAGGGGCTATGTGTGTCCCTAGGGGCGTGCTTTCTACTGTGATTGGCTGTGGCTTCAGATGTATGAACAGTGATCAACGGTTCTACATAGTAGAACCGTATGATCATCCTTCATACACAGGGGAGAATGACAGGTTGCTTGTTTACACAAGCCGCCTGACTTTCTCCCTCTCCCCCGACGATCGCAGAATGACCGGCGGACATCGGGTCTGCCGGTCACACGCGCGGGGGGTGCGTGACCGCGCAGGAGCAGGAGCGCGCCTCCGGCGGCGCGCGCTCGCTCCCTAGACCCTCACAAGCTAGCGACGTAGACCTACATCGCTTTGCCTGTGAGGGGCTGACTGCCTATGTAGATCTGCGTTAGGCAGTCGGCAAGTGGTTAAAGATATATTTAACTAAAATTACAAAAAAAAATCACTATTAGCAGACCCAAATATAACATAACTCGCATAATTCCTGCTAAATCTAAAAAAAAAAAAACTATGTTAAGCAAAAAAGAAGATGAGATGAGAAAAATATACAGGCTGGGCAGTTGGAGCTCAGTAATCAGAGAGACAGAGAGAGAGAGAAACAAAGTTACAATTTACAAATAAACTCCTGAGCAGAGATAACATTAGAGCCAGTGCTGGGAGGGGGGCACACACAAGGGAGGGGGATTAGTGAGGGACGACTGTCTCTTTCTCAACAGATAAAAGCTGATAGCAGGGAGAGGGACAGATCAGATTCAGGTGCTGGAGGAAGATTTCTGTATTTGTTGTCCATCACTAATCCCCCTCTCTGTGTGGGCCCCCCTGTGAGCTTGGGCCCCCTACAAGAGGGCTGGTGCCCCCCCCTTTCCCTATCAGCGGCCCTGTGGGCGGGACTTGCATATGTGTTCGCTTCTACATGGGACGGGGCGCTTTAACTATTTTTTTTCCTATTTATTTTATTTATTATTTTTTATTTTTACACTGTTTTAAAAATAAATAAAAATTTATAATTTTTATTCCTATTAGAAGGAATGTAAACATCCCTTGTAATAGAAATAAGCAGGACAGGTCCTCTTTAATGTGAGATCTGGGGGTCAAAAAGACCTCACACCTCACATCTACACTAAAAAATGTATAAATAAAATTTTTCTTTAAAAAAAAAATTGTCCCTTTAAACCGGTTGCTAGGCAACGACGTTTGACGTCGCTCCGGTCCTCCAAGACCATAGAGCTTCCTGTCTCAGAGGATCCGGGACCGGATCGTATTCCCCGCTGTCCGGTAAGTGGGGAAAACAGCTGGGATGCGGCGGAAGGGGGGGGGGGGGGCGGCACCTCTTCCACCGCACCGTAAGTGTGATGCCGCAGTGAATCCGCTGCTGAGACCACCCTTATCAGAAAGCCGTTCGCCCGCCGTATTTAAAAATAGCGGGGTTATGGCAGCTATCTGCTATCTGCCACCATAACCCTGGTATTTTGCTTCAAAGGACCGGCGTAACAAAGTGAGGGGCGGTCGGTAAGTGGTTAAATATGCACCCCAGGAATATATTGACCATATACAAGTTTTTAAAATAGAAAAAAGAATAAACATGGTATACTTACCTGCTCTGTAATGATTTGCACAGAGCAGTCCCAATTCTCCTCTTCTTGGAGCTCCTGGCCCCTCCCTCCTGCCGAGTGACCCCACAGCAAGCAGCTTTCTATTGGGGGCACCCGAGCTGAGCTGCTGCTCTGCCCATTCAGACACAAAGCCACAGCTCGGCCCCGCCCCCTCTCTCTCCTTATCTCCTCATTGACTCACTGACTTTGATTGACAGCAGCAAGAGCCAATGGCACACACTGCTGTCTCAGCCAATGAGGAGGGAGAGTCCCGGACAGCCAGGCTCTCATGCAACATTGCTGAATCGAGATGTTGGGGGGGGGGATGCTGAGGGGGGAGCTGCACACACAAAAGGTTTTTTAACTTAATGCATAGAATGCACCTTCTGCCTTTACAATCACTTTAACACTTTAGAAACGTGTCCATGAGTAAACTGGAGGAAATTAATTTATTCTCTCCTGAGAAGAGGAGATTAAGGGGGGATATGATCTCCATGTATAAATACATAAGGGGGGATATGATCTCCATGTATAAATACATAAGGGGGGATATGATCTCCATGTATAAATACATAAGGGGGGATATGATCACCATGTATAAATAGATAAGGGGGGATATGATCTCCATGTATAAATACATAAGGGGGGGGATATGATCTCCAGGTATAAATACATAAGGGGGGATATGATCTCCAGGTATAAATACATAAGGGGGGATATGATCACCATGTATAAATACATAAGGGGGGATATGATCTCCATGTATAAATACATAAGGGGGGATATGATCACCATGTATAAATAGATAAGGGGGGATATGATCTCCATGTATAAATACATAAGGGGGATATGATCACCATGTATAAATACATAAGGGGGATATGATCTCCAGGTATAAATACATAAGGGGGATATGATCTTCAGGTATAAATACATAAGGGGGGGATATAATCTCAATGTATAAATACATAGGGGGGGATATGATCACCATGTATAAATACATAAGGGGGGATATGATCTCCATGTATAAATACATAAGGGGGGATATGATCACCATGTATAAATACATAAGGGGGATATGATCACCATGTATAAATACATAAGGGGGATATGATCTCCAGGTATAAATACATAAGGGGGGATATGATCTCCAGGTATAAATACATAAGGGGGGGGATATGATCTCCATGTATAAACACATAAGGGTGGATATGATCTCCAGGTATAAATACATAAGGGGGGATATGATCTCCATGTATAAATACATAAGGGGGGATATAATCTCAATGTATAAATACATAAGGGGGATATGATCTCCATGTATAAATACTTAAGGGGGGATATGATCTCCATGTATAAATACATAGGGGGGGATATGATCACCATGTATAAATACATAAGGGGGGATATGATCTCCATGTATAAATACATAAGGGGGGATATGATAACCATGTATAAATAGATAAGGGGGGATATGATCTCCATGTATAAATACATAAGGGGGATATGATCACCATGTATAAATACATAAGGGGGGTATGATCTCCAGGTATAAATACATAAGGGGGGATATGATCTTCAGGTATAAATACATAAGGGGGGATATAATCTCAATGTATAAATACATAGGGGGGGATATGATCACCATGTATAAATACATAAGGGGGATATGATCACCATGTATAAATACATAAGGGGGGATATGATCACCATGTATAAATACATAAGGGGGATATGATCACCATGTATAAATACATAAGGGGGGATATGATCTCCAGGTATAAATACATAAGGGGGGGATATGATCTCCATGTATAAACACATAAGGGTGGATATGATCTCCAGGTATAAATACATAAGGGGGGATATAATCTCAATGTATAAATACATAGGGGGGGTATAATCTCCATTGACGGCGCTATATAAGTACCTGAAATAAATAAATATAGACTAGTGTCCCCAAAAACACAGTGTTAGGAGAATCAGCCCCAATCACTGCCAGTATGACATGTAGCAGAATACATTTTGGCCTAAATTTATGGTATACACAAATTAGATTTTTATTGGATATGGTTTTTTTTTTGTTTTTTTTTTAACAGAGTTTTCAGTATTTTTTTCATTTCTAGCACTAAAAATAAAAACCCAGTGGTGATCAAATACCAGCAAATAAAAGCTCTACTGGGTACAGTGTTGTGTTGTTAAAATAACGCAGGTATCAAATAGCAAAAAATGGCCTGGTCATATAGGGGGTAAAATCTTCTGAGGTGGTTAATCATACACATATGCGAGGGTTGTGTTTGCCCATATGGGGATGCACAGGTTTAAATCCTTTAAATATAGTGCCGGGGGAGGGGGGGTCCCTTAATATGCCTGTAAAGTGGCACATCTGTAGCATGTATAAAACCTACTGCAGCAAAAATGAAAAAATAAATAAAACGGGTCAAATCCAATTTAAAATGGTTTACAATTGCCCGGCTATTGAAAAAAAGTAAAAACGTTGTGGGGTCCCCCCCAGTCCATACCAGGCCCTTTGGTTCTAGTATGGATTTTAAGGGGAACCCCATGGCAAAATTGAAAAAAAAAAAAAGCTATGTCGGGTCCCCCCAATATCCATACCAGACCCTTATCCGAGCATGCAGCCCGGCGAATCTGGAAAGGGGAGGGGATAAGCAAGCGCCCCCCACCTCCTGAACCATACCAGGCCGCATGCCCTCAACATGGGGGAAGGGGTGCTTTGGGGCAGAGCCGGGGCTTTGCACCCCCCACCCCAAAGCATCTTGTCCCCATGTTGATGGGGACAATGGACTCTTCCCAACAATCTTGGGCTGTGGTTGTCGGGTCTGCAGGTGGGGGGGGTTTATCGGAATGTGGAAGCCCTTTTAACAAGCCCCCCCCCCTAGGTGAATGGGTATCGGGTTCCCATTAACAAAATAAAGTGTAAAAAAAAGTAATAACCACAAGAAAAAGTTTTGGACAAATCCTTTATTAAAAAATAAAAAAATTGCGTCCCCCGGAAAAAAATTCATCGCCAATCACGATGCCCGCTGGACCCTAAAAATAGAAAAAATAAAAAACGCTCTCACTTCCTTGGAGGCCTCCCGCCGTATGCCCACTCCGCACTTTGACATTTCTTATATAGACAAGGGGCGGGGCCACCCAGCTACATCAACCGGTGGCACTGCCCCTTCTGATGTCACGTGATGTCAATAATAATTTAAACTGATTCAAATATGAATTTTGGCCCAAATTTTGTTTCTTTATTTCGGATTTGTTTAAATGCTTTGCTATTGTCATTCCAAAATTCGGCCCTTTACCACGTGATCACTGTCAGCCAATTACAGCTGATCACGTGATGTAAACAGAGACGGTAATCGGCTTTATTTTCCCTGACGCTGACAGCATGAGGAGACAAAAAAATCTGATCACCGGCTTCTGTCAGAGGGACATCAGTCCCTAACACAGAGAGAGACACTGCCGCCTCATCTGTGCCCACCAGTGCCACCTACCAGGGAAAATCATTGCTGCCTATCAGAGCCAATCAGTGCCTCATTATCAGTGTTGCCTATCAGTGTCACCTACCTGTGCCCACCAGTGCCACCTACCAGTGAAAATCATTGCTGCCTATCAGTGCCACCTACCAGTGAAAATCATTGCTGCCTATCAGTGCCAATCAGTGCCTCATCATCAGTGTTGCCTATCAGTGTCACCTACCAGTGCCCACCAGTGCCACCTACCAGTGAAAATCATTGCTGCCTATCAATGCCCACCAGTGCCCCCTACCACAGCACACCAGTACCACCTATCAGTGCCAATCAGTGCCCTATCATCAGTGTTGCCTATCAGTGTCACCTACCAGTACCCACCAGAGCCATCTACCAGTGAAAATCATTGATGCCTATCAGTGCCCACCAGTGCCCACCAGTGCCACCTAACAGTGCCAATCAGTGCCTCATCATCAGTGCTGCCTATCAGTGTCACCTACCAGTGCCTATCAGTGTCACCTATTAGTGTCACCTATTAGTGCCACCTATTAGTGCCTTCAGTGGCACCTATCAGTGCCCTTCAGTGCCGCCGTTCAGTGCCCACCGGTGCCATCCATCAGTGCCACCCATTAATGTCACCTATCAGTGCCCACCAGTGCCGCCTTTTCAGTGCCTATAAGTGCAGCCTATCTGTGCCCATCAGTGCCGTATTTTCAGTGGCTATAAGTGCCGCCTTTTCAGTGCCTATAAGTGCAGCCTATCAGTGCCTATAAGTGCCCCCTTTTCAGTGCCTATAAGTGCAGCCTATCAGTGCCTATAAGTGCAGCCTATCAGTGCCTATAAGTGCCGCCTATCAGTGCCTATAAGTGCCGCCTTTTCAGCGCCTATAAGTGCAGCCTATCAGTGCCTATAAGTGCAGCCTATCAGTGCCTATAAATGCCGCCTTTTCAGTGCCTATAAGTGCAGCCTATCAGTGCCTATAAGTGCAGCCTATCAGTGTCCATCAGTGCAGCCTCATCAGCGCACATCAATAAAGGAGTAAAATAAATGACCTAAAACAGGTTTTTTTTTTGTTTTTTATGCAGTGTCGCATGACCGCGTAATTGTCATTCAAAGTGCAAGATCGCTGAAAGCTGAAAATTGGCCTGGGCAGGAGGGGGGTTTAAATGCCCGTCAGGCAAGTGGTTAACCAGTTCTGGACTGCCCGTTGCAGTTTTACTGCGGCAGGCAGCCCCTTCGTTAGTACTAGTTAGTTAGTATGTTAGTACTATGTAGATTGCGCACCTGGTGCTAGGGGGCGAGCACACGCCATTGACGACACGCTCCCGCCCCCACTCAGCAACAGGGATGCCGATGCACGGATGCCGCCGGCCACCCGCGATCGCTCCCCGCTGAGAGAGAAGGACGGTCAGATGTGTTTACAACTCTTCTCCCTGGAATGATCACAGAGCGCCTGTGATCCTTCTATATAGGAACACAGGTCTATATGGTCATTTCAAAAACCCCTCCCCTCCACAGTTAGAAAACACCCCCTAGGCTCACATTTAACCCCTTAATCACCCACTAAGTTAACCCCTTCCCTGTCAGTGTCATTATTTTAAGCACTGATTACTGTAGTAATGTCACTGGTCCCCCCAAAAGTGTCAAAAATGTCAGTTAGGGGTCCGATCTGTCCGCTGCAATGTCGCAGTCCCGCTAAAAATCGCAAATCGCCGCCATTACTAGTAAAAAAAGAAAATTACATAAATCTTTCCCCTAGTTTGTAGACGCAATATATTTTGCGCAAACCAATCAAAAACGGAAAATTGATATCAAATACTTACCGTAATTTTCCTTTCCTGATAGACTCCATGGCAGCACACGTTCGGGTAGCCCCGCCTCCTCTCCTACCCTATAGGACCCCACTCCCATAAATCTTTGCTCCCTTTCAGCATCCGTGTTCTGTAACTAGCCTACTCAGGAATCGGGAGGGGACTCTGCTGCCATGGAGTCCATCAGGAAAGGAAAATTACGGTAAGTATTTGATATAAATTTTCAGTTTTCCTGACAGACTCCATGGCAGCATACGTTCGGGAAATAACTCGCTATACACTCCCGGGTGGGAAGATGCTGAACAAAAACTTTAATTACTGCCATCTACTGACAGCACTTGAACACCAAAATTAACAGAAGATAAGGCAGCCGGTTCAACACAATAATGAAAAAGAAACGTGTTGATAGACGACCAGGACGCTGCCCTGCAGATCACATGAGGCGCGACGTGCCTAGAGACTGCCCAAGACGTGGAAATGCTACGAGTTGAGTGTGCTGTTACCGCCTCTGGGGGAGCCAAGCCCTTCGCTCTGTATGCCCACTGGATAGCCTGGACGATCCACGCAGCCACTGCTCTGGAAGAGGCACGCATACCTCTCTTTTTCCCTTGAAGAAGGACAAACAGGAAATCTGACTGACGAAAAGAAGAAGTGGCCGCCAGATATTGCTTCAGGGTGCCGCCAACATCCAAGGGATGAACTAAAGAATCTTCACCGGTCTTGAAGGTGGGAAGGACTATATCTGTGTTCTCATGGAAGACGGAGGTCACTTTGGGGTTTGACCCCAACATGGGAATCAGGACCACTCTATCTGAGAAGAAGGTTAGGAAAGGTTCCTTTGACCCTAAGTTTTGAATCTCAGAAACTCTCTTGGCAGAAGTAATAGCCACTAGGAATGTCGTCTTAAGAGTAAGTTCTTTAACTGAGAGAGAAGCCGCGAGTGTAGAGAAGAAATCCAACACTAGAGGAAGATCCCACTTGGGAAACCTTGGTCTTCTTTGGGGCCTGAGCCTAACTGCGCCCCTGAAAAACTGTTGGACTAGCTGATGTTTAGCCCATGATACTCCTGAAAAAGCTGAGATGGCTGAAACTTGTACACGGAGCGAGCTGACCGACAGGGAGTGATCCAGGCCGGACTGTAGGAATCCTAATACATCCTGGACCGTAGGTGCATCTACTGAGCCGGACCTGGAGTTTTGATGACTCACGAATTTTGCCCAAATTCTCTCATAGACCCTGTTGGTGCTACTTCTTCTAGCATTCATAAGCGTAGGGACTGGACATCCTAGGGCCTCCAACCTCCCCCTCTCAAGAACCAAGCCTTGAGATGCAGGCGTGCTGGGCATGGATGCAGTGTAGGACCTTGCGACAACAGGTCCGGTCTGAGGGGCAGAGGGATCGGATCCTGGTAGCTGAGAAGAGACAAGAGCGGAAACCAGGGTCTGTTGGGCCAATAGGGAATTTTTGCCAGAACTTCCACCATCTCCATCTTCAGTCTCCGCAAGAACTGGAGAATTATGGGTACTGGCGGGAAAGCGTAGGCTTTTTTGAAGTTCCAGTTGTCCGTAAGCGAATTGATCCCGAATGCCAGAGGATCCCGGAATCTCGCGTAATACCTTGGGAGCTTCTTGTTGCGGGGGGCCTCGAAGAGGTCTACCTCCGGACAGAACCCCAGAGACAGGATCCATTCGAACACCTCTTGATGGAGAGACCACTCGTTGTTGTCGAGTTTGAACCTGGAAAGGAAATCCGCTTCTACATTCAGTGTCCCTGGAACATAGGCTGCTGAGAGATTGGCCAGGTGCCTCTGAGCCCAGGACATAATCGGCTCTGTTTCCTGGAGTAGAGACCGGCTGCGGGTCACTCCCTGCCTCTAGTCTTCACATACGCCACTGCCGTTGTGTTGTCCAATCTGAGCATAACCGAGGCTCCTTGGATCAGATGGCGAAAGGTTTGTAGGGCTTTGAAGGCAGCCCTCAGTTCCAGAACATTGGAGACCACGCCGTGGGCGGGAAAACACCATCTGCCTTGTGCCACTTCCGACTGGCAGTGTGCTCCCCAACCTATACTGCTGGCATCCGAGGTTATTGTGATCCACGTGACTAGAGCTATGGAATGGCAGTTGACAAGATTCCCCCGTATTAGCCACCAGGGAAGACAACTCTTCATGGATGAAGTCAGACGGATACGTTGAGACATGCTCTCCGAAGTCCACTGTTGGAGAAAACCTCTTTGGAACTGCCTCAGTTTCCACAAGACCCATTTCACCATGGGGGCCATAGCCACCAGGGTACCCACTATCCTCAGGCACTGCCAAGCGGTGAGGTGGGATGAAGCAAGAGCGAGCGTCACTCTGTCCCGAACTACCGGGATTTTCTCTTCGGGCAGGGAGATGGTACACTTCACCGTTTTGAAAAGAGCTCCTAGAAACACAAGCGATTGTGTGGGCACCAGGTGACTCTTCTCGAAGTTCAAGATCCACCCAAACTCTTCGAGAATGGAAATCACTTGTTCTAGATGTACTAGCAGCTGAGCCCTGTCTTGCGACAGGAGAAGCAGGTCGTCTAGATAGTGGTATAACCTGATGCCTCTGATCCTGATAAGGGCCACTACAGCCAATAAGGTTTTGGAAAATGTGCGAGGCGATGTTGAAAGCCTGAAGGGGAGACAGGTGAATTGCATATGGGCTTTTCCGATGGCGAAGCGGAGAAACCGCTGGAACTCTTTCGCTACTGGCACGTGAAAATAAGCGTCCTTTAGGTCTATGAACACTAGCCAATCTCCTGGATGGATCGAGTGCTGAATTGTGATGGAATTGGTTGAGGTATGTCAAATCTATTACGGGGCCTCCAGGTGCAGTTCTTCTTTTAAACTAGGAAGAGGGGTGAATAGACCCCCTGACCTCTTTCCGGCTCTGGAACTGGAATCACGGCCTCCTGGGCCACTAGAGAATCTAGGTAAGAAAGAAGGATCTGCTTCTTGTCTGTGGAGGAAGGAAGGGACGTAGCAACGAACCTGGCCCTGGGGGCGCTGTTGAAAACCCAGGAGTGTCCTTGAGATACTGTGCTGAGGACCCAGGGATTTTGAATAGAGGCCGCCCAAACATCCCGAAAGCGGAGCAAGCGAGCTCCCACTGGGGATGCCCGGGCGGGCCCACTTTCAAAAAGATTTTGTGGCCTCCTGGTCTCCAGACGATGAAGCCTTGGAGCCTTTCTGGAAGGCGGACTGCCTGGATTTCCATCCTCTCCCAAAGGACTTGCCCGGCCTATAACTGCGCGCCTCTCTGGCGCGACTTGTGTTCTGCTTTCTTGGAGGAGCCCGCTTCTGGGCACTTGCGCGTCTGTCCTGGGGGAGGAAGCCAGATCTACCACCCGTGGCCCGAGTTATGGCTGCGTCCAATTTATTCCCCAAGAGGGAAGAACCCTCGAAGGGAATCCGGCGCCACGCCTGTTTTGACACGGCATCAGCCACCCAAGGCCGGAGCCAGAGGGCGCGTTTAGCGGTGACCAAGGATAACATCACCCAGGCCAAGAGACGAATGATGTCAATGGAGGCCACCCCCAAGAACCCCGCAGCCATCCTTAGCTCCTGGATTGGAGAGCTGTTTGCTGCTTCTTCCGACACTCCCTTGAGGGTTTCATCAAGGCCATTGATCCAGACCTCCATGGCTTTTGAGACTAAAGCTGGTTTGCAAGCCATGCCTGCTGTGAGATACGCCCGCTTGAGGTTGGCATCAATTCTCCTCTCCAGAGGCTCTCTAAGGGACACCGTATCCTCCATAGGTAAAGTGACATGTTTCACAAGTCGCATCACCGCGGCGTCTACTAGAGGTGGTGACTCTAAATGCTTTACTTCCTCCTGTTTAAAGGGGTATAGTTTTGCCATTTTAGCGATCATGGAATTTTTCTTCTCAACTCTACTACACTCCTCGGTAATGATGTCTCCCAACTCCCCTAAGAACGGAAAATTCAAACGTTCTTTACACAGTTTGAAGAATTTCTTCTGTTTCGGGGGGGGGGAGACTGCAGGGTCCTCCCAATCAAGAGCTTCTCTTACGGCTTTAACCAATGGAGAAACCAGATTAAATGCAAACCCCAGAGAGGAGTCATCTGCTTCCGAATCTGAGTCCAAAGGAAGGATGGAGGGATGACTGGGCTGAGAAGCCTCAAAGGGGTCTTGATCCAGTTTGTCTCTCTCTGGCGGGCGAGATGGCCCAGCAGATGTACTTGGGCGGTGCAGGTCAGCCAGAGAGTCTTTGAGGACTTTGCGCACTACTTCTTCTATGCGCTGGTCTGAGTTTTCCCGCTCGCCCATTGCTTGGGCATAACAGCGGTTGCAGAGGGACGCACCGTCCGGAACCGGTATATCACATCCCCAGCATTTTCTTCCATGAGGACGCTCTGAGCGGCCATGATATTTTGTGGAAGAGGACTGGCCCTCGCGCCCTGAGCTATGGGGAGACCTGCGTCTGGATCTGGACGATGAGTGTCGGTGTTGCGATTTAGAATGCCGATCTTCGCTGCGTGTATTGGGCTGCGGATCGGACCTAAAAAGAGCCAGAAACATGCAAACATAGAAGAAAACGAGGCACTAGCATATATGACAAGAAAGACCCCCCCCCCCTCTCAGCCCTGCACCTACCTGGCACGAGCGGGCTGGCCACCAGGGGGCGGAGATGAATCCATAATTGAAGGCACAGAAAATGAGTCTTGCTGACTGAATAAAAGAACCAGAGAAGACCCCCGCATAAATATAAAATAGACAAGGTGAGGGAACAGGAGGAAAGGCAGACTAGCTCTTACTTTGGAAACACAAGCCAGTGAGCTGGGGGAGGCTATCCACAAACGCCGACCTTCCCACCAGCTCCAGGCAGCAAAAGGGTTTTAAATACGGCGCCGTTCGGCCGTCCAGACGCACTGCGCATGCGCAAGTGACGTCATGCGTCTCTCCCGCGCATGCGTGCCGAGTTTGGACACTCGGCCCTACTGCGCATGCGCAGATCGCCGCGCAACCTGGAAGCGGCGGCCGCAATTATGGCCGCGGCTGGACCGGGAACAGCGGACGCCTGGGAGGTAAGCACGATCAAACACACGGGAACACAGCCACCCGGACCTATAGCAAGCGCACCTCCCAGCCCAAAAGAAAGACATATACTAGAGGAAGAGAGCCTGACCTGTGTACTAAAGAGAGAGACCACACAGAGAGAAAGCAAAACAAAAAGGTCCCATAGCAGGGGCTTAACACCCTGCCTCCTGGAGCAGGGACAGCTCCATGGAGACGCAACCCCGGGCTTCTCTTCGGGCAATAGCAGGCCACCCGCAGCAGCAGGGCTCTCTCAGCAAGACCACCGAGCTCCTGCCCAGGGTCTCTTCGATTGCCCCCTCCATACCCTGCTAAGAGCAAAGGGCTTAGCGGAGGCTCCATGCTGACCCAATCCTTGCTTCCAGTATACGTATAGGACTGCTTTGGCAGGAATGCATCACTTATGCTGAGGAGGACAAAAAGGAACACGGATGCTGAAAGGGAGCAAAGATTTATGGGAGTGGGGTCCTATAGGGTAGGAGAGGAGGCGGGGCTACCCGAACGTATGCTGCCATGGAGTCTGTCAGGAAATATGCTTATTGCCAAAAATATGTAGCAGAAAACAAATTGGTCTAAAAATGTCAAAGAATTTTAAATTTTTACATTTTTTTTTCTGAGAATTTCATATAAAAAAATGTGAAAAATATTGTTATTTTTTCAGAATCGTCGCTATTTTTTTTGTTTATAGCGCAAAAAGTAAAAATCGCACAGGTGATCAAATACCACCAAAAGAAAGCTCTGTTTGTGGGAAAAAAAGGACATCGATTTTATTTGGGTACAGCGTCGCACGACCGCGCAAATGTCCGTTAAAGTAATACAGTGCCGAATCGCAAAATAGGGCCTGGTCATTGAGCAGCCAAATCCTCCGGGGCTTAAGTGGTTAGGGGGAAAATCCTTCCGGTCCAGAACTGGTTAAAGTACGTTATATTGTGAAGGTACAAATATAAATGTATATATAATGGCCGTCAGTATGAAGAATTCTCTGCGAATGGGATCCCTGGAAAAGCTTGCTGTAAATCCCGGAGAATTCCCGGAGAGCACAGCTCAGACCCAATCACCGGCCGCTCACTCCGACACACGAAGATTAAATCAGATTTGGTTGGAATAACAGATCCCTGGCCCCGGCTGCGATGAATATCATGTTTGACATCCTATGTGCAAAGACGGATTTAATGTTTGTCAGGGTTGGGAAATGGAAACCACATGGCGGCCCCAACCTTTTCCAGGGCTGAAAGCAAGGACAGGCCGGCTTTTTAATGTCATATGTAGGATATGAGATGTGACTGGAGGGTAAATTTAGCCCATGGATGTAATGCAGTAAAAAGGAATCAAAGGAAATATACTTAGATCCTGCAAACTAAAAATAAGGACACGGGCGCACCCACGCGCACACACATTGTGCATTAACTTCTCACATCTCAAGGTGGCGACGTTTCTTTTATGTTTAAAATAAACTACTGACTGATGGAAATGTATAATAGATGGAAGGCGCTGCGTAGAATTGATAGCGCTATATACAGGAAGTATCTGTAATAAATAAATCAAAACTATGTTAACATTAATAGAAATCTGTTCAGAGAGAAATACCATCACTGAAAAAGCTGGCTGGTGTAAGAGAGGCTTTGTGATTGGCTAGTAATGTCCCTGTCCTGCTAGAACACTGCCTCTCCTGGTAAGGCGGAACCCTCCGCCATCTTGTGCCCCACTCCATGCCGGAGACCTCCACCTGACATTCCCGGCCATTGACCTTTATATCCCAAGGAAGTAATGGTCACCCATGAATAGAGTTGCTGCACTTTTAAGCTGCATTTACATTTAAGCATTATGTTTTTAAGCATTTTTGCAGCAATTTTTTTTTTTTGGTTGTTTGTTTTTTAACGCATTTTTGAACGTTGGCATTTTTTTTTTATTAGCCAATAGTGAAAAATCTGTTTCATTATTTGTTGATATGTTTTTCAGCTTTTTCACCCACTTTTATTTAACCTTTACAGTAAACCCCCCTCCATTGCGGGGGTTACATTCCGGACCCACCCGCGAAAAAGTGAAAATCCGCGAAATAGAAAAACCCTATTAAAATACACTGTAGGCATGGTTTTTTAACTGTCACTGTACTTTTAAAAGCATTTTAATGTCTTTAAACACACTTTTAAAACAATAGAAACTCATTAAGACCCCATTCACACTGGGGCGACCTGTCAGGCGACCTGGTTGCCTGACAGGTCGCCGTAGGTCGCCTGGCATAGAGAAGCTGTGGACCCGTTCTAATAGGAGCGACACAAGTCACTCCGACTTAGAAAAAGGGTCCGGAGCTTCTTTGGGGCGACCTGGAGCGACCCGCATTGACTTCAATATTATGAAGTCCGTGCCGGCCGCTCCGAGGTCGCGGTGCGAGCTGCACACCGCGACCTGTGAGGTCGCCCCGGCAAGTCGGATCGCCCCAGTGTGAACGGGGTCTTAAAGAGGTTGTATACTCAAAAAAAAAAAAAAACCCTGCAAGACAAAGGCATAATGTGCTAGTGTGCATCACATACTAGCTCATTATGAAATACTTACCTTAGAATGAAGCCCCGACACGGACCCCCAGACACCGCTGTGGGAGCGGACTCTTCCGGGTTCGGCGGCTCCGGCGCTGTGAGTGGCCGGAGCCGCTATGAAGTCACTCCCGCGCATGCACGCGGGGGATTAACTTTCCGGCAAGCTCCCGGCAAGGAACTCTGAAGGTCCACCGGACCTAGCGTCAGCTAGCGTCGGCTGCATGCAGTGCAAATATCTCTTATTGGGGTGTTATGAGTGTTCTTGTTAGCTTCCAGGGGTTAAGATTATGGGTTAATATTAGAGTTAAGATTAGGGTTTAGGATTAGGTGTCAAAATTAAGGTTAGGGGTTAATATTAGGGTTAGGGGTTAATATTAGGGTCAGGGGCCAATATTAGGGTTAGGAATTCGAATTAGGGTTTAGGATTAGGGTTAGGGGTCAATATTAAGATTAAGGGTTAGGATTAGGGTTTAATATTAGGGTCAGGGGCCAATATTAGGGCTATAGGGGTTAGGATTGGGGGTCAATATTGAGGTTGGGGTTAGGATTAGGGTTAGGGGTTAATATTAGTTTTAGGGTTTAGGATTAGGGGTAATATTAGGGTCAGGGGGCAATATTAGGGTTAGGGGTTAGGATTAGAATTTGGGGTTAATATTAGGGTTAGGGGTTAATATTAGGGTTAGGATTAAGGTTAGGGTTTAGAATTAGGTGTCAAAATTAAGGTTAGGGGTTAATATTAGGGTTAGGGGTAATATTAGGGTCAGGGGCCAATATTAGGGTTAGGGATTAGAATTAGGGGTTAGGGGTCAATATTAAGATTAGGGGTTAGGATCAGGGTTTAATATTAGGGATTAAAGGTTAGGATTAGGGGTCAATATTAAGGTTGGGGTTAGGGTTAGGGGTTAATATTAGGGCTAGGGTTTAGGATTAGGGGTAATATTAGGGTTAGGGGTTAATTTTAGGGTCAGGGGCCAATATTAAGGTTAGGGGTTAATATTAGGGTTAGGGGTTAAAATTAGGGGTTAGGATTAGGGTTTAATTTTAGGGTAGTTAACAGTATTAGGAGTCAATATTAAGGTTAGGGGTTAATATAACGGTTAGGGGTTAGGATTAGGTTTTGAGGTTAATATTAGGGTTAGGGTTTGTTTAATGTATTTATTTATTATTTTTCATTTATTTAATTTTTTATTTAACCACTTTACCACTAGAGGATTTTGCTGTCTTACGTCTGGGCCACTTTTTGTGATTCGGCGCTGTGTGACTTTAACTGACAATTGCGTGGTCGTGCGACGCCATACCCAAACGAAATTTACGTCCTTTTTTTCCCACAAACAGAGCTTTCTTTTGGTGGTATTTGATCACCTGTGCGATTTTTACTTTTTGCGCTATAAACAAAAAAAGAGCGTAAATTTTGAAAAAACAACAATATTTTTCACATTTTTTTATATGAAATTCCCCCCAAAAAAATGTAAAAATCCAAATTTTTTTAAATTTTTGGCCAATTTGTTTTCTGCTACCTATGTTTGGTAAAAAAATTCACAATAAGCGTATTTTGATTGGTTTGCGCAAAAGTTATTGCGTTTACTAACAAAGGGAAAGATTTCTGTCATTTTTGGTGTTTTTTTTTTTAACGCGTAATGGCGGCGATCTGCGATTTTGTTTTGCGGGACTGCGACATTGCGGCGGACAGATCGGGCCCTTGACTGACATTTTTGACACTTTTGGGGGTACCAGTGACATTACTGCAGTAATCAGTGCTATATATATATGCACTGTTACTGTAAAAATGACACTGGCAGGGAAGGGGTTAATTTTATTGGAGAGGGAGGGGTTAATGTATGCCTGGTGCTTACTGACGTGTGGGGGGGGGGGGAGGTGACTGAGTGACACAAGGACAGATCCAGGGTTCAGCTATGCTGAACCCTGCAATCTGACCCTGCCTGTCACTTGGGAGATCCGCCCGCTTGTGTTTACACAAGCAGGCGGATCTCCACACTAGATCCCCGACGATCAGGGAAGAGCAGCCGCGATCGCTGCTGATCCTCCCCTGGCCCGACACCCGCTGTGACTGAAAACAAGGGGAGTGTCTGATGACGTAGTACTACGTCGTCAGACGATAACGAGCCACTTTGCCGCAGTAGTACTACGATACTCAGCGGTAAAGTGGTTAATAATTATTTACTTATTTTTAATTTCTTTGTTTCATTTATTTTTGTACTTGAGAAGAAAAACACTGAAAAACAACACTCAACAAAATGCTCTAAAATGTTCAAAAACGCCCCAATTTGTGTATTTTCATGCATCTCTATGGGAAAATAATGCTTAAAAAAAACGCACCAATCTGCCCAATTCGAGCTACACAAAAAGTTCTAAAACTTTTTTGAGCTTCAGGTGACTTGGAGTGGAGATTTGAATCGTCTCCATAGAGAATACCTGATTTTTTCTCCTCCAGCGTTTATGAGCTTCAAGCTACAAAACGCTGAGGTTTGAACGGGGCCTAACTGATGGAATTCAGGAAATGGTATAACAGTCACATCACATTGACAAACTCTGGAGTCATTTGACAATACATGATCAATCACATTTAGTGGACGGTCTGCAGCAGTCACATGTGAAAGCATAAGCAGCACTTCAAGCAGCCATCTCCCTCTAACAGTCCGTCCTTCCACCGGTTGTCATTAGTACTCATAGGACTGGGATCTCTGTAAGTACCCCCTCCATAGGTACGCCTCTCCCAGGAACCTCCAGGCTAATAGGCTCACTTAGGGAACTCTTTGCCTGTCCTAAAAGGCCTTTTGCAACTTGCCCCCAGCCCCCACCTCCATAATAGTCAGAAAGTCTACAGCCAGCTCTCCTGGGGGCAGGTCTCCCAGCCCTGCCCAGGGCCTCAACATGCTAGTTACATCTGTGCTGGTGTGGGGTATTTGGGGTGTTTGGGGTGTTTGGCTCTCATGCCCCAACTGCTTTAGGGCTCCTCCCAACCTGGTTTATATCTGGGCACCGACTCACCTTTAACATCATTTCAAGAGAGCTCTGACTAAAAGGGGTCTAGCACCTGATGACACTACTTTCTATAACCTGACACTGGAACAGAGCCACCTAGAGGCAGACTAGCTAACTGCACCTGCCTACATGCTTGGTCATCATGCTGACCCTAGTCAGTTTACTAATAAAGGGTGTTATGTATTCCTAAGAAGTTGGGTTATTCAGGCTTGGTTATATTACTGTTGTTGTTAGCATTTTATACAGTTATAGCAGCTCCATTAGGGGGCACAGGGGCACTGCCCCCCTAATCTGTGCGCCCGGCCCCTAACTACATGCGAGGTATTAGACGCATGGATTTGAATGTTTTTTTTTTTTTTTTGTGGAGCACATGATTAGAGCCTGAGGCTCTAATTGGCTTCAAAAAAGAGGTGGCTCGGGGTGCAGAGCACTGTGCTCTGATCCCACCCAGTTGTGTGACAATAGCAAATTATTTTTTGCCATTGCCTCCCGCTTCTCCTCCTGGCCAAGCAGGAAGCGGTCCTGAGACCCATTTGGGGATCTGCAAAAAGAATTTATGTCATTCTTATTGTTTTTTTTTTTTTTTTACTAGTAATGGTGGAGATCCGCAATTTTTAGTGGGACTGCGACATTGCGGCGGACAGATCGGACCCCTAACTGACATTTTTGACACTTTTAGGGGGACCAGTGACATTACTACAGTAATCAGCAGGGTTGGTCATGTAACCTAAAAAAAAGTAATTAGTTATAGTTACTAGTTACTTCTCCCAAAAAGTTAGTTACATTAACTTTTACTTTTACTTTTTTACTTTTACTTTTTACTTTTAGTTACTGAGTTACATTAATAAAAAAGTAGCTAATTACCAGGGAAAGTAACTATTGGGTTACTTTAAAAAAATAATCAAATATGTCAAATAGACCCATCCTCATCGGTTGCTAACATTACAAGTGCCTGTTGCCTTTTGTAAGACAAATAATGTCAGGGTTTTGGATTTGGCTCCATTTTTATGTCGTCATGTATGTTTTACTAAATTAAATTAATAAAATGAATTTTTTATACTACATTGTTCCTTAATTTTTGAATCATTACATTTTGATGCTCTGACTTGCTGGTGCATGACAACCTCCTCACCATCCCTTTTTCTTTTATGGGTACAGTCGGGACCCCACTTTCTAATAGGGTGACCCCATTATCCCTGTTGTGTCTCAAATATGTCAAATAATTTATATGCCCCTTGTATGCGTGGTATTTGCTTAGTGGTACCTGCATGGTATTTACTGAGAGTGACACTGTGGTACCTGCGTGGCACACTGCTGGTGTATAGGGTGGGTAGGTGTATTTGGGGGTCAGTGGGTGTATAGAGTGGGTGGGTAGGTGTATTTGGGGGTCAGTGGGTGTATAGAGGGGGTGGGTAGGTGTATATAGGGGTCAGTGGGTGTATAGGGTGGGTAGGTTGTGGTGGTGGTGTGGTGCACTGTGGGGGTCTGAGTCCTCCTGACTGTGACTGAGTAACCATATTTTGTTTTGTTTTTTTGTACCTGCTGCTGCCTGGAGTGGCACACTGGTGGTGATGGTGGCTGGTGGTGGTGTGGCGCGCTTGCCCCCTTGCTGCCTCCAGGGCAGCGACGTAGACCTACGTCGTGTTGCCTGTAGGAGCCAGACTGCCACAGTAAAAATAACATAAGCAGTCGGCAAGTGGTTAACTGACAATTGCGCAGTCAGGCGACGCTGTACCCAAATAAAATTTACGTCCTTTTTCTCTGACAAATAGAGCTTTCTTTTGGTGGTATTCGATCACCTCTGCGATTTATACAAACAAAAAAAGGGCGAAAATTTTGAAAAAAAAAAACAATATTTTTTTCTTTCTGCTATAAAACAGCCAATAAAAAAAAATGTAATAAAAAAACAAATGTCTTCATCATTTGAGGCAAATTTGTATTCTGCTACATTTTTTGGTTTAAAAAAAATCCCAATAAGTGTATATTGATTGGTTTTTGCAAAAGTTATCACATCTACAAACTATTGGAAAGATTTATGTCATTTTTTTTTTTTTTTTTGCTAGTAATGGCGGCGATCAGCGATTTTTAGCGGGACTGCGACATTGGGGCGGACAAATCTGACACCAAACTGACACTTTTTTTGGGACCAGTGATCAGTGCTAAAAAATATGCACTGTTACTGTACCAATGAAATCGCTGATCGCCGCCATTACTAGCAAAAAAAAAAAAAAAATGACATAAATCTTTCCCTTAGTTTGTAGACGCGATAAGTTTTGCGCAAACCAATCAATATACACTTATTGGGATTTTGTTTTACCAAAAATATGTAGCAGAAAACAAATTAGCCTAAAAGGATAAAAAAAATTTGATTTTTAATTTTTTTTATTTTTTTTTGGGGGGGGGGGGGGGGAGGAATGTTATATAGCAGAAAGTAAAAAATATCGTTTTTTTTTTTTTCAAAATTGTTGCACTTTTTTGTTTATAGCGCAAAAAATAAAAATCGCACAGGTGATCAAATCTATCCCCTAGTTTGCAGATGCGATAAGTTTTGCGCAAAACAATCAATATACGCTTATTGGGATTTTTTTTTTTAAACCAAAAATATGTAGCAGGATACAAATTGGCCTAAAATAATGAAATATTTTTATTTTTATTTTTTTTTTTATTGGGAATATTATATAGCAGGAAGTAAAAAATATTGTTTTTTTTTTTTTCAAAATTGTTGCACTTTTTTGTTTATAGCGCAAAAAATAAAAAATCGCAGAAGTGATCAAATACCACCAAAAGAAAGCTCGGTTTATGGGGAAAAAAAGGACATCAGTTTTATTTGGGTACAATGTTGCACGACCGCGCAATTGTCAGTTAAAGTGAAGCAGTGCCGAATCACAAAAACTGGACTGGTCATTTAGCGGGGTAAAACCTTACGTTGTTAACCACTTGCCGACCGCCGCACGACTATTTACTGCGGTGGTCAGCCCCTCACAGGCAGAGCCTGTACATCACTAGCCTGTGAGGGTCTAGGGAGCGAGCGCGCGCCCCCGGAGGTGCGCTCCCGCGCGGTCACGTACCCCCCCGCGCGTGTGACCGGCGGACCCGATGTACGTCGGTCACTCGGCGATCGTCGGTGGAGAGGGAGAAAGGCAGGCGACTAATGTAAACAAGCCGCCTGTCATTCTCCCCTGTGTATGAATGGTGATCATACGGTTCTACTATGTAGGACCGTTGATCAGTGTTCCTACACCTCAAGCCACAGCCAATCACAGTTAGAATCACGCCCCTAGGGACACACATAACCCCTCCCTCTCAAAAAAGTTAACCCCTTCACTGCCAGTGTAATTTTACAGTAACAGTGCATATGTATAGCACTGATTACTGTAGTAATGTCACTGGTAACCCCAAAAGTGTCAAAAATGTCAGTCAGGGGTCCGATCTGTCCGCCGCAATGTCGCAGTCCCGCAAAAAAAATTGCAGATCTCCGCCATTACGCGTTAAAAAAAAAACAACAAAAATTACAAAAATCTTTCCTTTTGTTAGTAAACGCGATAACTTGACCAATGTAGAATAGATGTCACCCCCAAACTCTTAGGCTGCTTAAAGCCAAAGGCTCCACCCCCATGCCATAAACCTTTCCATTTACCTAAATAATTGAGACCACACCGTGCTTGGAGTTAATTGGCCACAGCAGCCATTTTATTAACCCTTTTACCTTAAAATTAACATAAGGAGAAAAAACATTCCTTACAAACATAAAACAATCAGTCATTAGGCCTGTTGGTCTTTGAGGCTCCTCCAAATAATTCCAAATCCTGCACTGCGGGACCTGTGCCCTGATAGGCCTCCAGCCGCGTCACCGGCTCGGAGACAAACCACTCCCCGCAGTGCCACCATTTTGAATTCCATTTAAACTGACATTAAATGGAATGCACCATAGGGACCCATACCAACGATGAGTCCCAACCATACCCTTATCCTAAACTGTTCACCTCCCCCGCCAGCAAAGACCAACAAAACGCCACCAGCACCCAAGGGTGACACCTTACCCTTGCGTGCCCCTCCAAACCCTCAAGGCTCGCTGGATCCCATCCTGTAATCCCAGGGCCCATAAATCTATACCCACCGCATTGAGGTGGACTCCATCATCCCGCAGATACCGCCATGTGTCCACTTCCAACTCCAGGTGGCGAACCACCAACCCCCCATTCCGACACACAAAGCGCCCCACTTCCTTGTTCAACTTAATCCGAGCCTTATTAAGGCGCGCGACCGACCTGGCCATGCGCCAGGACGTGCGGGCCACCATATCCGACCAAACTACAAGCAGCGCCGGAAAAGCCGTGCGCAGCCGAAGGAAATCCAACTTTATGTCCCTGATCAAGGCCCGCGCGGACCTGGCCCCCAAATCGTTGCCCCCGGCATGCAGCACCAAAACATCTGGCTGCCTGTCCAACCGGGCGAAACGATGCACTTCGGGAAGGACCCTGCCCCAAGTAAGCCCCGGCACCCCCAGCCACCTGACACAAGCCTCGTGCCGAGAAAACCAAGTTGTCTACCAGTAGGACGCACATCAGCTCTCCGGGCCCCCCAGAAAACATACGAGTGTCCCACGATCCAAACAAGGCAGGGTTCCAAACCTACAAGAAAAAGGGGACAAAAGGAAAAGAAAACCAACCAATAATCAGATAACCAGCCGGGCCCACACCCCCCCCAGCGACAAAACCACCCCCCGTACATACCCTACACCAACAGCTGTGGACGAACGTACAACAAGAACCTCCTAGACTCCCAGCGCCCAATGCGTTTGACCGCATCGTCGTTCAATCCCCAGCGTGCAGCCTCAGTGGCCGCCCCGATCCGAAAGGAATGAGATGCAAACCTACTGGCATCCAAACCCAAAGAGCCCACACACCTTCTGAACACCGATACAAATTGAAAACGAGATAACGACGACCCGTCCGCATGCATTAAAAATGAACCGGGCCGCGAAGGGCGGATTGCCCAGTAATCCCGAACCGCCCCTACCGGGCACAGTGGTGAAGACGGCACCGCGAACAACCGGACACGGACCCCCTTGCCACTCTGGTCCGTTTTGGACCGTCGAAGGAGGATAGTAACCCCCTCCCGACCGACAGAGACATCCTGACCCAATAGGCCCCCCGGCACCGTCCGGGAGGAGCTGACCAATTCCCCAATCCGGAAAGCCCCGATAAAAGCGAGAGAAAAGGCCGCCTTAAACAACACCACCTCGTAACTCGAGGCGCAGAGCTCCCCCAATTGCCGGCAGACGTCCTGCAAAAGAGCGAAGGACACCGGGCGCCTGGTGTCCCTCCTCCGATAAGCCCTGGAATAGCCCCGTAACGCTTGTCTCACCACGAAGTCCTTCGTGTAATCCTGACAACCCAGAAATTTAAACAGAAAGGCCAAGCCGGACAACTTGCGAGCCACAGCGGAAGCCGACGCGCCCCTCTCAAAATGATCAGAGACAAAAGAAAGTAACACCCACCTGACCTCCGGACCCAGAGGATCCACCGATGCCACCCGCAACACCTCCAGCCACTCCAACCATACCTTGCAATAAGCCGACCACGTGGACTCGCTCACCGACTTCCTGATCCATCCAGCGAGGACCCCAAGGCAATCCCCCATAGCCACTCCGGACACGTGACTCCGCGTTGCTCCGCTGCCGGTGCCAACTCCCGGAACCTGTCCCACTGAAAACGAGACAGCGCGTCAGCAATATCATTCTTAACCCCCGGAATGTGCACAGCGTACAGGAAAACATTCAACCGTAGACACCGCAAAACCAAATACCTGAGGAGGCGCACCACCGGCTGAGACGAAGCCGACGCGCGGTTGATCACCTGAACCACCCCGAGATTGTCGCAATGGAGGCGAACCTTCAGGTTCCTGAACTCCGCCCCCCAAATCTCCAGGGCCACCACCACCGGGAACAGTTCCAGCAACACCAAGTTGCTGACCAGCCCCGCTACCTGCCATGCCCCCGGCCAAGGGGCGGCGCTCCACGCCCCCCGGTGAAAAGCCCCGTACCCCGCCGAACCAGCAGCATCGGTAAACAGTTCCAAATCAAAGTTGCTGATCGGCCCGGCCATCCACAAGGATCTACCATTGTATGTGGCCAAAAAACCGTGCCACAGACGCAAGTCATCCCTGTGTTCCCTGTTGAGCCTGACGAAGTGAGTGGGCAACTTCACCCCCGAAGTCGCCGCCGACAGCCGTCGGCAGAAAACCCGGCCCATGGGCATAATGCGGCAGGCAAAATTCAATTTACCCAGCAACGACTGCAAGCTGCGCAACTGAATCTTGCGCAAACCCAGCACCCCTTCAATTTCAGCTCTCAAAGCCCCCAATTTATCCTCCGGTAGGCGACACTCCATGGCCTCCGAATCCATGACAATGCCCAGGAAGCTGAGCACCGTGGTCGGGCCTTCCGTCTTGTCGGGGGCCAACGGAATGCCGAAGCTCCCAGCCACATGCTGCAACGTGGCAAGCAGGATCGCGCACCCGTTGGAAGAGGGCGGGCCCACACACAGAAAGTCGTCCAAATAGTGGATCACCGAATTCACACCGGAAACCTCCCGAACCACCCACTCCACAAAGGAACTGAAGGTCTCAAACAGCGCGCACGATATGGAGCAGCCCATAGGAAGGCAGCGATCCACATAATACGCCCCTTGCCACCGGCAGCCCAGCAATCGAAAACTGTCCGGGTGAACCGGGAGCAACCTGAACGCCGCCTCAATGTCCGATTTGGCCATCAAGGCCCCCCGCCCATAATGTCGCACCCAGGCCACCGCGGCGTCAAAGGAAATGTAAGACACCGTACAGGCATCCGGGTCGATGGCGTCATTCACAGACCCACCCTTTGGGAAGGAGAGGTGGTGAATGAGGCGAAACTTGTTGGGTTCCTTCTTGGGAACCACCCCCAACGGCGAAACCACCAAGTCACGCACCGGGACTTCCGAGAACGGGCCCGCCATGCGACCGAGAGCCACTTCCTTGTGCAACTTATCCGACACCACCAAAGGGTGGCGCAATGCCGAACGCAAATTCCTCGCCACCGGCGGCACCGAGGCCAAAGAGCAAGGGATACGAAAACCCACCGCAAAACCCTCCCCCAGAAGTCGGGCAGCCGCCCTATCGGGGTACCTATCTAGAAAAGGCCGCAGCCTTTCCACCCTCACCGGCGTCGTCCCCTTTGTGCGAAGGCTCTCCGGACCGCCCTTTTCCGGACTTAAAACACCGAGCCAAGGAATGGGAACCTCCGCAACCGGAGCAGGCCGACCCCCCGTAAACCCGATAGGCTTCCCCTACAGCGTCCATGTAGCAGAACAGGGCCGAGCAGTTTTCCGGCGCCTTTTCCCCTATGACGCCCGCCAGAATGGCAAAGGCCTGCAGCCAATTGGCGAAGGTCCGAGGGATAAGCCGATAGCGTCGCGCCTCCTCGTCCTCCTTCTTGCGCTCCTCCGGTTTAACCCTGTCCAGGTGAAACTTCTCGAGGGGCAACAGCGTGAAGATTTCCACGTACTCACCCTTCCAGATCTTCTCCCGGACTTCCTGCTTCAAATGTGCCCCCAATGGGCCCTCAAAACAAACATATACCTCACCTTTCGCTGAATCGTCCAGGCGAACAGCGTCCGCCTTCCCCTCCTTCGCCGTCCCGGTCTTGTCCCCCGCCGCCCCGGCCGTCACTGCCACCACTGCCGGCGCACTAACAACCTGGGGAGGGGCCCCAGCCCCCCCCGCAACTAGCCCCGTGGAAGACGGCCCCGCCAGCCCCGGGGCCCCCCCCCGGCTCCGTGCCCGAGCCCCCCGCCGGAGGCACCCAAGCCGCCGCTGGAGACAAGCGGCCCCCGTCCCCCGGGGGCAAACGCCCCAAGAGGTCCCGTAGACCCAGGAGGAAGCCCCTCAAACCCCCATCATCACCCCCTTCCGGGGTCCCCGCCCCCACTGGCCGGGACACCCCCACCCCCCGAGCCCCTCCAGCACTCCCACCCCCCACATCAAACAAGCCCCGCAAATCAGACAAAGCCAGAGAAGGAATTGTGACCTCACCTGTCTGCCCAGGGGGGGCGCCCCCAGCCGCCGATCCAGCCTCCCTCGTCGCCGACCGACCACCGACATCCTCTTCCACATCCGATCCGGACACCTCGCCTTCCGAACGATCGTCCCCGGGCACCGCCGACATCCGTCCACCAGGTGTCGCACTCCCGCCATCTGCAGAGCCGAGCGACAGGCGTCCACGCCCCCGTACTCCAGCTCCGCCCGACGGAGACCTCTGTGAACCAGCCGAACTTCCGATGACCCGGCCACGTGACTTGCCCCGCCGCGTCATCTCTCTGCGCCCAGCCGAGGCCGACTCTGAGTCCCGCCGATCACTGCTGCCACCGGCCGCCATGAAGCCGCTCCCACGCCGAGGCACCCCTCCGACCGGAGCATCGCCAGTAGGGGAGCCCGCCAGTCCAGTAGCACCCCGGCGAGAGGGACGGGGAGAGACCGAAGGCCGCCTCCCCCCACTACCCCCAGAGCTCCGTCCATGCAGAGGATTCCTCCCAGAGGCGCGCACGGCCGCAGCAGGAGTACGCTTAGCCGGCGGCCCTGAAGGGTCCCTGTCGGGGCTCCTAGGATGACGCTGAGCTCGAGGGGAAGGGTCCGGTGAAAAACGCTCCGGCGGCCGTGACCGCCGAGCCCGCGGGACCGCAAGCCCCTCCGAATCCTGTGCAGAGTCCTGAACCCCCATCAACGTGGAGACCTGGGACCGGAGCCACTCAGTCCCCTTCACCGCGGCAGCGGCCTTAATTTGCTCCAGCAAAACGTCCAAATCCGCCATCACAGACCAGGGAAGCTGAGGTGAGACGCTCTGCAGTGAAAAAGGTGGGTGACCAAGCTTCTTCTTCCTTCGTCCGTTGAACTTCCACTGACCTCCAATCTGAGGGGCCACCCCTCCTAACTGTACCTCAACCCCTCCCAAACCTGATACACCAATCCCTGAATACCCCCCAACTCAAAACAATTTAATTTAACTCACACCTGCCCTGTCTCCCCTCTTCACATGGTCATGTCTGCCCTGCGCTATTTTTTTTTTTTTTTTTCTTTCGCTTCGGGCCTTGCTTTTACGCAAACCAATCAAAATACGCTTATTGCGATTTTTTTTTTTTTACCAAACATAGGTAGCATAAAACAAATTGGCATAAAATGTTAAAAAATTTTGGGGGGAATTTCGTATAAAAAAATGTGAAAAATATTGTTATTTTTGCAAAATTGACGCTCTTTTTTTGTTTATAGCGCATGATCAAAAAATCGCACAGGTGATCAAATACCACCAAAAGAAAGCTCTATTTGTGGGAAAAAAAGGACGTCAAATTCATTTAGGTACAGCGTCGCACGACCGCGCAATTGTCCGTTAAAGTCACGCAGTGCCGAATCGCAAAATAGGCCCTGGTCAGGAAGGGGGTAAAATTTTCCGGGGCTTAAGTGGTTAAAAAATCAAAACTAAAAGGAAACAAATTTTTTGGCCATGTCTAATGATTTCCATGAGGGAGAGATCGAGTGAAGCTTTTCGGAGTTGAGATATCCAGAGTTTGTCAGCTGCCTGGTTGAACCCTCTGATTGTACATCAGCTTACCATGACCAATCAGAGGGGCACGGATCTCTGGGAAGATTCTCTCTCTGATGCACGAGGTGGATTTGTACAACGGTTCTCTTATCTGGGAGATGCTTCTCAACTCTACAAGGGGACACCTTTCTATCGTGTGTTGGAGCACTACATACCCTCACCCCTCCCCCCATACACTCACCCCTACCCCCCCCCCCCATACACTCACCCCTACCCCCCATACACTCACCCCTACCCCCCATACACTCACCCCTATCCCCCATACACTCACCCCTCCCCCCCATACACTCACCCTACCCCCCTCCATACACTCACCCCCCCCCATACACTCACCCCTACCCCCCCATACCCTCACCCCTCCCCCCCATACACTCACCCCTACCCCCCATACCCTCACCCCTCCCCCCATACACTCACCCTACCCCCCATACACTCACCCCTACCCCCCATACACTCACCCCTACCCCCCCCATACACTCACCCCTATCCCCCATACACTCACCCCTCCCCCCCATACACTCACCCTACCCCCCTCCATACACTCACCCCCCCCCATACACTCACCCCTACCCCCCCATACCCTCACCCCTCCCCCCCATACACTCACCCCTACCCCCCATACCCTCACCCCTCCCCCCATACACTCACCCCTACCCCCCATACACTCACCCCTACCCCCCATACACTCACCCCTACCCCCCATACCCTCACCCCTCCCCCCATACACTCACCCCTACCCCCCATACACTCACCCCTATCCCCCATACACTCACCCCTCCCCCCCATACACTCACCCCTACCCCCCCCATACACTCACCCCTACCCCCCATACACTCACCCCTACCCCCATACACTCACCCCTATCCCCCATACACTCACCCCTACCCCCCATACACTCACCCCTACCCCCCCCATACACTCACCCCTATCCCCATACCCTCACCCCTACCCCCCATACACTCACCCCTACCCCCCCCATACACTCACCCCTACCCCCCCCCATACACTCACCCCTACCCCCCATACGCTCACCCCTACCCCCCCATACACTCACCCTACCCCCATACACTCACCCCTTTCCCCCCATACACTCACCCCTACCCCCATACCCTCACCCCTACCCCCCCATACACTCACCCCTACCCCCATACACTCACCCCTATCCCCCCCATACACTCACCCCTACCCCCATACCCTCACCCCTACCCCCCCATACACTCACCCCTACCCCCCATACCCTCACCCCTACCCCCCCATACACTCACCCTACCCCATACACTCACCCCTATCCCCCATACACTCACCCCTACCCCCCATACACTAACCCTACCCCCCCATACACTCACCCCTACCCCCCATACCCTCACCCCTACCCCCAGACACTCACCCCTATCCCCCATACACTCACCCCTACCCCCCATACACTAACCCCTACCCCCCCATACACTCACCCCTACCCCCCATACGCTCACCCTAACCCCCATACACTCACCCCTATCCCCCCCATACACTCACCCCTACCCCCCATACCCTCACCCCTACCCCCATACACTCACCCCTATCCCCCCCATACACTCACCCCTACCCCCCATACCCTCACCCCTACCCCCCATACACTCACCCCTACCCCCCCATACACTCACCCCTACCCCCCATACACTCACCCCTACCCCCATACACTCACCCCTATCCCCCATACACTCACCCCTACCCCCCATACACTCACCCCTACCCCCCATACACTCACCCCTACCCCCCATACCCTCACCCCTATCCCCCATACACTCACCCCTACCCCCCATACACTCACCCCTACCCCCCCATACACTCACCCCTACCCCCCATACACTCACCCCTACCCCCCATACCCTCACCCCTCCCCCCCATACACTCACCCCTACCCCCCCATACACTCACCCCTACCCCCCATACACTCACCCCTACCCCCCATACCCTCACCCCTCCCCCCCATACACTCACCCCTCCCCCCATACACTCACCCTACCCCCCATACCCTCACCCCTCCCCCCATACACTCACCCCTACCCCCCATACACTCACCCCTACCCCCCATACACTCACCCCTACCCCCCATACACTCACCCCTATCCCCCATACACTCACCCCTACCCCCATACACTCACCCCTATCCCCCATACACTCACCCCTACCCCCCATACACTCACCCCTACCCCCCATACACTCACCCCTACCCCCCATACCCTCACCCCTACCCCCCATACACTCACCCCTACCCCCATACACTCACCCCTATCCCCCATACACTCACCCCTACCCCCCATACACTCACCCCTACCCCCCATACCCTCACCCCTACCCCCCATACACTCACCCCTACCCCCATACACTCACCCCTATCCCCCATACACTCACCCCTACCCCCCATACACTCACCCCTACCCCCCATACACTCACCCCTACCCCCCATACCCTCACCCCTACCCCCCATACACTCACCCCTACCCCCATACACTCACCCCTACCCCCCATACACTCACCCCTACCCCCCATACACTCACCCCTACCCCCCATACCCTCACCCCTACCCCCCATACACTCACCCCTACCCCCCCATACCCTCACCCCTACCCCCCATACACTCACCCCTACCCCCCATACACTCACCCCTACCCCCCATACACTCACCCCTACCCCCATACACTCACCCCTACCCCCCATACACTCACCCCTACCCCCCATACACTCACCCCTACCCCCATACACTCACCCCTACCCCCATACACTCACCCCTACCCCCCATACACTCACCCCTACCCCCCATACCCTACTCACCCCTACCCCCCATACACTCACCCCTACCCCCCCATACACTCACCCCTACCCCCCATACACTCACCCCTACCCCCCATACCCTCACCCCTACCCCCCATACACTCACCCCTACCCCCCATACACTCACCCCTACCCCCCATACACTCACCCCTACCCCCCATACACTCACCCCTATCCCCCATACACTCACCCCTACCCCCCATACACTCACCCCTATCCCCCATACACTCACCCCCCCCATACACTCACCCCTACCCCCCCCATACACTCACCCCTACCCCCCATACCCTCACCCCCCATACCCTCACCCCTACCCCCCATACACTCACCCCTACCCCCATACACTCACCCCTATCCCCCCATACACTCACCCCTACCCCCCATACACTCACCCCTACCCCCCCCATACACTCACCCCTACCCCCCATACCCTCACCCCTACCCCCCATACACTCACCCCTACCCCCATACACTCACCCCTATCCCCCATACACTCACCCCTACCCCCCATACACTCACCCCTACCCCCCCCATACACTCACCCCTACCCCCCCATACACTCACCCCTACCCCCCATACCCTCACCCCTCCCCCCCATACACTCACCCCTACCCCCCCATACACTCACCCCTACCCCCCCATACACTCACCCCTACCCCCCATACCCTCACCCCTCCCCCCCATACACTCACCCCTACCCCCCCATACACTCACCCCTACCCCCCATACACTCACCCCTACCCCCCATACCCTCACCCCTCCCCTCCATACACTCATCCCTACCCCCCATACACTCACCCCTATCCCCCATACACTCACCCCTACCCCCCATACACTCACCCCTACCCCCCCCCATACACTCACCCCTACCCCCCCATACACTCACCCCTACCCCCCATACCCTCACCCCTCCCCCCATACACTCACCCCTACCCCCCCATACACTCACCCCTACCCCCCATACACTCACCCCTACCCCCATACACTCACCCCTACCCCCCATACACTCACCCCTACCCCCCCATACACTCACCCCTACCCCCCATACCCTCACCCCTCCCCCCCATACACTCACCCCTACCCCCCATACACTCACCCCTACCCCCATACACTCACCCCTAACCCCCATACACTCACCCCTACCCCCCATACACTCACCCCTACCCCCCCATACACTCACCCCTACCCCCCATACGCTCACCCCTACCCCCATACACTCACCCCTAACCCCCATACACTCACCCCTACCCCCCCCATACACTCACCCCTACCCCCCCATACACTCACCCCTACCCCCCATACACTCACCCCTACTCCCCATACACTCACCCCTACCCCCCCATACACTCACCCCTACCCCCCATACACTCACCCCTCCCCCCATACGCTCACCCCTACCCCCCCATACACTCACCCTTACCCCTCCCCCCCATACACTCACCCCTCCCCCCCCATACACTCACCCCTACCCCCCCCCATACACTCACCCCCTCCCCCCCCATACACTCACCCCTACCCCCCATACACTCACCCCTACCCCCCCATACACTCACCCCTACCCCCCATACACTCACCCCTACCCCCCCCATACACTCACCCCTCCCCCCATACACTCACCCCTCCCCCCCATACACTCACCCCTACCCCCCATACACTCACCCCTACCCCCCCATACACTCACCCCTACCCCCCATACACTCACCCCTCCCCCCATACACTCACCCCTACCCCTCCCCCCCATACACTCACCCCTCCCCCCCATACACTCACCCCTACCCCCCCATACACTCACCCCTCCCCCCATACACTCACCCCTCCCCCCATACACTCACCCCTACCCCCCATACACTCACCCCTACCCCCCCATACACTCACCCCTACCCCCCATACACTCACCCCTCCCCCCATACACTCACCCCTATCCCCCATACACTCACCCCTACCCCCCATACACTCACCCCTCCCCCCATACCCTCACCCCTACCCCTCCCCCCCATACACTCACCCCTACCCCCCCCCCATACACTCACCCCTACCCCCCATACACTCACCCCTCCCCCCCCATACACTCACCCCTACCCCCCCCATACACTCACCCCTACCCCCCCCCTACACTCACCCCTCCCCCCATACACTCACCCCTCCCCCCCATACACTCACCCCTACCCCCCATACACTCACCCCTACCCCCCCATACACTCACCCCTACCCCCCATACACTCACCCCTCCCCCCCATACACTCACCCCTACCCCTCCCCCCCATACACTCACCCCTCCCCCCCATACACTCACCCCTACCTCCCCCCCATATACTCACCCCTCCCCCCCCCCATACACTCACCCCTACCCCCCCCCCATACACTCACCCCCACCCCCCCATACACTCCCCGGCCCCTTTATTAGGTACACCTTGCTAGTAGTGGGTTGGACCCCCTTTTTACCTCCATTCTCTATGGCATAGATACAACAAGGTGTTGGAAACTTTCCTCAGAGATTTTGGTCCATAGTGACATGAGAGCATCACGCAGTTGCTGCAGATTTGTCGGCTGCACATCCATGATGCCAATCTCCCGTTCCGCCACATCCCAAAGATTCTCTATTGGATGAGATGTGGTGAGTGTGGAGGCCATTGGAGGACAGTGACCTCATTGTCATGGTGAAGAAACCAGTGGTGAGATGATTGGAGCTTTGTGTCATGGTGCATTATCCTGCTGGAAGGAGCCATCAGAAGATGGGGACACTGCAGTCATAAAGGGATGGACATGGTCAGCAACAATACTCAGGTAGGGGGTGGGGTTTAAACTAGGGATCAACCGATTATCGGCAAAGCCGATATTTCGGGGGCCGATCTGCACTTTCCTCGATATATTGGAATCGGCCCCAGAAGTTACTGATATTGCCGATATTTCGGGAAAGTGCTTCTACCGGAGTGATGGCTGCAGCCAGAGGTATCACCCCGGTGCCGGCGTCCATAGCCGAGGGTCGGCTGACTTATAATGACAACCAATGTGGCTGAGAAGCCGCAGGGCTGTCTTTACAAGGAGTAGGAGCCCTGCGTCGCATCACCAGCTTGAACCATTACCCCCCCCCTCCCCCACACCATTACACCACCAGCCTGGACCGTTACCCCCTCTCCTCCCCCACACCATTACACCACCAGCCTGGACCGTTACCCCCTCTCCTCCCCCACACCATTACACCACCAGCCTGGACCGTTACCCCCTCTCCTCCCCCACACCATTACACCACCAGCCTGGACCGTTACCCCCCCCCCTCCCCCACACCATTACACCACCAGCCTGGACCGTTACCCCCCCCCTCCCCCACACCATTACACCACCAGTCTGGACCGTTACCCCCCCCCTCCCCCACACCATTACACCACCAGCCTGGACCGTTACCCCCCCTCCCCCACACCATTACACCACCAGTCTGGACCGTTACCCCCTGCCTCTCCTCCCCCACACCATTACACCACCAGCCTGGACCGTTACCCCCCCCCCCTTCACCATTACACCACCAGTCTGGACCGTTACCCCCTCTCCTCCCCCACACCATTACACCACCAGCCTGGACCGTTACCCCCTCTCCTCCCCCACACCATTACACCACCACCACCAGCCTGGACCATTACCCCCCCTCCTCCCCCACACCATTATACCGCCACCAGCCTGAACCGGTGATACAAGGCAGGATGGATCCATGCGCCTAATTCTGACCCTCCCCCATCTGAATGTCGCAGCTGAAATCCAGACTCATCCAACCAGGCAATGTTTTTCCAATCTTCTATTGTCCAATGTTGGTGATTCTGTGCCAATTGTAGCCTCAGTTTCCTGTTCTTAGCTGACAGGAGTGGCACCCCAGTGTGGTCTTCTGCTGCTGTAGCCCATCTGCTTCAAGGTTGGATGTGTTGTGCATTCAGAGATGGTATTCTGCATACCTTGGGTGTAACGAGTGGTTATTTGAGTTACTGTTGTCTTTCTATCATCTGGAACCAGTCTGCCCATTCTCCTCTGACCTCTACAAGGCATTTTCCTCCACACAACTGCCGCTCACTGGATATTTTTTCCTTTTCCCACCATTCTCTGTAATCCCCAGAGATCCCAGAAATACTCAGACCGGCCCGTCTGCCACCAACAACCATGCCATGTTCAAAGTCACTTCAATCCCCTTTCTTCCCCGTTCTGATGTTCGGTTTGAACTTCAGCAAGTCGTCTTCACCACATCTAGATGCCTAAATGCATTGAGCTGCTGCCATGTGATTGGCTGATTAGCAATTTGTGTTACCAAGTAAATGAACAAGTGTACCTAATAAAGTGGCCACTTGAAGACTGCGCTTTTTCTGGCACTTTTTGTTTACACGCAACAATTTATTTTGCTAGAAAATTAGTAAGATTTTCCCAAACATTATATATATATTTTAAAGCAGAGACCCTAGAGAATAAATTGTTGGGTTTTGCGATTTTTTCATGTCACGCAGTATTTTCGCAGCAATTTTTTAGTAAAAAAAACACACTTTTTTTTTTTTCATTTTAATGTTAAAAAAACAAAAAAACAAAATACAAAACCCAATTTGTTTGTAAAATATAAAAGATGTAAACTTGTCGGCTCCCGGCAATACAGATGAAAAAAAAAATGGCGTAGAGTCATACCCCCCCCCCCCCCAGTCCATCCCAGGCCCTTTCCCAAGCATGCAGCCTGGCACGAGCGCCCGCCCCCCCCCCCCTCCTGATCTATAACAGATCACATGCCCTCAACATGGAGGTGGTGGGTTCTTTGGGGGCGGGGGGGGGGTTCTGCCCCCCACCCCAAAGCATCTTGTCCCCATGTTGAAGTGGACAATGGCTTATTCCTTGAAAACCCAGGGCTGGGGCCGAGATGTTAGAAGGGGGTGTTGCCATCAGGTGACGTAACCGGGTGGCCCCACCCCTTGCCTATATAACAGCTGTCAAAGCTGAAGATCGGGCATAAGGTGGGTAGCCTCTTAGGAGGAAAAACTTTTTTTTTTTTTTCTATTTTTCGGGTCTGGCGGGCGTCGTGATTGACGATGGATTTACATCGAGGGACATTATTTTTTCTTTTTTTTTTATAAAGGACTTGTCAAAAACAGTTTTCTGTGGTTTTTACATTTTTTTACCCATTTTTAGTGAATAGGTAGGGGTACAATGTACCCGTATCTATTTACATATAGGGGGAGAGGCTGGGAGCTCCCTTCCAGATTCCGATAAGCTTTCCTGCTGTAGACCTCCACAGCCCAGGGTTGTTGGGAAGAGGCCCTTGTCCCCATAAACATGTTCCCATAAACATGGGGATAAGGTGCTTTGGGGGGCACCCCCAAAGCACCCTCTCTATGTTGAGGCAAACGGCCTGGTATAATCTTATAGATTTTTTTGACTGGGTGACTAAAATAATAGACGGTGGAGGTGCAGTAGACATTGCATATCTAGATTTTAGTAAGGCTTTTGACACTGTCCCACATAGAAGACTTATCAATAAACTGCAGTCATTGAGCATGGACTCCCATATTGTTGAGTGGATTAGGCAGTGGCTGAGTGACAGACAACAGAGGGTTGTAGTCAATGGAGAACATTCAGAACAAGGTCATGTTACCAGTGGGGTACCTCAGGGATCTGTACTGGGACCAATTTTGTTTAATATCTTCATAAGTGATATTGCAAAAGGCCTCGATGGTAAGGTTTGTCTTTTTGCTGATGACACAAAGATATGTAACAGGGTTGATGTTCCTGGAGGGAAACGCCAAATGGAAAAGGATTTAGGAAAACTAGAAGAATGGTCAGAACTCTGGCAACTGAAATTTAATGTGGATAAGTGCAAGATAATGCACCTGGGGCGTAAAAACCCAAGGGCAGAATATAGAATATTTGACACAGTCCTGACCTCAGTATCTGAGGAAAGGGATTTAGGAGTAATTATTTCAGAAGACTTAAAGGTGGGAAGACAATGTAATAGAGCAGCACGAAATGCCAGCAGAATGCTTGGATGTATAGGGAGAGGTATAAGCAGTAGAAAGAGAGAAGTGCTTATGCCGCTGTACAGAACACTGGTGAGACCTCACTTGGAGTATTGTGCGCAGTACTGGAGGCCATATCTCCAGAAGGATATAGATACTCTAGAGAGAGTTCAGAGAAGAGCTACTAAACTAGTACATGGATTGCAGGAAAAAACTTACCAGGAAAGGATAAAGGACCTTAACATGTATAGCTTGGAAGAAAGAAGAGACAGAGGGGATATGATAGAAACATTTAAATACATAAAGGGAATCAACTCGGTAAAGGAGGAGAGCATATTTAAAAGAAGAAAAACTACCACAAGAGGACACAGTTTTAAATTAGAGGGGCAAAGGTTTAAAAGTAATATGAGGAAGTATTACTTTACTGAGAGAGTAGTGGATGCATGGAATAACCTTCCTGCAGAAGTGGTAGCTGCAAATACAGTGAAGGAGTTTAAGCATGCATGGGATAGGCATAAGGCTATCCTTCATACAAGATAGGGCCAGGGACTATTCATAGGATTCAGATATATTGGGCAGACTAGATGGGCCAAATGGTTCTTATCTGCCGACACATTCTATGTTTCTATGTTTCTATGGTATAGTTCAGGAGGGGGGCTGCTTGCTCATCCTACCCCTTTCCTGGGCTGCCAAGCTGCATGCTCGGATAGTTTTCTTTAAATTTTGGCATGGAGTTCCCCTTAAAATCTGTACCAGACCCAAAGGGCCTCGTATAGATTTTGGGAGGACCCCATGCCTTTTTTTAAAAAAAATTCTGTCATAGGGTTCCCCTAACCACTTAAATACAGGGCAGTTTCACCCCCTTCCTGCCCCGACCAATTTTCAGCTTTCAGTATTCATTGGCAACTATGGGAAATATTGGATAGCTTGGCACAGCACTGCTCCCTGTCTTTAACATTGGCATCTATGGGAAATATTGGACAGCTTGGCACGGCACTGCTCCCTGTCTTTAACATTGGTGTCTATGGGAAATCTTGGTATGGCACTGCACCCTGTTTTTTACAATGTTAAAGACAGGGAGCAGTGCCGTGCCAAGCTATCCAATATTTCCCATAGATCCCAATGTTAAAGACAGGGAGCAGTGCCGTGCCAAGCTATCCAATATTTCCCATAGATACCAATGTTAAAGACAGGGAGCAGTGCCGTGCCAAGCTATCCAATATTTCCCATAGATACCAATGTTAAAGACAGGGAGCAGTGCCGTGCCAAGCTATCCAATATTTCCCATAGATCCCAATGTTAAAGACAGGGAGCAGTGCCGTGCCAAGCTATCCAATATTTCCCATAGATACCAATGTTAAAGACAGGGAGCAGTGCCGTGCCAAGCTATCCAATATTTCCCATAGATCCCAATGTTAAAGACAGGGAGCAGTGCCGTGCCAAGCTATCCAATATTTCCCATAGATACCAATGTTAAAGACAGGGAGCAGTGCCGTGCCAAGCTATCCAATATTTCCCATAGATCCCAATGTTAAAGACAGGGAGCAGTGCTGTGCCAAGCTATCCAATATTTCCCATAGATACCAATGTTAAAAACAGGGTGCAGTGCCTTACCAAGATTTCCCATGGACACCAATGTTAAAAACAGGGAGCAGTGCCATACCAAGATTTCCCATAGACACCAATGTTAAAGACAGAGAGCAGTGCCAGGCCAAGCTGTCCAATATTTCCCATAGATGCCAATGTTAAAGACAGAGAGCAGTGCCAGGCCAAGCTGTCCAGCACTAAATGTATATAAAAGCAAGGGGTGTGCTGGAGGGTCTATTGATGCTGTCTGCTGGGGAATTTACTGTCACTGATGGGGATCTGTTTTTGTGTGAGGGTCTATTATTGCTTGTGGGGGATCTATTGTTGCTGGTGTGGGGTCTATTTTGCTGGGGGAGTCTTTTGTTGTGTGAGTTATCTATTGTTGCTGGGGTGGGGGTCTACTGTTTCTGGGGGAATCTATTGTTCCTGGAGGGACCTAATGTTGCTGGGTTGGTGTCCATTGTTGCTGGGGGAGTCTATTGTTGTGTGAGTGATCTATTGTTGCTGGGGTGGGGGTCTACTGTTTCTGGGGAAATATATTGTTGCTTGGGGATCTATTGTTGCTGGGGTGGGGTCTATTTTGCTGGGGGAGTCTTTTGTTGTGTGAGTTATCTATTGTTGCTGGGGTGGGGGTCTACTGTTTCTGGGGGAATCTATTGTTCCTGGAGGGACCTAATGTTGCTGGGTTGGTGTCCATTGTTGCTGGGGGAGTCTATTGTTGTGTGAGTGATCTATTGTTGCTGAGGTAGGGTCTACTGTTTCTGGGGGAATCTATTGTTCCTGGAGGGGCCTAATGTTGCTGGGTTGGTGTCCATTGTTGCTGGGGGAGTCTATTGTTGTGTGAGTGATCTATTGTTGCTGGGGTGGGGTCTACTGTTTCTGGGGGAATCTATTGTTCCTGGAGGGACCTAATGTTGCTGGGTTGGTGTCCATTGTTGCTGGGGGAGTCTATTGTTGTGTGAGTGATCTATTGTTGCTGGGGTGGGGTCTACTGTTGCTGGGGGACTCTATCGTTGCTTGGGGGATCTATTGTTGCTGGCTCCAGGGGATCTATTTAACTGCTTTTCTTGTTATTAGACAAGAACAAATTCCATACAAATTATTTAGCACCATAAACTGATACTTGGGGCAGTACTGGGTGGGGGAGGGGGGGGGGGGGTAGGGGGTGAAACCAAGGGACGGTTCTTGTAGAGGGGTGGGGAGCAGAGACAAGGGGGGACTTATAAGGGGGAGTTCCTGCACCTATTCTCTGAGAAAAAAAGCCCTGTGTATATATATATATTAATTAAACCCGCGCTAAGTGAGCTAAAATAAGAAATAAAATATTGCAGCAGCTGCTCACCAAGCAAAAATACCGGATATAAAATGTAATCAAGAAAAAAACAGCGCTTGCAAAAATAACTCTCTCATAATTCATATAAAGATTCATATACTCATGAAGAAATAATACTCAATCAACTATGTAAAGTGCACAGTGCTAAAAGATCATATGTATGTGAAGTACTCTCTGTTTGTTCCCTCGTGTCCTGTTCAGACTGATTCTGAATGGGAGGATCTGGTTCATTATGATCACCTGGTGCACTTTCAGTGTTCTGATGAGAAAAACTGCAGTGTCAGCATCCTTTCATTCAACCTTTGGGGAGTATCTCACCAAAACTTTACACAGAATGCCTCCAGGTTGCCATATTGCATTGAATTTTTATCGTTCCACTATGTCCGGGATATTAGAAACTTTGTAGCAGGTTTCTACTTTTTGTTGCTCTGTTTGTTTCCCCGTGTCCTGTGCAGACTGATTCTGAATGGGGGGGTCTGGTTGTAACGCTCCTGCGTTTTCTGAACAATGTGGATTTGCAGCTGCAGAAATACTCCACTCAGTAGTCATGTAGAGAAACGCTGAGATACCAATCCCAACTCCCAAGACTCATCACTGTGGATAGTCTCTGATTCAGCATACAAATACACACACTCAATAAGATGTTCCTGGAGTGATCTATGTATATAGTAGTATAGTGGTGATAGGCTGAAGAGACAGGTTTAAGTAGAGACAATAGTTGACAGACACTTGAGAGGAATGTTCTTGAGAATGAGATGGTAACAGGAAGGATGCAGATAGGTTAGCAATCATGTATGGTAGTACATGATAGGATAGCAGATGACATACAGGAGAGACTAACCCAGTGCAAGGATAGATGTTAGTAGGCTCAAGAGCTAGCAATCTAGATAGTGCAGATGATAGTAACAGTCCTTAGTATGCAGAGCTAGATAGTGTAAGCTTTAGTATGAAGGTTTATGGAGGATTCCCCTGCGGGGTTCTTATCACTAGTAGCAAGCAGTAGTAGAGAGGTTCGGTATGAGCGGGTGATCCGGTAGCGGGATACAGGGATCAGCAGCGAGGTTCCGACAGCGAGGTATGCTTGCAAGCATGTGAGCTTCAAGGCAGGTTATGCGGCGTTGAACGAACAATGTTAGTGAGACCGCCGGCGGTTGAAATAGCCGCTCCTGCGGCGCTCAATGATGACAGCATCGGTCTTAAAGGTGTATGCGCACCTTACCAAAAGAGAATGGTGGGGCGCATACACTAAGGAAAGTGGAATTAGGGTACCAAAGGTACCAGAACATTACACTGGTTCATTATAATCACCTGGTGCACTCTCAGTGTTATAATGGCAAAAGCTGCAGTGTACTCTACATTAACCACTTGCCGACTGCCAGCAATACATATACTGCGGCAGTAGTGTTTATATATGTGAAAAAGTTAATCAATATATCTAAGGCACCCTGCACGGAATTGTCTTGAACCCCAGCACCCCAGCACTTTGGTGTTATCAGCACCCTAGCACTTTAATATTTTTGATTATTTATTTATACACGATTTGGACTTTGTTTATTTATATATTGATTAACTTTTTCACATTTATAAACATTACTGCCGCAGTATATGTATTGCTGGCAGTCGGCAAGTGGTTAATGTAGAGTACATTGCAGCTTTTGCCATTATAACACAGAGAGTGCACCAGGTGATTATAATGAACCAGACTCTCCCATTCAGAATCAGTCTGCACAGGACATGGGGAAACAAACAGAGCAACAAAAAATTAGAAACCTGCTACAAAGTTATTAATATCCCTGCAACGTACATAGATCACCCACAGGGGACTTTTTTTTTCTAAAAACAAAACAAAAAAAATGAAAAAAGAAGGTAAAAAATATGAAATAAAACAAAAGTCAAAAGCCATCCAATTCTGTAGATGTTGGTCTTCAACACATGTTGGGTTAGTTTATTGTTACAGAAGCCATTAGGAAGCCTAGCCAAATTCAGAGCACACTGCGGCTTTTCTCATTAGAACACAGAGAGTGCACCAGGTGATCATAACAAACCAGACCCTCCCATTCAGAATCCCCCAGACACAATGGAATAAGCCGCTATTTCTTCAGAGCAACACAAAGCCTGCATGAAGATACAAGTCATATATTAGGTATCCTCTGGAGGCTATCTCACCAAAATTCTTACTACAAGGGTTAAATACTTCTAAAGGGATGCAGACACTGCAGCTTTTCTCATCAGAACACTGAGAGTGCACCAGGCGATCATAATGAACCAGACCCTCCCATTCAGAATCCCCAGGACACAATGGAATAAGCCGCTATTTCTTCAGAGCAACACAAAGCCTGCATTAAGATACAAGTCATATATTAGGTATCCTCTGTAGTAAGAATTTTGGTGAGATACCCTCCAAGGGTTAAATACTTTTAAAGGGATGCTGACACTGCACCTTTTCTCATCAGAACACTGAGAGTGCACCAGGTGATTATAAAGAACCATACCCTTCCATTCAGAATCAGTCTGTACAGGACACGGTGAAACAAACAGAGCAACAAAAAGCAGAAACCTGCTACAAAGTTTCCAATATCCCGGACATAGTGGAACAATAAAAATGCAATGCAATATGGCAACCTGGAGGCATTCTGTGTAAAGTTTTGGTGAGATACTCCCCAAAGGTTAAATACTTTGAAAGGATGCTGACACTGCAGCTTTTCTCATCAGTACACTGAAAGTGCACCAGGTGATCATAATGAACCAGACCCTCCCATTCAGAATCAGTCTGAACAGGACATGGGGGAACAAACAGCTATTTCTTCAGAGCAGCAAAAGGCAGGAATCTGTTACAAAGTTATTAAAATCCATGAGATGTACATAGATCCCCTGGAGGGGAGTAGGGATGATCGAACTTTTCAAAAGTTCGGTTCGACCAGAACACCCGAACTTCCTGAAAGTTCGGCCCGGATTTCAGAACCCCATTGAAATCAATGGGACCCGAACTTCGGTAATCAAAAAACACCATTTTGAAGCCCTAAAACCAAATAAATGCCCCTAAAAAGTGCCTAGGGTTCTGGGTCATGCCCCAGGGACTATTAATCACACAAAAAAAAGTTCTTAAAAATTGTCATTTTTGATAGAGAGCCAATTATTGGAAAAGTTATTGAAAAAAAATGAGATTTCTTTGAATTTTGTGTCTGGGGGGGTATAAAAGGTGTACCTGTGAAGTTTCAGCTCTGTAGCATGTCCAGAACCAGTAAAAAAAAAAAAGTTTGTTTGTATTATAATTAATATAGAACAGGATAGTGGCTCCGCTATTTTCACACCTTGCCGGTTTAGTAGCAGGCGTTTTTTTGGGCATTTTTTGGAGGTCTTTGGAGGCAGGCATAACATCAGAACTTCTGTGTAGGGGTATATATACACACTCACATATATGTATATATACACATACACATATATAGGTGTGAAAGTAGCAGAACACTATGCTTGCGCTAATGAAATAATTAACACCCATATGGCTTCTCTCCTTTCACACCTATATATGTGTATGTGTATACATACATATAAGTGTGTGTGTATATATACCCCTATACAGAATTTCAGATGTTTTGCCTGCCTCCACAGACCCCCAAAAAATGCCCAAAAAAAATGCCTGCTGCAAAAACACACCTGGGTGTTTTTGTAGCTGGCGTTTTTTTGGGCGTCTTTGGAGGCAGGCATAACATCTGTACTTCTGTGTAGGGGTATATATACACACACACATGTATGTATATATACACATACACACATATAGGTGTGAAAGTAGCAGAACACTATACTTGCGCTAATGAAAAAATTAACACCCATATGGCTTCTCTGCTATAACACCTATATATGTGTATGTGTATAAATACATATAAGTGTGTGTATATATACCCCTATACAGAATTTCAGATGTTTTGCCTGCCTCCAAAGAACCCCAAAAAATGCCCAAAAAAACACCTGCGCCAAAAAAAACCGCCCAGGTGTGTTGTTGCAGGCGTTTTTTTTGGGCATTTTTTTGGGGGTCTTTGGAGGCAGGCATAACATCTGAAATTCTGTATAGAGGCATATATAAACACACACATATATGTATTTATACACATACACACATATAGGTGTGAAAGGAGAGAAGTCATATGGGTGTTAATTTTTTCATTAGCGCAAGCATAGTGTTCTGCTACTTCCACACCTATATATGTGTATATATATATATATATATATATATATATATATATATATATATGTGTGTGTGTGTGTATATATATACCCCTACACAGAAGTACAGATGTTATGCCTGCCTCCAAAGACGCCCAAAAAATGCCAGCTACAAAAACGCCCAGGTGTGTTTTTGCAGCAGGTGTTTTTTTTGGGCATTTTTTTGGGGTCTTTGGAGGCAGGCAAAACATCTGAAATTCTGTATAGGGGTATATATACACACACACACTTATATGTATTTATACACATACACATATATAGGTGTTATAGCAGAGAAGCCATATGGGTGTTCATTTTTTCATTAGCGCAAGCATAGTGTTCTGCTACTTTCACACCTATATATGTGTATATATACAGACATGTGTGTGTGTATATATACCCCTACACAGAAGTTCTGATGTCATGTCTGACTCCAAACATGTCCTCAAAAAAGCCCTATAAACGCCTGCAGCAAAAAGCAGGGTGACAGGGGCGAAGCCACTATCCGGTTCTATAAGTGTTCTAAGAGAAACAATCTTTTTTCTATGGCGGTCACCCTGACATGGAAGGGTTTGGTCACCCTGCCATAGCAGTCAGAGTCAGTTAACCCTACACTACACTACGGTCACCCTGACACTTAACACTTTCCCTACAGAAACTAGATTTTTGAATCTAACTAAAGTGGAAAATAGTACCCTAACTACACTAGATATCCCTTTCCTGACACTAATAATTGCAAAATGACACTTTGAGAGCAGGAGTAACAGAACCTCTTCCACTCTCTTCCACAGCCCTGTATTAAAATGGTAGAGATTTGGCGGGGCTATCTTATATACTGGGGGACGTATTCACTAATGATTGGCCTCTGGACCCCCTAGTCACTCCAATCACATTCCTAGCATTCTCCTGCCCCCTCGATTGGCTTTTACTGATGGTTCTGGTCCAATCACGGGCTTTTAAAGCCCAGTTCCTCTCCCATTGCATTTTGGTCGGTTCTGGTTGACGAATTCCGAACTTTTTCAGCAAAAAGTTCGGAATTCGGCCGAACCTCGAACAGTCAATGTTCGGGTCGAACTGATGGTCGACCCGAACCGTTCGATCATCCCTAGAGGGGAGTGTTTTTTTTCTCAACAAAAAAGAACAGAAAAAGGAGGGTAAAAAATGTATATCTTTTGTTACAGAAGCCATTAGGAAGCTCAGTCACGTAATGTAGAGTACAATGCGAGTGCACCAGGTGATTATAATGAACCAGACCCTCTCATTCAGAACCAGTTTGCACAGGACATGGGGAAACAAACAGTGCAACAAAAAGTAGGAACCTGCAACAAAGTTATTAATATCGCTGCAATGTGCATAGATCACCCACAGGGGACTTTTTTTTTTCTAAAAAACTGAAAAAAAAAAAAGAGGGTAAAAACATGAAAACAACAAAAGACGAAGAACATTTCTGTAGGTTTTGGTCTTCAACACATGTTGGGGTAGTTTATTGTTACAGGAGCCATTAGGAAGCCCAGCCACATAATTCAGAGTACACTGCAGCTTTTCTCATTGGAACACAGAGAGTGCACCAGGTGATCATAACAAACCAGACCCTCCCATTCAGAATCAGTTTGCACAGGACATGGGGGAAACCAACAAAGCAACAAAAAGTAGGAACCTGCTACAAAGTTATTAATATCCCTGCAATGTACATAGATCATGCACAGTGGACTTTTTTTTCTAACAAAACAAAAAACAGGCAAAAAAAATAAGGTAAAATATATAAAAAAAAAAAAAAATTCAAAAGACAAAAGCCATGTAATTCTGTAGGTGTTGGTCTTCAACACATGTTGGGTTATTTTATTGTTACAGGAGCCATTAGGAAGCCCAGCCACATAATTCAGAGTACATGGCAGCTTTTCTCACACAGAGAGTGCCCCAGGTGATCATAATGAACCAGACCCTCCCATTCAGAATCCCCAGGACACAATGGAATAAGCCGCTATTTCTTCAGAGCCACACAAAGCCTGCATTAAGATACAAGTCATATATTAGGTATCCTCTGTAGTAGAATTTTGGTGGTATACCCTCCAAGGGTTAAATGTAGTGATCGACCGATATCCTTTTTTTTAATGCCGATACCGATATTTTGGTCATCGGATATCGGTATTGGCCGATATCGGCCGATATTTTTGGACATGTAAGAAAAATGTTTTATTTTATTTTTCCAAAGGTATTCCTTGTGGAGGGATCTGGGGGTCTAAAAGACCCCACACCCCTCCTCGGCACTGAAAAGCATTCAAAATTCCAAGTTTGGCTGTTTTGAATGCTGTCAGTTTTTTTAATTCGGCATGACATCACTTCCAGGTTTTTTACATGGAGACCGGCGCATGCGCACTTGCTGCAGGGATACTGGCTTTCACGGGGACACATCTTCATGCTACACCGGGTCTTCTCTTCTGCGGCGGCGGTGGAGGTAGAATGCCCGGGTCTCCCGGTGGGACGGGAGAGCCAGGTGAGCCGTGGAAGGTGGCGGGAGCGGGGGACGTCCCCTCCCGCTCCTTGTAATGACAGCCAAACAGCTTCTCAGCCGCATTGGCTGTCATTACAAGTCAGCCGACCATCGGCTATGGACGCCGGTAACAGGGTGATGCCTCTATCTACAGGCATCATTCGGGTACAGCACTTTCCCGAAATATTGGCAATATCGGTAACCTCAGGGGCCAATTACGATATATCGGGGAAAGTGCAGATCAGCCCCCGATATATAGGTGTTGCCGATAATCAGTCAATCTCTAGTTAAATGCTTTTAAAGGAATGCTGATACTGCAGCTTTTCTCATCAGAACACTGAGAGTGCACCAGGTGATCATAATGAACCAGACCCTCCCATTCAGAATCCACAGGACACAATGGAATAAACAGCTATTTATTCAGAGCAACACAAAGCATGCATTAAGATACAAGTCATATATTAGGTATCCTCTGTAGTAAGAATTTTGGTGAGATACCCTCCAAGGGTTAAATACTTTGAAGGGATGCTGACACTGCAGCTTTTCTCATCAGAACACTGAGAGTGCACCAGGTGATCATAATGAACCAGACCCTCCCATTCAGAATCAGTCTGCACAGGACATGGGGAAACAAAACAGCTATTTCTTCAGAGCAGCAAAAGGTGGGACTCTGTTACAAAGTTATTAAAATCCCTGAGATGTACATAGATCACCCGGAGGGGAGTGCTTTTTTTATCAACAAAAAAGAACAGAAAAAGGAGGGTAAAAAAATGTATATATCTATTGTTACATAAGCCATTAGGAAGCTCAGCCACATAATGTAGAGTACACTGCGAGTGCACCAGGTGATTATAATGAACCAGACCCTCTCATTCAGAACCAGTTTGCACAGGACATGGGGAAAAAACAGAGCAACAAAAAGTAGGAACCTGCTACAAAGTTGTTAATATCCCTGCAATGTACATAGATCACCCACAGGGGACTTTTTTTCTTAAAAAAAAAAAAAAAACAACAGAAAAAAAGAAGGTAAAAAATATGAAAAGGAAAACAAAAGACAAAGAAAATCAAATTCTGTAGGTGTTGGTCTTCAACACATGTTGGGTTAGTTTATTGTTACAGGAGCCATTAGGAAGCCCAGCCAAATTCAGAGTACACTGCAGCTTTTCTCATCAGAACACAGAGAGTGCCCCAGGTGATCATAACGAACCAGACCCTCCCATTCAGAATCCAAATAACACAATGGAATAAACAGCTATTTATTCAGAGCAACACAAAGGCTGCATTAAGATACAATTTATATATTAGGTATCCTCTGTAGTAAGAATTTTGGTGAGATACCCTCCAAGGGTTAAATACATCTAAAGGGATGCTGACACTGCGGCTTTTTTCATCAGAACACTGAGAATGCACCAGGTGATCATAATGAACCAGATGCTCCCATTCAGAATCCCCAGGACACAATGGAATAAGCAGCAATTTCTTCAGAGCAACACAAAGCCTGCATTAAGATACCGTTTATATATTAGGTATCCTCTGTAGCAAGAATTTTGGTGAGATACCCTCCAAGGGTTAAATACTTAAAGGGCTGCTGACACTGCAGCTTTTCTCATCAGAACACTGAGAGTGCACCAGGTGATTATAATGAACCAGACCCTCCCATTCAGAATCAGTCTGCACAGGGCATGGCGATACAAACAGAGCAACAAAAAGTAGGAATCTGCTACACATTATCTAATATCCAGGACATAGTGGAAAATTACAATTCAATGCAATATGGCAACCTGGAGGCATTCTGTGTAAAGTTTTGGTGAGATACTCCCCAAAGGTTAAATACTTCTGAAGGGATGCTGACACCCACAGGGGACTTTTTTTTTTCTAAAAACAAAACAAAAAAACTGAAAAAAGAAGGTAAAAAATATGAAATAAAACAAAAGTCAAAAGCCATCCAATTCTGTAGATGTTGGTCTTCAACACATGTTGGGTTAGTTTATTGTTACAGAAGCCATTAGGAAGCCTAGCCAAATTCAGAGTACACTGCGGCTTTTCTCATTAGAACACAGAGAGTGCACCAGGTGATCATAACAAACCAGACCCTCCCATTCAGAATCCCTCGACACAATGGAATAAGCCGCTATTTCTTCAGAGCAACACAAAGCCTGCATGAAGATACAAGTCATATATTAGGTATCCTGTGGAGGCTATCTCACCAAAATTCTTACTACAAGGGTTAAATACTTCTAAAGGGATGCAGACACTGCAGCTTTTCTCACCAGAACACTGAGAGTGCACCAGGTGATCATAATGAACCAGACCCTCCCATTCAGAATCAGTCTGCACAGGACATGGTGAAACAAACAGCTATTTCTTCAGAGCAGCAAAAGGCAGGAATCTGTTACAAAGTTATTAAAATCCCTGCAATGTACATTGATCACCCGGAGGGGAAGGTTGTTTTTCTTAACAAGAAAAAGAACAGAAAAAAGGACGGTAAAAGAAAAAAAAAAAGTATGTATACATCTATTGTTACAAAAGCTATTAGGAAGCCCGGCCACATAATGCAGAGTACAGAACATGTTCTGAGCCCACCTCTGACCCATTTTCAGCCGTATCAGCTGGGTAACCCCAACCCCCTCCTTTTTTAATGCCTTCTGCGGTTTTGTACTTGTCCTTCATAAAAACAACCCGAGGGTGGAAATTATTCAAAAAGGCTCATGTTTGACACCTCATCTGTTCCAATCTGACAGCGATACATAATGTAACAGGCTGAGAGTACGGCAGAAAAAAAAATAGAAATGCAACTTAAAAGGAGATTGACTCCATTCCAAGAGGCCATAAACGGTAACAATGAACGAAACATGATTTATTTCAGCGTGTAATCTTTACAGTAAGTCATCTCTCAGACGTTTCCCACTGACAGAATGTAATAATATTAATGCCCTGAGCAATCGCAATCACGACCAAGAGAGGTATTTATCAGGCTGCCAATTCAAGTAAATGCAGTAATGTAACATGTTTAAAGCAAGCTAATAAAACAAGTCAGCGGAGAAATATTACACAGCGCTTTCTGCCTCTCCCTTAATCCCCGCTATAAGTTACCAAAGCGAAAATGTAAATCTCGCTCGCGCCGTGTTCCGAAAAGCGCAACCCCCCCCTTTTTTTTTCTTCGCCTTGGGATTTAGTGCCGCGGAGTAGAAAGGGGGCACCAAATAAAATACGCTGACCTTTCCATCTTCCCAAACATACTGCTGCGAATGGTAATAAGATATTAGAATTTCAGGGATGATGTGTACAATCATCGGCGGACGCGGAAAAAGTACATATAGGAGACCCTCTGCTTCTGTGTTTAGAGGGATTTCCAGCTTGAATAAAAAAAAAATAAAATAAAATGTACCACCTGCTTCTGTGTCCTCAATGTAATAAAACAGGGGGGGGGGGGGCCTCTACCGCAGCCTTCGAATTACAGCGACAGAGCGACTCGCACGTTGCACAATACGCCGAAATCCAGCCATTACTGTAGAAGTATCAGTGAATCCCTATTAGCCGGCTGGCTCAGAAAAATGTGCACATACATATCTGTGCACTTAAGTTGTGCGCACGGTTGTACATGTGCACGTGCATCACAGCGTACGCACACGCACAGAGCAAGCATTGGCACCAGATTTGTTAAACCTCTTGGCGCCGGCAGCAAGCAAATATGTACTCTCTCAGTGGGTGGGCCTTGGCGCAGAGCGGCCGCATATTTGCGCGCAATATTGCAAAAATGGCTGTGCCGAGAGCGCATGCCCTGCGCGCTCCCGGAACATTTACCGGTGGCTAATCAAAAGCTCCCAGTCGCTGTGGGAGCTTTCTGGATATGTGGCTGCCGTGACAGCCAATCACTGTGGTCACATGATCATAAACCCCACTTCCCGGCATCTCACACACCTTAAAGGGCTGGGAGGCACCAAGGGATTACGTGAGGCTGTAACTCAGTGTCAGTGCTGATGTGTCTTCAGAGCCTTCCTTGCACCATGACTTGTGTTTTGCTTGTGATTTCTGTTACTGGCCCGGCTTCCTCCTGACTAGTGTTGAGCGAACACGGACTGTATTATTCGTGTTCGTACCGAATAATTGGATTTTTTGTACCCGAACACGGACACGGACACTTTACTGTATGTTCGGGTAAAAATCCGTGTTCGGTCGTTTTATTTCCGGGTTTTGCATGCTTTGGCGCTCTTTTCATGGCGGGCTTTCAACAGCCAATCAACAATCGTTTAACTGGTGTGCCTTAAGCCATCCCAGCCATGCCTGCAAATGTCTCAGTAGCTGTGATTGGCCGTCTGAAGCATGTGACCAAGTCTTTATAAGTTCCAGGCAGCCGCAGCGTCTTCATTCTGCTGCTTAGATCAGGGACAGAGCACACATCAACGTGCTGGCTGCTGATTAGGGAAAGACAGGCAGGAAAAAACCATTTGTGTCCGGATAGAATTGAGGGACAGGTTGGAGTGTTTAGGCAGGGCGAGTTGTAGGCATTTTAGGGATAGAGTCTGCTGAATTATAGGGTCAGTGTCTTCTACAAACTACAATCGATATTGCTGTGTGGGGGGTGGGGTGACTCTGCACTCAATCCTGATCTACGATCTCTTCTCAATCCTGTTAGGGAGAGGCTGCTGCTGAATTTTAGGGAAACTGTGTTCTACAAACTACAATCGATATTGCTGTGTGGTGTGGGATAGGAGATAGGCAGGTGTCAGTGATCCACATCCATTTTTCTGTGTGTGAGCTGCAGTGAACACAATCTTTTTGGGGTGCAGTGAACAACGTCCTTTTTGGGGTGCAGTGAACAAAATCTTTTTGGGGTGCAGTGAACAAAATCCTTTTTGGGGTGCGGTGAACAACATCCTTTTTGGGGTGCAGTGAACACAATCTTTTTGGGGTGCAGTGAACAAAATCCTTTGTGGGGTGCAGTGAACACAATCTTTGTGGGGTGCAGTGAACACAATCTTTTTGGGGTGCAGTGAACAACATCCTTTTTGGGGTGCAGTGAACAAAATCCTTTTTGGGGTGCAGTGAACACAATCTTTTTGGGGTGCAGTGAACAAAATCCTTTGTGGGGTGCAGTGAACACAATCTTTGTGGGGTGCAGTGAACACAATCTTTTTGGGGTGGAGTGAACAAAATCCTTTTTGGGGTGCAGTGAACAAAATCCTTTTTGGGGTGCAGTGAACAACATCCTTTTTGGGGTGCAGTGAACACAATCTTTTTGGGGTGCAGTGAACAAAATCCTTTTAGGGGTGCAGTGAACAAAATCCTTTTTGGGGTGCAGTGAACAACATCCTTTTTGGGGTGCAGTGAACAGAATCTTTGTGGGGTGCAGTGAACACAATCTTTGGGGGGTACAGTGAACACAATCTTTTTGGGGTGCAGTGAACACAATCTTTGTGGGGTGCAGTGAACACAATCTTTTTGGGGTGCAGTGAACAAAATCATTTGTGGGGTGTAGTGAACACAATCTTTTTGGTGTGCAGTGAACAAAATCCTTTTTGGGGTGCAGTGAACACAATCTTTGTGGGGTGCAGTGAACACAATCTTTTTGGGGTGGAGTGAACAAAATCCTTTTTGGGGTGCAGTGAACAACATCCTTTTTGGGGTGCAGTGAACAAAATCCTTTTTGGGGTGCAGTGAACACAATCTTTTTGGGGTGCAGTGAACAAAATCCTTTGTGGGGTGCAGTGAACACAATCTTTGTGGGGTGCAGTGAACACAATCTTTTTGGGGTGCAGTGAACAAAATCCTTTTTGGGGTGCAGTGAACAACATCCTTTTTGGGGTGCAGTGAACAAAATCCTTTTTGGGGTGCAGTGAACACAATCTTTTTGGGGTGCAGTGAACAAAATCCTTTGTGGGGTGCAGTGAACACAATCTTTGTGGGGTACAGTGAACAGAATCTTTGTGGGGTGCAGTGAACACAATCTTTGGGGGGTACAGTGAACACAATCTTTTTGGGGTGCAGTGAACAAAATCCTTTGTGGGGTGCAGTGAACACAATCTTTGGGGGGTACAGTGAACACAATCTTTTTGGGGTGCAGTGAACAAAATCCTTTGTGGGGTGCAGTGAACACAATCTTTGTGGGGTGCAGTGAACACAATCTTTTTGGGGTGCAGTGAACAAAATCCTTTTTGGGGTGCAGTAAACAACATCCTTTTTGGGGTGCAGTGAACACAATCTTTTTGGGGTGCAGTGAACAAAATCCTTTGTGGGGTGCAGTGAACACAATCTTTGTGGGGTACAGTGAACAGAATCTTTGTGGGGTGCAGTGAACACAATCTTTGGGGGGTACAGTGAACACAATCTTTTTGGGGTGCAGTGAACAAAATCCTTTGTGGGGTGCAGTGAACACAATCTTTGGGGGGTACAGTGAACACAATCTTTTTGGGGTGCAGTGAACAAAATCCTTTGTGGGGTGCAGTGAACACAATCTTTTTGGGGTGCAGTGAACACAATATTTTTGGGGTGCAGTGAACACAATCTTTTTGGGGTGCAGTGAACAACATCCTTTTTGGGGTGCAGTGAACACAATCTTTTTGGGGTGCAGTGAACAAAATCCTTTGTGGGGTGCAGTGAACACAATCTTTGTGGGGTACAGGGAACAGAATCTTTGTGGGGTGCAGTGAACACAATCTTTGGGGGGTACAGTGAACACAATCTTTTTGGGGTGCAGTGAACAAAATCCTTTTAGGGTGCAGTGAACACAATCTTTGTGGGGTGCAGTGAACAAAATCCTTTTTGAGGTGCAGTGAACACAATCTTTGTGGGGTGCAGTGAACACAATCTTTGTGGGGTACATAGAACACAATCTCATACTTCTGAACATTTGAGGGTGCTGCCTGTTCCATACTCCTCCTCCTACTGCTCAACCATCCTTTTAGGGGTACAAACAATAGTAATTGGGGCCTAGTGTGGTGGTGTACGTGTGAGATACATACACTTTCTTTTTGATCATATTTTCTATTCCGCTATTCAATTAAAACCTTTGGGGATCAATTAAATTGCATGATAGTCTGTGTCGGTACGTGTGAGATCCACCTTTCCAAGTTTTTGGGGTTCATCTCATACTTCTGAAGATTTGAGGGTGCTACCTGTTCCATACTCCTCCTCCTACTGCTCAACCATCCTTTTAGGGGTACAAACAATAGTAATTGGGGCCTAGTGTGGTGGTGTACGTGTGAGATACATACACTTTCTTTTTGATCATATTTTCTATTCCGCTATTCAATTAAAACCTTTGGGGATCAATTAAATTGCGTGATAGTCTGTGTCGGTACGTGTGAGATCCACCTTTCCAAGTTTTTGGGGTTCATCTCATACTTCTGAAGATTTGAGGGTGCTGCCTGTTCCATACTCCTCCTCCTACTGCTCAACCATCCTTTTAGGGGTACAAACAATAGTAATTGGGGCCTAGTGTGGTGGTGTACATGTGAGATACATACACTTTCTTTTTGATCATATTTTCTATTCCGCTATTCAATTAAATCCTTTGGGGATCAATTAAATTGCGTGATAGTCTGTGTCGGTACGTGTGAGATCCACCTTTCCAAGTTTTTGGGGTTCATCTCATACTTCTGAAGATTTGAGGGTGCTGCCTGTTCCATACTCCTCCTCCTACTCCTCATCCATCCTTTTAGGGGTACAAACAATAGTAATTGGGGCCTAGTGTGGTGGTGTACGTGTGAGATACATACACTTTCTTTTTGATCATATTTTCTATTCCGCTATTCAATTAAATCCTTTGGGGATCAATTAAATTGCGTGATAGTCTGTGTCGGTACGTGTGAGATCCACCTTTCCAAGTTTTTGGGGTTCATCTCATACTTCTGAAGATTTGAGGGTGCTGCCTGTTCCATACTCCTCCTCCTACTGCTCAACCATCCTTTTAGGGGTACAAACAATAGTAATTGGGGCCTAGTGTGGTGGTGTACGTGCGAGATACATACACTTTTTTTGATCATATTTCCTATTCCGCTATTCAATAAAAACCTTTGAGGATCAATTGAATTGCGGGATAGTCTGTGTCGGTACGTGTGAGATCCACCTTTCCAAGTTTTTGAGGTTCATCTCATACTTCTGAAGATTTGAGGGTGCTGTCTGTTCCATACTCCTCCTACTCCTCATCCATCCTTTTAGGGGTAGAAACAATAGTAATTGGGGCCTAGTGTGGTTTTGTACGTGCAAGATACATACACTTTTTTGGATCATATTTCCTATTCCGCTATTCAATAAAAACCTTTCTAGGGCAAGATCTTAAATTACAGAAATATGAGGAGACCGTCAAATAAGGGCCGTGGCCTGGGTCGTGGTGCTGCTGGTAGAGCTCCTGTTGCAAGGAGAGGACGTGGTCGATCTGTGCCAGCTACACGCACAAGTGAAACACCTTCCTCAAGTGTGAGTAGGCGACAGAACCTGCATCAGTATTTGGTAGGGCATCATACGCCCCTAGAAGTGATGAGGCCAGAACAAGTGGAGGCGATAGTAGATTGGTTTGCTGCTGACAGTGCCTCCAGTTCCTTCACATTGTCTCCCACCCAGTCTACTGCAGAAAGGTCACAGTTGGCACCTGCAGCCGATGTCCAACCGTCTTTCACCTCACCCCCTTGCAAATCAGGCAAGCAGTCTGAGCCCCAAGCCATGCAGCAGTCTCTTCTTCTTTTTGATGACTCTGTCAGCAGGGTTTCCCAGGGCCATCCACCTAGCCCTGCCCCAGAAGTGGAAGAGATTGAGTGCAGCGATGCCCAACCACTTATTTCTCAAGATGAGTACATGCAAGGATCATCGCAGCATGTCTCCGATGATGACGAAACGCAGGTGCCAACTGCTGCGGCGTTCAGCATTGTGGAGACCGACAAGGAGGGCAGGGGTGAAGACTGGGTGGAAGATGATGTGGAGGACGATGAGGTCCTCGACCCCACATGGAATGAACGTCATGCAGGTGACCTGAGTAGTTTGGAGGAAGAGGCGGTGGTCGCACAGAGCCACCAGCACAGCAGAAGAGGGAGCAGGGTGCAGAAGCGGAGCGGCCGTGCCCTAGACACTACGCCCGCTACTGCCCAACGCAGCAAGGGAACGAGCGCACCAAAGTCAGCTCAAAGGAGTTCTCTAGCGTGGAAGTTCTTTCGAAAATGTGCTGATGACAGGACACGAGTGGTTTGCACCCTGTGCAATCAGAGCTTGAAGCGAGGCATAAACCTTCTCAACCTGAGCACAACCTGCATGATCAGGCATCTAAGTGCAAAGCACGAGCTGCAGTGGAGTACACACCTTCAAAACCAAGAAACGTCTCTGGCTCCTCCTGCTTCCTCTTCTGCTGCAGTCTCGGCCGCTCCAGCCACATCTGTAGTGATACCGGCACCTGCCACCCCGCAAACAGACGATCTGTCAGCAACACCACCACCTGGGTCACCAACAACCATCTCCACAATGTCCCGTGGAAGCGTTCAGCTTTCCATCTCCCAAACACTTGAGAGGAAGAGGAAGTACCCCCCTACCCACCCGCGATCCCTGGCCCTGAATGCCAGCATTTCAAAATTATTGGCCTTTGAAATGCTGTCATTCCCTCTGGTGGAGACGCACAGTTTTAAAAACCTTATGTCGGTGGCTGTCCCACAGTACGTCGTGCCCAGCCGCCACTACTTTTCCAGGCAAGCCATCCCTTCCCTGCACAACCAAGTGGGGGAAAAAATCAGGTGTGCATTGCGCAACGCCATCTGTGCCAAGGTCCACCTAACTACCGATACGTGGACCAGTAAGCACGGTCAGGGGCGTTATATCTCCCTAACGGCACACTGGGTAAATGCAGTGGCGGATGGGCCTGAGGCGGATAGCAATTTGGCGCATGTCCTTCCACCACCGAGGATTGCAGGGCGCTTCAGTTTGCCTCCTGTTCCTAACTCCTCCTACTCCGCTTCCTCATCCTCTACCGCCTCCTCATCCGGACAGCGTAACACCTTCACCACCAACTTCAGCACGGCCAGGGGTAAACGACAGCAGGCAGTTTTACAACTTGCCTGTTTGGGGGACAAACCACACACCGCGCAGGAGTTGTGGAGGAGCATGGAACAGCAGACAAATGAGTGGTTGCTGCCAGCGAGCCTCAAGCCCGGCCTGGTGGTGTGCGATAACGGGCGAAATCTCATAGCAGCTCTGGGCCTAGCCGGTTTGACGCACATCCCTTGCCTGGCGCATGTGCTGAATTTGGTGGTGCAGAGGTTCCTTAAAAACTACTCCGATATGTCAGAGCTGCTGCAGAAAGTGCGGGCCGTTTGTGCGCACTTTCGGCGTTCTCACCCTGCTGCTGCTCGCCTGGCAGCGCTGCAGCGTAACTTCGGCCTTCCTGCTCACCGCCTCATATGTGACGTGCCCACAAGGTGGAACTCCACCTTGCACATGCTGGAAAGACTGTGCGAGCAGCAGCAGGCCATAGTGGAGTTTCAGCTGCAGCACGCACGCGTGAGTCGCTCTGCGGAACAGCACCACTTCACCACCAATAACTGGGCCTCCATGCGAGACCTGTGTGCCTTGTTGCGCTGTTTTGAGTACTCCACCAACATGGCCAGTGGCATTGACGCCATTCTCAGCTTAACTATCCCACTTCTATGCCTCCTTGAAAAAACAATTCGGGCGATGATGGAAGAGGATGTGGCACAGGATGAGGAGGAGGAGGATGAAGAGGTAACATTTCCAAGGCTTTCAGGGCAGTCATTCGCAAGGGGCTCCGAGGGTGGGTTCCTGCACACACAAACGCCAGGGACACAATTGTCCAGCAGGGGCACAGTTCTGGAGGATGAGGAGGATGAGGAGGAGGAGGAGCTGGAGGAGGAGATGGAACCATGTTCACAGCAGGGTGGCACCCAGGCCAGCTCATGGCCATCACTGGTGCGTGGCTGGGGGGATACAGAGGACACGGACGATACACCTCCCACAGAGGTCACACAACGACCGCCGAGTTGCCCACATTCTAACTTGTGCTGATTACTGGGTGGCCACGCTGCTGGATCCCCGTTACAAGGACAACGTACCGTCCTTAATTCACTCACTGGAGCGCGATCGCAAGATGCGCGAGTACAAGCGCACGCTGGTAGACGCCATGCTGCTGGCATTCCCATCTGACAGCGGGGCCGCAGTGGAAGCACAAGGCAGAGGAGGAGGAGGAGGAGGTCGCCAACGCAACCAGGGCACCGCCAGCACCTCAGAAGGCAGGGTTAGCATGGCCGAAATGTGGAAAAGCTTTGTCAGCACGCCACAACAAACAGCAGCACCAGCAGCTCAGATGGAACGTCTTAGCAGGAGGCAGCATTTTACCAACATGGTGGAGCAGTATGTGTGCACACGCCTACATGTAGTGAATGAGGGGTCTGCCCCCTTCAACTTCTGGGTCTCCAAATTGGGCACATGGCCTGAGCTTGCCCTTTACGCCTTGGAGGTGCTGGCGTGCCCTGCAGCCAGTGTATTATCTGAACGGGTATTTAGCACGGCTGGGGGCGTTATAACAGACAAGCGCAGCCGCCTGTCCAGAGACAATGTGGACAAGCTCACGTTCATTAAAATGAACCAGGCATGGATCCCACGGGACTTTTCCGTACCTTATGCAGAATAGCAATGGATACCGACCTTACCCACCCATTGTTCCATTTTTGCTCTTTCTCACTCTTTTGGGGTGTACCCTCATTTAAAATTTGTGAAAAGAAGCAGTGTTGGCTACCTCGTCCTCCTCCTCAGGGCCAGATTAACGTAGGGGCTATTGGAGCTGCAGCTCCAGGCCCCTACCTTTTATATAGGCCCCGGGTTGGCCATATTCACTGTTACCGCTCTTCTGTCACTTGTAAACACAGAAGTCTGGCTTCTATGCTCGCTTCCCCAGGCAGCACCCTCAGAACCTCCCCACACAGCGCGAAGGCCGGACAAGGAGGGACAGTTGCCGATGCATGGATGTGTTTATGGGCTTCAGAGACAGCATCCCATGTTGAATTAGGCATGCATGGCTGCACCCTTCCTCCTCTGGGTGCATGGCAAGGCACGGCCCTTAAGGCCCTTCAAAATCCTCAGCACCAAGCCCATGATGCTCTTAATCCGGCCCTGGTCCTCCTCCACCGCCACTTCCACCTACACCGCCCATAGGTGTGCGCAGCCTATTGCATTAAGGTGTGCACCCCAAAGTTGAAATACACATGCATGTGTTTGCCAGCAGGGAGAGTAATGTATCGGGGCCATGTACCTGTAGGCAAAGAGAAATAGAGCAGAGCAGGTCCGAGGGAGATCTTTCCCATCTCCTCACTGGCAATGCTATGTGCCCTAGGTGATTAGGGTGTGCCCAGGCACACCCGGCACACCCTGTGTGCATGCCTATGTCACCGCCACATCCACCACCACCTCAACCTCCCTCCTACTCCATATGGGCCTCGTCCTTCAGAGATGAAGAAGAACATTGTTTTATTTTTCTGTTTTTTTTGTTGTTTTAAGTTATTTCCCTATCCACATTTGTTTGCAGAGCACTTGCCATGCTCTTAATTACGTTTTGCTGCCATTTGCAGCACTCTAGCCCTTTCCTTTGGTGTTTTAGAGCCATTTTAGTGCCTTAAAGTTCGGGTCCCCATTGACTTCAATGGGGTTCGGTGTCCGGGAAAAGTTCGGTAAAAGTCCGGGACACGGACCCGGACTTTTTTTTAAAGTTCGGCCGAACCCGTCGAACACGGACATCTAGGTGTCCGCTCAACCCTACTCCTGACCTGATTTGGATTCTGTTTAATACTACTGTCCTGCCCATTTCTGACCTCGGCTTCCTCCCTGACCTTGATCCAGCTCGCTGGTTGCTGACCTCAGATTCTTCCCTGACCTTGATCCAGCTCCTGATTTGGTACTTTGCTGCTCGCTGGTTGCTGACCTCGACTTCCTCCCTGACCTTGATCCAGCTCACTGGTTGCTGACCTCTGCTTCCTCCCTGACCTTGATGCAGCTCTTGATTTGGTATATTGCTGCTCGCTGGTTGCTGACCTCGACTTCCTCCCTGACCTTGTTCCAGGTCGCTGGCAGTGGTTGCTGACCTCGGCTTCCTCCCTGACCTTGATCCAGCTCGCTGGTTGCTGACCTCAGATTCTTCCCTGACCTTGATCCAGCTCCTGATTTGGTACTTTGCTGCTCGCTGGTTGCTGACCTCGACTTCCTCCCTGACCTTGATCCAGCTCGCTGGTTGCTGACCTCGACTTCCTCCCTGACCTTGATCCAGCTCGCTGGTTGCTGACCTCAGATTCTTCCCTGACCTTGATCCAGCTCCTGATTTGGTACTTTGCTGCTCGCTGGTTGCTGACCTCGGCTTCCTCCCTGACCTTGATGCAGCTCTTGATTTGGTATTTTGCTGCTCGCTGGTTGCTGACCTTGACTTCCTCCCTGACCTTGTTCCAGCTCTATTTTGTCTTATATGCTCTGTAGTATCCTTTTAGTGTTTTATGTTAGCATTTCTACTTTATTATTGATTAATTAGATCTTTTCTTATTTAAGCAGTGTGTTTATTTTTATAGCTAGCGTTGTTATTGTACCCTCCATTAACCTTATTAGAGCTTTGATAGACCATCAGAGGAATAGATAAGATAATACATGTATATATTAGGGGACTACAAAACCACCCCACATTTATTTCACCCCACAACTGTATTTCCACTTTCTCCATCAGCTCATCCCCACATTTATTACCTTTTGTACGATCCTCCCTTTTAGATTGTAAGCTCTAACAAGCAGGGCCCTCTGATTTCTCCTGAATTAAATTATATTGTAATTATATTATCTGTCCTCATGTTGTAAAGCGCTGCGCAAACTGTTGGCGATATATAAATCCTGTATAATAAGTGTAGCACTACTCCCAAGGGAGCTGCTGAGTGTGGGTACCCCTGGGTTACCGCTAGCAACAACAGTACCTTTAAGCATGTTTCTCAAGTGTGAGCTCCTCAGACAAGCAGGGCTGCTGTTAGAAATCGCGGGGCCCCGTACAAACTACCTGGCAGGGCCCCCCCAAGAAAATATTAAAGATATATTTAGCTAAAAATTACAACAAAGTCACTATTAGCTGACACAAATATAACATAACTCGCATAATCCCTGCTAAATCTAAAAAAAAAAAAAAACTATGTTAAAAAAAAATGAAGATGAGATGAGAAAAATATACAGGCTGGACAGTTGGAACTCAGTGATCAGAGAGAGAGAGAAACAAAGTTACAAATAAACTCCTGAGCAGAGATAAGTGCTGAGAGGGGGGGCCCATACAGGAGGGGGATTAGTGAGGGACAACTGTCTCTTTCTCAGCAGATAAAAGCTGATAGCAGGGAGAGGGACAGATCAGATTCAGGTGCTGGAAGAAGATTTCCCCCCCTATCAGCGGCCCTGCAGACAAGAACCAGTCCGGTTTCTTTGGTTTTTAGGGTTTATTTGAGAACTGTGATAGGAGAAGGGAGAAGTGGGATACTCCAACAACTGAACTATGCACAATTAGGCAGAGACACTGAAAAATGCTGCTTGACGCTGCATTGACACTGGCTAACGCTGACTGATGCTGGCCTCAGCTAGGCCAGTTACGAGAACTTCACCTCTGACTGTGGAAAAGTCCCTTTGAGCTCCTCAAAGTACTCCTTCCTGAGGTAACTGACTTTAATGCAAACTGTATTGCTGACCACTTCAGGGCCCCCTCCTGGCACCCCCTTTACTCCCCAAACTTCAGGGCTTTACTACTTGGCACTCCCTTTACTGTACACTCCTGGTTAGCTGGCTCCTGGGTCCCCTGCGACCTCTCTGGAGTGGTCCCCTCTCCTAGGCAGACCCCTGGGCAGATCTTGAGTACTCACAACACTGTTTTTCCTGAAGATCTCTGCCCAGCAGCTCCACTCGGTCAGCAACTCTGGATCCCTCTCAGCCCAGCTCAACCTCCAGTCCCTAGGCCAACTGCCTGGACCACCTTCTCACTTTTACAGGAGGAGAGACAGCCGTCACCTCCTCCTGGGACTGATGCTCCCACCAAAAGACATATTGTCACATGCTCCCCTCCAAATGTCCAATCCCAGGATGCATTGCCCTCCCACTGGAACCAACATAAACCAGAGTGTGCCACTGGCTAGGTTTCCTCCACTGCCCAATGAGCTCCCTCATTGGCTGCAGTGGGGAAACTCCCTCAGACCCAGTGAATCACACTTGGAAACATGTAACCGGCTAAACTAATAGATCAGGCCCTCCTGATAAGCAGACAGGGCCACAAACATGCTTTTCCTAGCACCTACCTAGGAGGGTGCTACATCATAATAACAATAATCTTCTACTCTGTCCACCATCAGGTAATCCTCTTTAGGGAGGCCAATCCCAGCTCCACCTAACAACTGGAAATATCCTAATAAACTCACCCTACTTCCCCCAGCCATTATCTGTTTTATCACTCGCCTCTCCATTTAGATCCCTGGTGTCCAACCTGTGGCCCTTTGGTATATGATTTGCGGTTCTAAGACCTCAGCAGTCTGTAGTGGGAACAATGATGAGGGTAATAGTATTAATCTCTACCAGCCTCATGTAACATTTTCCCAGCTTCGTATTGCCTTCTGCAGCATCTCCCCCACCAACCAACAATGTATCCTGTCTCCACTCTCTGACCCTCATCTCCTCTATTAGATCTGCAGTCTCTGACACTCCTCTCCAACATAACATACATTGAATATTATGTGCGGCCCTTTGGTGATGTCAGGGGCCACATTTGAGGGCCCTCCCAGAATGTGCCTCTCATGGGGCCACGCAGTGGTGCGATCTGTCTCCAGCTATGTCCACTATGCCGGTACCATGTGATAGCTGTAACCAATCGCAGCAGGTCACATGACATTTGTAAACAATGGGTGGCTTCCTTTCATGTCATCCATTGTATACAATTGTGTTTAGCTGTGATTGGTCACAGTGATCACATGGTACAGACATGGCCAATCACAGACCATCTGTACTATGTGATTAGCTTTGACTAATCACAGCTAAACACAACAAACGACACTGAATGAACCAGTTTCATTCAATAAAAATGGTTGCTTATACCAATGAAATTCACTGGTATAAGCAATCAAGAAAACAGAAGTTTCAGCTAAGCTACAACCCTGATCTCTCCATAAGCAGGTGGGTCTTCTGTCAGTTTATATGACGATCGCAATCGGCGCCAATCCTCCCGCAGCCCGCCTCCTGCTGTGTCTAAACACAACGGGAGCGCGGCACCGGCGGCGCGCGCATGCCGCTGAGACTTCGTGCGAAAAAACACGTAGTACTACGTGATTTGCACAGCCAAGCCGCCCTGCCGCAGTAATACTACGGTGGGCAGTCGGCAAGAGGTTAAACAAAGTAATCGCTTATCACCTGAACCAAACTACAGCAAACAATAGTTGATTACAGGAAACCTTTAATAGCAAATTCCGTTTCTTAACCCCCCCCCCCCCCCATGCTCCAGGCACTGGTGTGCGCAGCCTATTGCATTAGGGTGTGCACCCCAGAGCACAAACACACATGTGTGTATATCAGCAGAGCAGTGGACAGTGTCAGTATTTTTTTAATTTTTATTATTTTTTACAATCTTGTTTTTTTCTATCATTCTTTTTTTTTTTTTTAATTTATTTTTTAAGAGCCCCGTTGGGGGGCTTTGGCGAAATATCATGGGTATAAACAGAGAGAAAGGGACTGAGGACAGAGCTTCCCCGGTCCCTTTCTCTGCAGCCTCTGCCTGCACTGGACAGTAAACGAATGGGAAGTGCTCTGTGCTGAGCAGCTTCCTGTGCATTCACAAACTGAAGCATAGTAAACATGGTTAAGAATGAACACAAGAGTGATCGGGTACAGATCACTCACTGTGTTCATTCATCCATTCTGAAACATCTTCAGCAGCAGTGGTCAGGAGAGGAGAGGAGGGTAGCTGGCAGCACTCCAAAGGGAGACAGGGGTCACCAGAAAGCAAGGCACACCCAGCACATGCGGCACACCCGGCACACCCTGTGCTCAGGCTTATGGCTCCAGGATAATAGTTACTCTATGCACAATATGCTAAGGGGTCCTAGAAAGTGTCCTATGTTCATTTATCCATTCTACAACATCTTCAGGAGCAGCGGGCAGGAGAGGAGAGGAGGGAAGCTGGCAGCACTGCGAGGGGTAGACAGGGGGTCACCAGGAAGTAAGGCACACCCAGCACACCCTGTGCACATGCCAATGGCTCCAGGATAATAGTTCCTCTATGCACAATATGCCAAGGGGTCCCAGAAACAGTCCCTTGTTCATTCATCCAACCTGAAACATCTTCAGCAGCAGTGGGCAGGAGAAGAGAGGAAAGGAGGGAAGCTGGCAGCACTGCGAGGGGGAGACAAGGTTCACCAGAAAGTAAGGCACACCCGGCACACCCTGTGCACATGCCTATGGCTCCAGGATAATAGTTCCTTTATGCACAATATGCCAAGGGGTCCCAGAAACAGTCCCTTGTCCATTCACCCAACCTGAAACATTTTCAGCAGCAGTGTGCAGGAGAAGACAGGAAAGGAGTGAAGCTGGCAGCACTGCAAGGGGGAGACAAGGTTCACCAGAAAGTAAGGCACACCCGGCATACCCTGTGTACACGCCTATGGCTCCAGGATAATAGTTCCTTATGCACAAAATGCCAAGGGGTCCCAGAAACAGTCCCTTCAGCTCCAGTTACATGGAAGGGTAGCTGGTATAATTTGTGGCCAGCCAGGTACCCAGGGAAGTGAAATCACCCTCTTGGGGAAAAGGTTCCTTGTAACCCCAAGAGGGGGGTCTCCTCAGCACTGGGTCCATAGTCTGGGTCCCTCCAGGAGCCCAAGTCACGGCAATATATGCCCTCTTTTATTCTCTCTATGGACATCTTATGCCTTCCTGTCATTCCCATACCTAAAATATTGATGCATGTTTATTTTAACAGGGAATCAGCATGATGACAGAGATGTCAGAGGTGGAGCCAATGGCATTATTTCCCTTAAAGTAAAAAACAATGAATGAAGAGAACAGAGACCCCCTGACCAGGGCCGGTACTTCCACTAGGCAAACTAGGCAGCCGCCTAGGGCGCATTGCCACCTAGGGGCGCAGCCAGGAGTCGGCACTCTCTCTCCATCATGAATGATTATTGTGAGCTGAGGGGAGAGGTTGCGGTAGGAGAGGAAGAAGGGACAGAGAAAGATGCCATGTGTCTTGGGCAGTGGCGGAACTATCAGGCCCTGGCTTTCCACCACTGTTGGAGGGGCCCCAAGAGGCAGGAATGGAGCCCACCAGAGTTCTGCCTGCATGATGATCCTCTTCAGCTGGAGCTGAACGGCCTTAACCCCAGGCAGGAAGAGACTCTCTGCACTGAGCTGGTGGGCAGCCGTTCATTTCCCTGGGTTGGTATTAAGCAGAGAGCTGAGGAGAGCTGAACCTGAGCCGGAGCACTGGAGGGCGGCACCTTTACTGGGGCAGAAGCGATGAGGCACCAGAATGGTCTGAGGAGGTTGGTGATGAAGGAGGTGCGGAGCTCTCTGACTGCTGCTTTTCCCTCCACCAGGAGCCGGTTGGAGCTGTGGTGAGCACTGTGGTCCAGGAGAGGAGTGTCCTGGGAGAAGGAATCAGCAGGATCACAGTGAAGGAGGGCAGAGTGCGGGCCACTCTCTTCATACCGCCCAGTGAGTGTGCCCAGAACAGGGGATCGGGGTCCCTGGGTGTTACATGGAGCATCCCTGGTATGAAAGGGAATCGGGGTCACCAGGTGTGCCATGGGGAATCAGAGTCACCAGGTGTGACATGGAGGATAGGGGTCACCGGGTGTAACAGGAGTTCGGGGTCACCAGGTGTGCCATGAGGAATTGGGGTCCCTGGGTGTGCCATGGGGAATTGGGGTCCCCAAGTGTGACACGGAGGAACATCAGGGTCCCCAGGTGTGACATGGAGGAAAATCAGGGTCCCCAACTGTGACATGGAAAAACATCAGGGTCTGACATAGAGGAACATTGGGGTCACTGAGTATGACAGCATGATATGGAGGAACACAGGGGTCCCTGGGTGTGACATGGAGGAACATCAGGGTCAGTGGGTATGACAGCATGACATGGAGGAATATTGGGGTCCAAGGGTCTGACATAGAAAAACATCAAAGTCCCTGGGTGTGACACGGAGGGACATTAGGGTCCCCGAGTGTGACATGGAGGAATATGGGGGGTCACTGGGTATGAAAGCATAACATGGAGGAACCATCGGATCAGGGTCACTGGGTATGACATAGAAGTTTTTAACCCCTTCCCTTTTTTTGGGGGGTTGGCGCAAGTAGCTGGTCTTGCCTCTGGCATAAAATAGTCTAGCACCGGCCCTGCCCCTGACTAAGTTCCTAGGGGAGGAGCAAAATGCGTTGGCATCGTGGCCTGGTTGGAGCCCAGGCTGAGGTTGCCACACTTCACTGATTGATGGGGTTGTTTAGATGTATGGCAACGGGGAGACTTTCTGTTACATTCGGTGATGCTAGGAGCCGGGACGAGCTCTCTCCCAAGTCTATACTCATAGCAGTGGTGATAGAGGACTTGTACCCTTCTTGAAGCCTGAGTGGCTCACATATTGGTTCCTTTTGGGTCACAGTCAAGAAGACAGAGGCCATATAATAACCCCCATTCTCCATAAGATATTGAGAAGTCTTATTTGTGGACAGAGAAAAGAGATATCTGTGCTCAAATCCCAATAGCTGGTTCATGTATTTGAGCTATCAGGTGATAAAAACCACATAAAAACACTACAAATTCTGGATTGACCCTCTGCACACTGCCACACCCTTTCCAGCAAACTATGCAATGAAAAACAGGGATATTTAATTCACATATACAGTATCTCACAAAAGTAAGTACACCCCTCACATTTTTGTAAATATTTTATTCTATCTTTTCATGTGACAACACTGAAGAAATGACACTTTGCTACAATGTAAAGTAGTGAGTGTAAAAGAAAGACCGCAATCAGTTTGCTGAAGACAAGCAGACTAAGGACATGGATTACTGGAACCATCTCCTGTGGTCTGATGAGACCAAGATAAACTTATTTGGCTCAGATGGTGTCAAGCGTGTGGCGCAACCAGGTGAGGAGTACAAAGACAAGTGTGTCTTCCTACAGCCAAGCATGGTGGTGGGAGTGTCATGGTCTGGGGCTGCATGAGTGCTGCCAGCACTGGGGAGTTACAGTTCATTGAGGGAACCATGAATGCCAACATGTACTGTGACATACTGAAGCAGAGCATGATCCCCTCCCTTCAGAGACTGGGCTGCAGGGCAGTATTCCAACATAACGACCCCAAACACCTCCAAGATAACCACTGCCTTGCTAAAGAAGCTGAGGGTAAAGGTGATGGACTGGCCAAGCATGTCTCCAGACCTAAACCCTATTGAGCATCTGTTTGGGCATCCTCAAAAAGAAGGTGGAGGAGCGCAAGGTCTCTAACATCCACCAGCTCTGTGATGTCATCATGGGGGAGGGGAAGAGGACTCCAGTGCCAACCTGTGAAGCTCTGGTGAACTCCATGCCCAAGAGGGTTAAGACAGTGCTGGAAAATAATGGCGGCCACACAAAATATTGACACTTTGGGCCCAATTTGGACATTGTCACTTAGGGGTGTACTCACTTTTGTTGCCAGTGGTTTAGACATTAATGGCTGTGTGTTGAGTTATTTTGAGGGGACAGTAAATTTACACTGTTATACAAGCTGTACACTCACTACTTTACATTGTAGCAAAGTGTCATTTCTTCAGTGTTGTCACATGAAAAGTTAGAATAAAATATTTACAAAAATGTGAGGGGGTGTACTCACTTTTGTGAGATACTGTATATACTGTATATTAGGGATAGATTGATATGGTTTTCCCAGGGCCGATACCAATATTTTGATCACAAAATATCGGTATTGGCCGATATGGGCCGATATTCTGCACACATCCAATGCAGAGTGACTAGTGCCCCCATCAATGCAGAGTGACCAGTGCCCCCATCAATGCAGAGTGACCAGTGCCCCCAACAATGCAGAGTGACCAGTGCCCCAATCAATGCAGAGTGACCAGTGCCACCAACAATTCAGAGTGACCAGTGCCCCCATCAATGCAGAGTGACCAGTGCCCCCATCAATGCAGAGTGACCAGTGCCACCAACAATGCAGAGTGACCAGTGCCCCCATCAATGTAGAGTGACCAGTGCCCCCATCAATGCAGAGTGACCAGTGCCCCCATCAATGCAGAGTGACCAGTGCCACCAACAATGCAGAGTGACCAGTGCCCCCATCAATGCAGAGTGACCAGTGCCACCAACAATTCAGAGTGACCAGTGCCCCCATCAATGCAGAGTGACCAGTGCCACCAACAATTCAGAGTGACCAGTGCCCCCATCAATGCAGAGTGACCAGTGCCACCAACAATTCAGAGTGACCAGTGCAAAGTGTCATTTCTTCAGTGTTGTCACATGAAAAGATAGAATAAAATATTTACAAAAATGTGACGGGTGTACTCACTTTTGTTAGATACTGTATTGCAATACATGTTTAAGCTGACCAACTGCGTCAAAGTAATCCCTCTTCTGGCCAGTCCTACACTGCCTTGCCACTGTTGAGTTGAGCGGACACCTGGATTTTCGGGTTCGAGCAGTTCGGCCGAACTTCACGAAAATGTTCGGGTTAGGGATCCGAACTTGACCCGAACTTGACCCCGAACCCCATTGAAGTCAATGGGGACCCAGACTTTTGGGCACTAAAAATGCTGTAAAATAGCCCTGGAAAGAGCTAGAGGGCTGCAAAAGGCATCAAAATGTAGGTAAATGTGGATAGGGAAATTACTTAAAATAAAATTAAATAAATAAAAATTAACCAATATCAATTGGCAACTGACCACATAGTAACATTACAAATTCTGGATGGACGCTCTGCAAACTGTAACCCCCTTTCCATCCATTATTGGTGGACAGATCCCAAGTATTGGTTCTTTCTGGACCGTATTTACAACAGAACACCTAATCAGATATTTTCCATTTATGTCTTTTGTATATTGTTTTGTTCCATTTTGTTTAGGCTTTTGCTTCCAGCTGGTGAATACAATTTCATGACTTTGTTCAGCCAACGCGGGGAAAGCCTGAGTTACTGGCGATTAGGGAATCGTAGGAGGAACGCGCCAGGATGACTCCTGCTTGTGTTGGGCTTCAGAAACCTCAGTGGATTCCAATAATTGTCGAATACTCGTCCTGTCAACATGTGGTCATTGAAAGACGCAAATAATAACATCTGTAATATCCACGATAACATCGACGCTGAGCGCTCTGTATGTTTTTATAAAATTTGCCAGTGATATGGAAACCACTACAATAAAGGAAATGTAATGTAACCTAAATATATAAAAACATTTTCAGAATTCCGACCCTGAACTTCATCTATTTAGCCCCACTGTAACCCATTCACATTAGATGAACTTTACTAACCGGGAGAGAAATTGTAGAGAAAAAAGGAGCCCCTTATCCTTGGACTCAGGGGCCACACCCGGCCCTCTTGGTTTTTCCCCAATGGGTTCTGAGTAGAATATATAAGTAATATTTTCAATACAATCATACTATTACCTTGGGAACGAGAAGAACAAAACAGCACTACAGGAAAGGTGAACCGTAGCATTTAGCCACTTGACCTCCAAAAGATTTACCCCCCTTCGTGATCAAGCCATTTTTTCAGTGGTGTCACTAGGGTTGGTGTCACCTGGTGCTGTAAAACATGGTACCATCCAGGGGGGGGGGGGGCAACACCATGTTATCATGCCACAAATCCTCCCAATCCATCTCCTATCACCAATCCCCTTCTCCTCCACAAATCCTCTCAATACCCTCTTCTAGCACAAATCCCCCCAATCGCCTCTCCTAGCACAAATCCCTTCTCCTTGCACAAATCCCCCCAATCCCCTCTATTAGCACAAATTCCCCCTCCTAGCACAAATCCCCCAAACCCCTCTCCTACCACAAATCCCCGAAACCCCTCTCCTACCACAAATCCCTTCTCCTCGTAACAATCCTCCCAATCCCCTCTCCTCGCACAAATCCTCCCAATCCCATCTCCTAGCACAAATCCCCCCTCCTAGCACAAATCCCCCAAACCCCTCTCCTAGCACAAATGCCCCCTCCTAGCACAAATCCCCCTAACCTCCTCTCCTAATACAAATACCTTCTCCACAAATCCTCCCAATCCCCTCTCCTAGCACAAATCCCCCCTCCTAGCACAAATCCCCCAAACCCCTCTCCTAGCACAAATGTCCCCTCCTAGCACAAATCCCCCTAATCCCATCTCCTAGTACAAATCCTCCCAATCCCCTCTCCTAGCACAAATCCCCCAATCCCCTCTCCTAGCACAAATGCCCCCTCCTAGCACAAATCCCCCTAATCTCCTCTCCTAATACAAATACCTTCTCCACAAATCCTCCCAATCCCATCTCCTAGCACAAATCCCCCTAATCTCCTCTCCTAATACAAATACCTTCTCCACAAATCCTCCCAATCCCCTCTCCTAGCACAAATCCCCCCTCCGAGCACAAATCCCCCAAACCCCTCTCCTAGCACAAATCCCTTCTCCTTGCACAAATCCCCCAAACCCCTCTCCTAGCACAAATCCCTTCTCCTTGCACACATCCCCCAATCCCCTCTCCTAGCACAAATGCCCCCTCCTAGCACAAATCCCCCTAATCCCCTCTTCTAGCACAAATCCCCCCAATCGCCTCTCCTAGCCCAAATCCCTTCTCTTTGCACAAATCCTCCCAATCCCCTCTCCTAGCACAAATCCCCCAAACCCCTCTCCTAGCACAAATCCCTTCTCCTCGCACAAATCCTGACAATCCCCTCTCCTAGCACAAATCCCTTCTCCTTGCACAAATCTCCCCAATCCTTCCTCCTCGCACAAATCCCTCCTTCTTAGCACAAATCCCCCAATCTCCTCTCCCAGCACAACCCCCCCCCCCCTGTAAAAATCCCCCCAACTCCCTCTCCTAGCAAAAATACCCCTCCTAGCAAAAGGCCCCCCAATCCCTTCTTATACCACAAATCGCCCCTCCTGCACAAACCTCATCTCAGCACCAGTGATTGTTATCCCCCTTTCATTGTGTGAATTTCCCCTGGCCTGTGAGCTCCCCCCACCCCCAACTTAAAGGTAGGGAACCAGGTAGAGGTGCGGGTTGTGCTCTCTCACTGCTGTCAGTGGAGCGCCCTTCCATCTTCCATACAGCAGATGACACAGGATCGGGCTGTAAATAGTTTGATTACCCCACCCCCTATCTCCTCCAATGACCACTCATCTCTTGTCAGCAGGAAATGAAGAAAACACTGTAAGATGTAAGAGCGATGGATCCTGTGTCATATGCTTTATGGAGGATCGCTCTGCTGACAGGAAGGGGAGAACACAGCCCGCACCTCCCGGCTCTCTCATCTCTGTACTCTCCTCTGCGGACTTCACTGCTCCAGGCTGCTCCCCCCTTGTCCCGGCCGTGAGTGCGGAGATTGGGGGAAGGCAATCAGCGGCCAGGCACAGCATCCATAAAAAGACAACTAAAATCAGCACCCCCTCTAGAGCCGACCATGGTGTCACCCCTCTGGCGGGTGTCACCTGGGTGCGGTCTGCATCCCCCACACTCCCATTGTGACGTCACTGCATTTTTTTCAATACGGCACTGCGTTGTTTTTCCTGACAATTGCGCAGTCATGAAATTCTGTACCCAAATAAAATTTATATCATTTTTTTTCATACAAGTGGAGCTTTGTTTTGATGGTATTTGATCACCACTGGGATTTTTTTTTTCTTCTTTTTTTTCTTTTTTTTATTGTTAGCGCTGTAAACAAAAAAAGACCAGCAATTAAAAAAAAAAAAAAAAATATGATATTTTTTACTTTCTGCTATAAAACATATCCAATAAAAAAAAAGAATAGATAAAAAATCGAATTTCTTCATAAATTTAGGCCAATATGTATTCTGCTATATATTTTTGGTAAACAAAAATCCAGATAAGCGTATATTGATTGGTTTGCATCTACAAACTATGGGATATATACTTGAGTTTTTATTTATCTATTTTTTTTATACTAGCAATGACGACTTATAGCGGGCCTGCGATATTGCGGTGGACTATCTGACACTAACTGACACTTTTGGTCAGTATTATAAACAAACCAAGCACTGCTTCTCTGCCAAATTTACAATAAAGTGCCTTCTGTTGACAAAACGCTCAGTGCATAATCACCTTAACATTAAACTCATATACCTATATGCAAATACAATAAATAAAGTGCCGAGGCAAAACTTAATTTGTAATGTCCATAAGTGCAAACAAAAGCCTTCAGAAGCCCCCAGTGGGAGGGGCGAAACGCGTCAATCCGAGTCGGCAATCTGACTCCAGGCCTGAAGTACATGATTGAATTTTTATTGCTTTTGTAAGTGTAATTGTTTTTAATCTTTTTAACCAGTTCTGGACCAGAAGGATTTTTCCCCCTTTACCTCCCTGGCGGTCTGATTATGTCAGAATTTCTGTTCTAAATGCGGTACATTGTTTTGCATGGAAATCTGTTGTTTTATATTTTAACCACTTAAGCCCCGGAAAATTTTACCCCCTTCCTGACCAGGGCCTATTTTGCGATGACTTTAACGGACAATTGCGCGGTCGTGTGACGCTGTACCTAAACTAATTTGACGACCTTTTTTTTCCCACAAACAGAGCTTTCTTTTGGTGGTATTTGATCACTTGTGCGATTTTTTGATCATGCGCTATAAACAAAAAAATAGTGACAATTTTGCAAAAATAACAATATTTTATTAATATTATGAAATTCCCCCAAAAAAAAAGTAAAAATCTAAATTTTTTAACATTTTAAGCCAATTTGTTTTCTGCTACATATGTTTGGTCAAAAAAAAAAATCGCAAAAAGCGTATTTTGATTGGTTTGCGCAAAAGTTATTGTGTTTACTAACTGCGGGAAAGATTTTTGTCATTTTTATTGTTTTTGTTTTTAACGAGTAATGGCGATCTGCGATTTTTTTTGCGGTACTGGGACATTGCGGCGGACAGATCGGACCCTTGACTGACATTTTTGACACTTTTGGGGTTACCAGTGACATTACTACAGTAATCAGTGCTATACATATGCACTGTTACTGTAAAAATGACACTGGCAGGGAAGGGGTTAACTTTTTTTTGAGAGAGGGAGGGGTTAAGTGTGTCCCTAGGGGCGTGCTTCTAACTGTGATTGGATGTGGCTTGAGGTGTAAGAAAAGAGATCAACGGTCCTACATAGCAGAACCGTATGATCTCCATTCTTACACCGGGGAGAATGACAGACGGCTTTGGTTACATTAGCCACCTGCCTTTCTCCCGGTGTAACGGACAATTGTGAGTGCCCGGTGGACATCGGGTCCGCCGGGCACATGCGCGAGGGGGGGGGGGTCCGTGAGCGAGCGGGAACGCGCCTCCGGCGGCGCGCGCTCGCTCCCTAGAGCCTCACAGGCTAGCGACGTAGTCCTACGTCGCTTTGCCTGTGAGGGGCTGACCGCCGCAATAAATAGTCGTGCGGCGGTCAGCAAGTGGTTAAAACAAGGTTAGTGTATAAAAAATTCTCCCAAGCTTTGACCATCTCACGGAGCGCTGTTCAATCCATTATGGGAAATGGAAAGAGTATGGCACAACCGCAACCCTACCAAGACATGGCCGTCCACGTAAACTGACCGGCCGGGCAAGAAGAGCATTCATCAGAGAAGTACCCAAGAGGCCCATGGGAACTCTGGAGGAGCTGCAGAGATCCACAGCTCAGGTGGGAGAATCTGTCCACAGGACAACTATTAGTCGTCTGCGCCACAAATCTGCCCTTTATGGAAAAGTGACAAGAATAAAGCAAGGGCGGGAACGGAGGGGAAGTACTGCAGGGGAGGGCTAAGTTAATGAGAACCTGTTGCCTTGCCTTGGGTGGGTGGAGCCCAGATTCACTAAAAGAAAAGTGAAATATTGCAGGAAGAGGATTACATTGTATCTGTAGTGAAAATGTAAAATCTGATCTTCATTTCCACATTGTACTCCAATTATTTCCAGCCTCCTCCTATGATTGAACCATGTTGACGTTTTTCAACTTTGTGAAGATCCCACACATTTTCTTCCTGGAATTCTGGGATGCGGAGTCACTATGTCCTGTGAGGAGGAACTGCTGTGTCACACATTTCACAGAGCCCGCCTTCTAAGGGGAGGAGTTTCTGGAGGCGGAGCCAGTACAGGAATCAGTGAGGTACCATGGGATATGTAGTCCTTAGAAAGGGAGCAGAAGCTGCAAAGCATGCTGGGAATCCAGGAAGGTGTGGAGACAGGCAGCAGACAGGCAGCACTTACAACATGAAAGGAGACTTTCCAACTATTTTAAAATATTTTAATTACATTTCTTCACATACATAACAAATAAAAATAAGACATCGCAAAACAAAAACATCAAGTTACACAAAACCATAACAGTTTGGTGTACCCAGCGTGAGTGTTACCCTTCAACTATTTTTCTTTTAATTTCCTGTTTCCTTATTTCCTTCCCTCCTTCCCTACCCCCAAACCAATCCACCACCCCCCCAGCACCCCCCCAAAAAAAAAAAACACCCACACCATACAAATTGTGATTTATATATATAAAAAATAAGTTTTATTAAATTTAATTCCCCTGTGTTAGTGATTAAAATTAGGGGCATGTATCATGTTGAAACCTATAGTTATCCGCTCCTATTTCCAAGTAATCTTATATTGGATTGTCAGTGATGAGTATTAATGTCTCTACAGTCACATTTGAAGCTAAACAAATAATGCATCCATTTTTTTTTATTTTTTAATAAAAGACTTTTCCAAAACTGGCTTTTGTCTTCATTTTTTTTTTACACTTTTTTGGTAAATGGGTAGCGGTACGATGTACCCGATATCAATTCACATGGGGGGGTGGGATCCGGGTGCCCCCTTATTAGGGGGCTTCCAGATTCTGATAAGCCTCCTTCCCGCAGACCCCCACAAACACAGCCCACGGTTGTCGGGAAGAGACCTCTGTCCCCATCAACATGGGGGGAAAGATGCTTTGGGGTAGGGGGGAAAAGCACCTACGCCCCATGTTGAGAGCATGAGGCCTGGTATGGTTCAGGAGGGGGGGTTGCTTGCCTCCACCCCCATCCTGACCAGCCAGGCTCTGTGCTCGGATAAGAGTCTGGTATGGATTTTAGGGGGAACACCATGCATTTTTTTTTTTAATTTTGGCGCAGGGTTCCCCTTAAAATCCATACCAGACCCGAGGGGCCTGGTAGGGACTGGGGGGGGGGGCTACGCCATTTTTTTCAGCAATACTGACATAAACTGATATATACTGAAGTGCCTATATATATATGCAGTATATATATATATATATATTGTGACAGGACTAGCTCGGTAGCGGGTGTGGATGACCCCTTGGGGGGGTGCGTTTACACAGGGAGATAGCCGAGAAGTGGTTGCAAACAGTTTGGTTTATTCATGCAATTTTCTTCAAACAAGTGCATGCAGCAAAAACATCCAAAATAAAATAAAACACAAAATAAATCCTTGCCACTGTGGGCGGCTAACATTCTCACACACAGGAACCTACCTACGGAGTCTGTCTCCAGCCTACTGTTGGGCAAACTTTGCTGATCCTACAGCAGACACTCAATAGTTCATGTTTTTTCTTCACACAACAAATGTCCATTGAACATGTCCCTTTTCCTCTTCACATTGAACATGTCCCTTTGCTTTTCTCTTCACATAGAACACAGTGCATTTATTTCTTTCCACATAGAAATAGTCCAAGACCTCACCTTGAGTAGTCTTCAGTCTTAATTCATTTTCCCTTCACACAGGAAATGTCCATTGGTTTCTTTTCACATAGAAACGATCCAAGACCTCACCTTGAGTAGTCTTCACACTTGTTACCCTCCTCAGCTTCACATCGCTTCAGGAGGTCTTCCCCATGCTCACACAGCTTTCAGGGGGCACATATCTGACTGTCCTCCTCTCCCCATGCCCGCACAGCGTCAGGAGGCAGCAATCCTTAGACTTCCTTTGGACAAATTATAGAGGCCTTCATTTCCTCATTCTGAACAGCTGAATGGTTTTCAACTTCCTGCTGGCTATCTCTGCAGCCAACACCCTATAGTAATTGGTGAACTTTCTAAACCAGGTGGAAATGTATCTCCTGTCTGTGACTACATCCACAGATTTACCTGACTTCCTGTCATAATATATATATCTTTGTGGTATACACTGCACTATCTGATCTCAACAAACTGTAAAAAACAAAAATCTCTCTCCCTGCCAGCAATGTATTTTATTGCACTGAAAAATCACCCGCTGGCCAAGGGAATCAAACCCAGAACATGGCAATTAGCAAGGCTGGTGTTCTACCAGCTATGCCACCGTCAAGCACACTTAGGTTGGATACACTTAGGTTGGATACACTTAGGTTGGACACACTTTTCCTGCCTAACTAACTAACTCCTATTTCACCCTACACACAGTGGATTAGATAAAAGTTAGGGAGAGTGTGTTCAGCTTAACCACTTGCCGACCACCGCACGACTATATACTGTGGCAGTCAGCCCCTTACAGGCAAAGTGACGTAGGGGTACGGCGCTCGCCCACAAGCCTGTACGTGGCGAGCGCGTGCCGCTGGCAGCGCGCTCCCACCCCCGCCCGCTCGTTCCCTGGGGAGCCAGCGCGTGTGACCAGTGGCTCCGATGTCTGCCGGCCTCTCGCGATCTCCCGCAGGAGAGGGAGAAAGACAGACGGCTGATGTAAACACAACCGTCTGTCATTCTCCCTGAAGTAATCACAGAGGCTATGTGATCCTGCTATGTAGGATCGTATGTCTCTGTGATTAGATCACAAGCCACGCCCCCCACAGTTAGAATCACGCCCCTAGGGACATACTTAACCCCTTGATCATCAGTAAAGTTAACCCCTTCCCTGCCAGTGTCATTTTTACAGTAACAGTGCATATTTATAGCACTGATTACTGTAGTTATGTCACTGGTACCCCCAAAAATGTCAGTCAGGGGTCCGATCTGTCTGCCAAAAAGTCACAGTCCCGCAATAAAAAAATTGCAGATCGCCGCCATTACTAAAAAAAAAAACATTAAAAATGACATAAATCTTTCCCGTAGTTAGTAAACGCAATAACTTTTGCGCAAACCAATCAAAATACGCTTATTGTGATTTTTTTTTACCAAAAATATGTAGCAGAAAACAAATTGGCCTAAAATGTTAAAAAATTTAGATTTTTACATATTTTTTTTTTGAGAAGTTCATATAAATAAAATGTGAAAAATATTGTTATTTTTTTCAAAATTGTCGCTCTTTTTTTGTTTATAGCGCAAAAAATAAAAATCGCACAGGTGATCAAATACCACCAAAAGAAAGCTCTGTTAGTGGGAAAAAAAAGTATGTCAAATTCATTTGGGCACGACTGCGCAATTGTCCGTTAAAGTCACGGAGTGCCGAATCGCAAAATAGGGCCTGGTCTTTGAGCAGCCAAATCCTCCAGAGCTTAAGTGGTTAAGCAGGCTTAATGGTGGTGTAGATGGTAGAATACCCGGCTTGCAAAGACATGGCTGTGGGGTTCAAATCCCCCGGCCAGCAGGTGATTAATTGAGGTCAGAGTCCATGATAATGCAGGAACTTGAAGTTCCCGCGAAGAAGCCCATTTATTTGTCATTCGACGTATGAGCGAACAGCCAATTTTCGAGTTGAACTAACGTCCGACTCGAGCTCGAAGCTCATACCTAGTTACCAGTTTAGAGTTACACAGAAGGTCTAATGCTAGAATTATTGCTCTCCTTATAAAGTTTGCAGCAATACCTCACATGTGTGGTACGAACACAGTTTACATATGCGTGCGCAAACTACATATGCGTTCACCTTTGCACGCAAGCATGGGGAGAAGGGGGGCGCTTTAAATTTTAAATTTTTATTATTATAACATTTATGTAAAAAATAATTATTTTTACATTATCTCTTTAATTTTTTTTTTTTTATATCAACTTTATTGCTATCAGAAGGAATGAACAAAATCCCTTGTGGCAGCATGAGCAGTGACAGGTACTCTTTACTGAGACATCTGGGGTCTATTAGACCCCAGATCTCTCCTCTGCCCTGAAAAGCATCTGATTGCACCAAGATCGGTTATATCAGACCCTTTCACAGGCCGGTAACGGTCTGTATGCAAGGGACCGAAATTGGAAGTGACCAAATATTCGTCACTTCCGGTTTCCTAGACCATTGAGATGATTGGGGTCATTCCGGTCCTCGGTTATCTCTATGGTCAACCAGTGGAACCATATATTTCAGTCCCAGGCTGAAGCCACCATGCGATTCAGCCAGTGCTGGGACAAGGTCACTTAGAGTCCAGGGTGACCATGCCAAATGGCGCCCTCTCCCCCAAGATGTATGAACATTAGGTGTCAGCAAATATCCCCCCCCCCAAAAAAAATAAATAAATAAAATAAATTGAGTACTAATCTGCATGCTTTCCCCTAAGTAGAAATCTCCCCTCCTCCCAGTACAAATCCCCCCTCTTAGCATGAATACCCCCCATCCCCCTCCTAGCACAACCCCCCCCCCCCCCCCCCACTGCCTGAACTTCCCCTCCTAGTGCAAATACCCCCCCCCCCCAATCATTCCTACTAGCATAAATACCCCCCCCCCAAAAAAAAAAAAAAAAAAAAGCAAAATCACCTTTCCTAGCACAAATCCTCTCCCCTCCATTCCAAAGCCCCCTCTCGACACACATCCCCCCTCCTAGCACAACCCTACACCCCTTTCATATATACACTGCCCCCTTTAACCCTACACCCCCCTTCATATACACACTGCCCCCCCTTAACCCTACACCCCCCTTCATATACACACTGCCCCCCTTTAACCCTACTTCATATACACACTGCCCCCCTTTAACCCTATACCCCCTTCATAAACACACTGCCCCCTTTAACCCTACACCCCCTTCATATACACACTGCCCCCCCTTTAATCCTACACCCCCTTCATATACACACTGCCCCCCTTTAACCCTACACCCCCTTCATATACACACTGCCCCCCTTTAATCCTACACCCCCCCTTTCTATACACACTGTCCCCCTTTAACCCTACACCCCCCTTCATATACACACTGCCCCCCTTTAACCCTACACCCCCCTTCCTATACACACTGCCCCCATTTAACTGTACACACCCCTTCATATACACACTGCCCCCCTCTCTAGAGGTGACATCCACAGGGGATGAGGAGGTAACAGGAGAGGAATGTGGCACTGGCCATGGCTGTGCCCTAGGTGGCAGTGCGCCCTAGGCGGCCACCCAGTTTGCCCAGTTGAAGCACCGGCCCTGCCTGGAAGCACACTGGAAGGCCAGAGTTCCCCTTTACAAGGCAGGCCTATGCTCCGGGTTCAGATGAAGTGTGGCTCCGTTCTCTCCGTACGAAGCGATGTTTGCTCCGGGTAAACATCTTTTTTTTTTTATCTTGAACTTTTGCTGTGTTTTTTTTTTTTTTTTTTTGTGTCTGCCAGCAGAAAAGCAGCTATTTATGAAGTGGAAGTTTAACAGATGCATTGCTAACGATTGGTGAGCGCGCAAGCCAAATAAATAAGAAAAGCGCTCTCCCCGCGGCACCATTGCCGAATACAGCACCTCACTTTCATTAAATACCTCCCTCTGGCCTACTTGACTTTTCAGCATGACTTTTTAATAATGATATTTCAGCAGAATCCGCTCCCTTTCCACCGCCAACCCCCACACCCATCAACCGCGCAAAATGATGCCAGTAAAATAAAGTGTTATAAATCCGGTGACATTTCCAGTCAAATTAAGTCAGCATTAGGGCCGTGTGTTTACAGTGTGTTCAAAAAGCTCTTCCAATATTTACTGTGGTGTATAGTCCTAGTGGTGCAGCAGGGACCGCGCTATATTACAATCCGTCTTCCACACCTGAACCAAATGAGAATCCGTGACCTTGTGACATACAAAGAAAATAGGAAGAAAAAGGCAGAACAAAGCAACGTTACAGGGCGGCCGATCAGAGTCTATGTGTGTGTGTGCATGTGCAATATATATATATATATATATATATATATATATATACACCACGTTGTCAAAAGTATTGGGACGCCTGCCTTTGCATGCACATGAACTTTAACCACTTGCAGCCCGCCCGCCCACCGTCATATTACGGCGGAGCGGTGCGACCATTGTTCTGGGCCGCCGTCATATTCAGGCAGGGCAGGCGCACAATCGTGTGTGCGCCGCCCTGCTCTGTCGGTGGTGGCGTGTCCTCGGGACACAGCGTGTCACCGGCAGGGGGGGAAACAGCCAATGGACATTACTGTTTCCCACGTGATCGGCTATGTTCTAATCACACAGCCGATCACAGTAGTAAATCCCAGAAAAAGACCGCGCATGCGTGATCGGGAGCGTGCAGCACGGTCATGTCGGTGGCTCTGTGTTCCCTAGGAACACAGCTAGTGACCGACAGTGTTAAAGCGGAGTTCCGGGCAGAGAAACGTTTTTTTTTTGAACATACCCCCGGGACAGTCAGGGCTAGCACATTCCACAATGGCTAGCCTCTGATCTGTCCGGGTTCGCACTTACCTTTTAGAAGAAATACTTACTTAGAAGTTTTCTTCCACAGCGTTTCCATCTCGGTTGTGGGCAGCTGAAGCCGGCGCGGTCCTCTTCTCTGTCTTCTTCCGCGTCTTCATGTCCCAGAATGCGCTGCACCGGCCCCTCTCGTTACTTCCGGTGCGGCGCCGCATTCCTAAACAGCTTCTGGGCATGCCCAGAAGCTGTTTAGCAGGGGAATGCGGCGTCGCCCGGAAATGACGAGCGGGGCCGGTGCGGCGCATTGATTCCTGGGAGCGATGACGTTTAGCTCCCAGGAATCATTGCGAGGCAGGAAGTGACGGGGAGAGCTTCGGCGCTGGAGGAGGAAGCTGTCATAGGTGAGTATTTACGATCGTCAATTACAAGGTGAGTTTTAAAAAAAAAAAAATCTAACTATCCAATTCCTTTTCAGGTTAGGCTGAACTAGCGGACGGGCACCAAAAAAAAATATCGTTTTTGTGCCCGGAACTCCGCTTTAAACAGCCAACGACAGTGGCTGTTTACCACGTGATCGGCTGTGAATCCATTCACAGCCCATCACAAATGTAAACACAGAGCAGTAACTCACTGTTACTAGCTCTTCTTTCCTCACACACCGTTTCCAGTGTGAGGAGAGCAGAGCCAGAAACAGTAAGTTACTGATCTGTGTCTTGTCAGTGTAAAAGCAGAAAAAAAACTGTCCCCATACAGTCATCAGCCCCCCCCCCCCCCCCAATTGCACCTGTCACCCAACAGTCATCTCATCAGAAATCACAACCAATAAAGTGCACCCATCACCAGAGACTGCCATCAGTACTGCCAGCGGTGCACCTGTCACCCATCGGTGACCATCGCCCATGACCTGTCACCCCATCAATCACCGTCACCTGTCACCCCATCAGTCATCGTCACTTGTCACCCCATCAGTGATCGTCATCTGTCACCCCATCAATCAGGGTCACCTGTCACCCCATCAGTGATCGTCATCTGTCACCCCATCAATCATCGTCACCTGTCACCCCATCAGTCATCGTCATCTGCATCAGTCATCGTCATCTGTCACCCCATCAGTCATCGTCAGCTGTCACCCCATCAGTCATCGTCATCTGTCACCCCATCAGTCATCGTCACCTGTTACCCCATCAGTCATTGTCATCTGTCAACCCATCAGTGACCGTCACCTGCCACCTATCAGTCACCTGCCACCCATCAGTGATCATCCGCAGTCAACCGTCACCCGTCGCACAGCCTATCACAGCCAGAATGTCAAAAAGGATGCACAGCAGCGAGGAGGTGTTTCAGATCCTCTCTATGACTAATGAGAGCACTGGGGCGCTCTCATCAGTATCCGAATCCAATTCCGAATCCGATAAAGAATTTCAAGTCACTAATAGTAGCAGATCGGAGATGGACTCGGAGGAAGAATGGATCCCTCCCAAAAGGGCAAGGCGCTCTGGAAACCAGGCATCCACAAGGGATACACCCCAGGATCCCAGGCCCAGTACCAGCACTGGCACCAGCAGTACACCCCAGGATCTTATGCCCAGGCCCAGTACCAGCACTGCCACCAGCGATACACCCCAGGAGCGAATGCCCAGGCCCAGCGCCAGCACTGGAATATCACATCCCCCAAGAGCCAGGGCCACTACCCACCTCCCAGATGCTCTTGCCAACCCAAGATGGCTGCCCTCCAACTCGGGATCAGCAAATATTCCCCCTTTTACCGCACAGCCAGGTGTGCAGGCCAATACAGAGAATTTCGCATTAATTGATTTTTCTCCAATTATTTTTGCCCAACAATTTTCTGCAATTCATCGTGGACCAAACGAATCTGTATGCCCAGCAGTTTATTGTAAACAACCCCCAATCATCCTATTCCTGTCCGTTTGAGTGGAGAGAGTTAACCTTGGAGGAGTTCAAAATGTTTTTGGGCCTCACGATAAACATGGGGGTTACAAAAAAAAATGAAGGACATGCCTATTGGTCTACCCACCCCATACACAATATGCCCATATATTCTGCCCTAATGTCCAGGTCCAGGTATGAAATGATTATGTGTTTCCTTCACTTCAGTGACAACAGCCAGTGCCCCCCCAAAATCATCCAAATTTTGACAAGTTATATAAAATTCGCCCCCTCTTAAATTTTTTTTCCCAAAGTTTTGCAGAACTTTACGTCCCTGATCAAAATATATGTGTAGATGAGTCCCTGCTACACTTCACAGGCCGGCTAGGAATAAAGCAATACATTCCGAGCAAAAGGTCCAAATATGGGATCAAACTATACAAACTGTGCGACAGAGCACCGGGATATCTGTATGCGTTCCGCATATATGAAGGAAGAGATTCCCAGCTCAATCCCCCTGACTGCCCGGCCAACATGGGCACAAACGGAAAGGTTGTATGGGACCTGGCGTACCCACTGCTGAGGAAAGGTTACCACATATACCTGGATAATTATTATACCAGCCTGCCCCTTTTCAGACATCTGTACCTTGAAGGAACCCTGGCCTGCGGAACCACCAGGAAGAACAGGAAGGGCTTCCCACAGTCCTTAGTAAATAAAAGAATGAGAAAGGAGGAAATAGCAGCCTTGAGAAACAACGAAGTGCTGGCCTTGAGATGGAAGGATAACAGAAATGTGTACATGTTGTCCACCATTCATAACAACACCACAGTTGAGGTTCGAAGAAGAAGAGGCCCCATTCAAAAACCAACGTGTGTCCAGGATTACAATCTTTACATGGGGGGGTGGATTTTAATGACCAAATGATTCAGCCCTACTTAGCAACAAGGAAGTCCCGTTTCTGGTACAAGAAAGTTGCAATTTATTTATTTCAATTGGCCTTTTATAACGCTTTTGTTATTTACACCAAATCCACTACAAGCCCCATCTCCTTCCTAAAATTCATTGAAGAAACTGTCACGACCCTCATCTACCCACAAGGACTCCCCCCAGAAAACCTTCGCTCTGAGGCTGTTAGCCGACTTAATGAGCGCCACTTTCCAAACCACCTTCCACCGTCTGAAGCAGGCTGAAGACGCCAAAAAAGATGCCGTGTGTGCAGCAAAAGGGGATTTCGTGAAGATACCAGCTTCTATTGTAGGTACTGTCCCTCCCAACCTGGCCTGTGCATTGAAGAATGCTTCACACGTTATCATACATCCATAAATTACTAGCCCATTTCCCCGTTTTCATCTATGCTGACCAATTTTCCTCATATAACCATGCCACTGCCTTCCACAATAACTGACTCTGGCCTGTTTTTCCACTATGCCTCTGCCTACTGTTTGGACTGCTTTCACGTGAACTGACCCTGGCTTGTTTTACCGATTACGCTTCTTCCTACTGTTTGGATTGCTTCCCTGTGAACTGACCCTGGCCTGTTTTTCAACTACTCTTCTGCCTGCCGATTGGATTGCTTGCATGTGAACTGACCCTGGCTTGTTTTACCGACTATGCTTCTGTCTACCGCTTGGATTGCTTGCACGTGAACTGACCCTGGCTTGTTTTACCGACCGCCTACCGCTTGAACTGATCTGTCGCCCTACTACTGTAGTACACAGGGGTCTCACATATGTGAGGGGCTCCAGAGTTGTTTTTCCGGATGGAGAAAACCATTTTTTTGTAAATTTTGTAAATTACGGGTTTCGTAAATTCCGGATTAGGGTCTGGAGTCCGGAGGCTTCAAAGAGATTTGGGTAGGAGAAGCCTGTACCCCTGTCCCCAGGTCTTACCTAACCGAGGCCCTCAGCTGACTTACTACCATCATGCCTCTACCTGCTGCATGATATTAGCTGTAGCAAGAGGCAGTATGTTAATGAAGGGCTGGAGAGTGGTACAATGATTGTCTGCAATATTATGGCTGTGCTGACCATGTCTCTGCCTGGAAAATTCCTTTGGACAAATGCTGCGGCTGTGCTGACAATATCCCAGTATTGACTATAGACTATATTCCTGCCTGCTGCCTGGAAAATTGCTATTGCAGTCGCTAAGCATGTCCCTGCCTGCTGCCTGGACTAATGCTCTCCTCTGTGGACAACTGCACTACTACAACCACAGGTAATAATTTTTTTTTACACTTTCCTTTATAGAATGTATTTTGTAGTGTAATTCTTGGTATGTACATGCTATGTGTTAAAAATATGAGGGGCCTTCAAAAATGATAGGTTGTCGTATATACGTCGGCCATTTAAAGCTAAATACTGGGGTTATGGCAGCAGATAGCTGCCATAACTCCAGTATTTTTTTAAACGGCGGGCGGTCGGCTTTCAGATAAGGGTGGTCTCAGTGGCAGATCTACTGCGGAATTCGCCGCAACGGTGCAGGGGAAGAGGTGACCCCCCCTCCCGCCACGTCCTAGACGTTTTCCCAGTTTACCGGACCCGCCGGCAGCGGGGAAAATTATCCGGTCCCGGATCCTCAGAGACAGGAAGTCGAGTGAGGGCAAGATGCCCCTCACTCGACTCTATGGTCTTGGAGGACCGGAGCTACGTCAAAAGTTGTTGCCTAGCAACCGGTTTAAAGGGCCATTTTTTTGTTTTTTTCGTTTTTGTTTTTTTTTCTTTCTCAACATTTTTTTTTTTTTTTTTTTTCTTTTTTTAGTGTAGTTGTGAGGTCTTTTTGACCCCAGATCTCACAATAAAGAGGACCTGTCATGCCTATTTCTTTTTTTTTTTTTAATACAAACGTTTTATTGAGCTTTGTAAACAGAGAAAAGCCAACAAACAACAAAACCAAAGTACGACATATCAGAGCTGTGCAAATACATGTCACTACGAACAAGTGTCTTACATATCACATAGTAATAAAAGGGGGGAAGAAAAAAAAAAAATAATATAACATATAAAGATATGTAAAGTGGCTGTAAATTACGCTTCATAAACAGTGACGCAGACATGTGTTCGCAGAAAACATAGAAGATGGAAGGACAAGTTATAGTCTCTATTAATGGTATGGGCATAGAGAACATTTTTGCACTGAACACTTCATAGTATATCAGATACCAAAGTCCAACCATACCGATTTCCATGTATGCATACTTCGAAGAAAAAAACAATAATAAAAACAAATAATAGCAGCAACAAAATGTTCCTGACATAAAAAAAAAGAGCATTGATAGGGGTATGACCCCCACGTAGACCACTGGGCGCTGATTCAAGGCAATCCTATAAGGTCCATAACATGTCAGACTGTGGACCAGTTCTCCCATTTTTTATGGAATATATGCATAGTGTCGTATAAGGTGTGGTGAACCCTCTCCATGCTCCTAATCGCCTCCATTCTTGATAATACCTGAGTCCAAGGGACCGTCTCCGACCGCCAGTTAAGGGCCACCGCCCACAGCACCGAGCAACATAGTGTATGGGCCAATCTTTGGGTTGGTGCCGGGGCACTAGGAATTTTAGCAAACAAAAGTCCCATCTGAGGGGTAATGGATATTCTAGAGTTCAACATTTGTGAGATTACTTCTGATACCCTGTTCCATACAGCCGTCAATCTACCGCACTCCCAAAAGGTGTGAAGTATGGTGCCTGGGGCACCGCAGCCTCGAAAGCAACGGTCGGAGACCCCCTGGTAAAATCTATGGACTCTGTCTGGAGTAAAATACCACCTAGTGTGGAGCTTTACTACTGTGTCCTTTACTGAAATAGACTTAGTGCATTTATGCATATTCTGTAACATGGAGGACCATGATTCAACTGATAATTCCACTCCGAGATCAGCCTCCCACGCCAGCATGGCCCGAGATTTAACTGGGAGGTGAAGTCCATTAAGGTGACTGCATAATCTCGAGACCACTCCTCTATCTCTAGATGAGGTACGGCTGATAAGTTCAAATAAAGAGGATTCAAGGTTGTCCGTTAGAAGGCCCTGAGAGCCGTAAAAGTCTCTAATTTGAAGGAATCTATGGGATTCAGAATCTGGAATTTGATAATTGTTTTTAAGGCCTTCAAATGAATAGAAGGAGTTGTCTCGGAACAGGGCATGGAAGTTGACCAAGGAGTGTTGCACCCACCAGCTATAGTCATCAGGAGACCCGAATGCTGGTGTAAAACTTTTATTACCCATAAAGGACATTAATGGAGGTTTAGAGGAGCGTAGCTGGTACCTGTCATGACAGGTAGACCAAAGTTTTAGGGTATGCCACACTATGCCATTAAGCTGCTTGACGTCCCGAGGATGCGACATGGAGGACCAAAGCAGACCCTGAAGGTTGAAGGGGCGAACAGATTCATTTTCGAACCTGAGCCAAGGTGGCTGTGGGGCACCTGCATGCCATTGTGCGGTCTGTGCCAGTCTAGCCGCTAGGTAATAGTGCCACAGGCTAGGGACCCCTAGCCCTCCCTGAGAGAGAGGCCTATACACTGTGGGTTTCCCACACCTGGGCCTCTTACCTTTCCATATGAACCTGTTCACTTCCCTTTGTATGTCCTCCACATCCCCTCTCCGGAGCGCTATCGGCAGGGCACGGAAGAGATATAACAATTTCGGCAATATAGACATTTTAATTGCTACTATCCTGCCCATAAACGGGATCGGGAAAGAATGCCAGAGGGACAACCACTGTCTCACTTTAGTGAAAGCCTGAGGGTAGTTATTACTATAAATGGCTGATAGGGATGGAGCCAGTCGCACTCCAAGATACTGTAGTGACTGTCCTGAGACTGGGAAACCAAATCTGGCAGTTACAGCATCTATCATTTCCTGAGGTAAGTTCACTGATAGGGCTGAACACTTAGAGAGGTTGACGCTTAATCCTGAGATTCCCTCAAATTCACTCAGTACCTGTACCAGTCTAGGGAGGGAGTCCAGAGGATCCGGTAGGAAAACCAGTACATCGTCAGCGTACAAGCTAATTTTATGTTCCTCTAGGCCCTTCTTATATCCCTTTATCGCTGCATCCTCACAGATAGCCCTGGCCAGGGGCTCTATGGCCAGTGCAAAAATTAGTGGTGATAGGGGGCATCCCTGCCTGGTGCCCCTACCCAGTGTGAAGAGGTCCCAGGAGCAGCCTGGCAGCTTTATTCTAGTCTGAGGATCCCTGTATAACGCCTTAAAGCCATGCAAAAAAGCCCCCCGGAAACCAAATTTCGCTAGAATGACATCTAGATAGGGCCAAAGCACACTATCAAATGCTTTATTGATACCAAGTCCCAATATCAAGGCCTTACGTTGGAATAGATCTGCATCCTGAATGATATTGGAGGCTAATTGGATATTATCCGTTATTTGTCTGGAGGGAATAAAACCAGTCTGTTCTGGAGCAACCAGAGATGAAATAATGGGGGCTAAGCGAGCCGCCAACAGTCTTCCAAAGATCTTGAGATCATTATTAAGGAGAGAAATCGGCCTATAATTTTGGGGGAAAGAGTGATCCTTATTGGGTTTGGGAATTAAAGTCATATTGGCATGCAGCATATCTGGGGGAAGAGAGTTGCCCTGTAGAATAAAATTAAAGACCTGTGCCAATTTAGGGGATAAAAAGTCTACAAATTTCTTATAATATGTGGACGTAAAGCCATCAGGGCCTGGGGCTTTGGAAGTTTTAAGGGACTTGATCACGGTCGCAACTTCTGCTTCTGTACATGGGGCATTCAAACTATCAAGCTGCTCCTCAGTTAGGACAGGTAACTTCAGGCTGTTTAACCATGAGTAAGATATATCCGGATTGTTGATCTCTGGGGGAGAGAGCAACTTCTTATAAAATCGTGAGAAGACATCAAGTACCTCCTTAGGATGTGAGACCAAGTTGTCTCCTTCATCCCTCACCTTATATACATGTGCCGGCTGGAGAGACTGGTGGAGCTTCCTGGTGAACATGGCCGAAGCAGTATTACTGTGCAGAAGGAACCTAGCCTTTGCCCACTTAAGAGATTTTTCCGTGGCCGAGGACCAGGGCAGCCATCAGAAATTTTGGGGCCCCTTACACAGCTTTAGGCCAGGGCCCTCTGGGCCTGGCCACCAGGTTACATCCTCCTCCTCTGCGGGGGCCTGTGAATGCATATGATTGGCTGCTAGGTTGCCAGGCGGTCTTAGCAACCAATAATTTTGACAGCGGTGGCCAGCGGCAGGATGGGAGTCAGGAGCCAGTGCAGCAGGTGTCACCAGCAGGAGTCGGGTCTAGTTGTCAGTGTAGGGGAGGAAAGGAACAAAATAGGTGCCAACTTGGAGCACGGGACATCCCGAGGGACTGGGCCCCCCCGGGACGCCCGGCCCCCCTACATCTGTATGGGCTGTACCCCTCTGATGGCAGCCCTGCCGAGGACAATATGGAGTCTAGAGCAACTCTCTTCTGTGAAATTTGGTGTAGTACATCTGGTGAGTGATTCTGGCTATGCGTATGATATAGTTTATGCAGGTCAGATGTCAGTGAGCGGATATCTGCCAGTCGTTTGCGTTTGGCTTGAGTAGCTAGTTCTATTAATTTACCTCTCATCACTGCCTTATGAGCAGCCCAGAGCATAGGGGGTGACACTTCACCATTATCATTAAGGGCGAAGTACTCACGCAGATGGTCAGCTACTGTGGTGAATGTCTCTAAATTAGAGAAGATAGAGTCGTTCATTCTCCAGTTCGATGCAGAGTACGGAAGGCCAACATGATCCGTATTAAAGGATACTACATGATGGTCAGACCATGGACATACATGAATATCCGCCGATGAGGAATTTGCCAATAAAACTGGTGTACTAAATATATAGTCTAACCTAGCATAACTATCATGCGGGTGCGAGTAATGGGTATATTCTCTCACACCAACATTCAATGCCCTCCATGTATCTAATAATTGACAGTTGGTTAATGATTTATGTAAAGTTCGTGGAAAAGCGTTGGCCGTGCTCACCGATCAGCTCTTGTCAAGCATGGGGTGTGCCACCAGATTGAAATCGCCTCCAACCAGGACATGTGCAGAGGAAAATCGTTCCAGGATCTGGAAAAAATGTTGAAAAAAAGAACCCTGTGAGACATTCGGGGCATAAAGATTTGCAATTGTTATAGATTTACCCTGAATAGTACCCTGTACTATAATGAACCTGCTATCTGGGTCTCTATATACCTTTTGCACATCAAAGAACAGATGACCACATACCAGGATCATGACACCCCTCGTCTTTGAGGTATATGTGGTGAAATAGACTTGTTTATAAGCCTTATCGAAGAATTTGGGGTGGTTTTGGGTAGCAAAATGAGTCTCCTGTAGCATAATAATATCTGCGCCTAAGTGCTTATAAAAGCGGAATGCTTTACGTCTCTTTTGAGGGGTATTAAAACCCCTCACATTATGTGAGATTACCCGCAGCCCCATATCTGGGTATACAAGTGGAGTCTATAACCCTCTTGTCCACAAGGCACTAACATATCCAGCGAGTCATAATAAGGCACTTGATAATTCTTATAAGAAAGGCGTGTATCCACCATGGGTTTCCGTGGCAACTCCCTGTTTGCGCCCAGTGGTCAACGCATAGTCAGGAACATAGCAAACAAAAATGAGAAACTTATTTTCATATAAAAAACAATGAACAACAAAAAATAAAAATTAACAAAACTTAGCGTTCTTGTCATTGGAGAACTTCGGGGGACAGAACCCCGGTTCCAAGAGAAGAATAACCAAGGACTAAATCGTCCTACACTCTTTGGAATAGGTATCAAACCTACAGCATCAAGCAGTGTACCTTAGCCTTCCCTGCTGCAAATATCGTGCAGGGAATCCTCGGCAACTACAGCAAGTGCTGAAGAGTGGGGGGAGTAAGAGAGTGAGCACCTAGAGCCTTCAGTGTGGCCCCAAGAAATTGCAAGGGGAGAAAAAGAAAAATAACCAACATGAAAAAAAAAAAGGTCCAGCAGTAGCTCAAATTAAAAACAGTCAGTGGTGGAAAAGACCAACAACCCCTTAAGGGCGCAAAAATATGACCAAAAAAAAAAATAGGAAAAGAAGTCGCTGAGCCTCACGGAGACCCACATCCTCTCCCCATGCCCGATGATATAAGACTCAAATACTCATATCCTAGTAGGATAGAGAATATGGCATGGGAGGGGTGGGGGCCAATCAGTCTGGGTAAGATCCACTCCTGGAAATTTCCTCGTTAGGGATGGTCAAGGAACACGATCCCTAGACCGGGTTCCTCCATTATTGGTTCTCTGTGGTGATGGTGTCGCCCAAATGGCAGATGGGCGTGGGGTAGACGGAAGTCTCGGATTATTTTGGGGCGCCAAGAGACCCAGTTTAACCAGGAGCTCCTTACCCTCCATGACATTAAATACTGTATAAGTGGAGCCATTGTGGGGTACTGTGAGTTTAAATGGGAATCCCCATCGATATCTGATCCTGGCCGACTGGAGTACTGATGTGACTTCCTTCATCCTTCTTCTTTTATCTAGTGTCGTTGGGGAGATGTCTGGATAGATTTGAATGGTAACCCCCTCTAGTTGAATATGTTGTGTGGTACGTGCAGCTCTGAGGATATCCTCCTTCACAACATAGTCCTTGAAGCACATTATTATATCCCGAGGGGGTTTATCTGGGGTAGGTTTAGGCCTGAGGGCTCTGTGGAGCCTGTCGCAAGCAAAGGCCGAAGCAGGGTGTTCAGGGAGGAGGGAGCCAAAAAGCTTCTTCATTGCAGCCGCAAGGTCTGTGGTGGTCTCCGGCACCCCCCGCACCCGGAGGTTATTTCTACGATTGCGGTTGTCCAGATCTTCCAGGTGTGATTGAAGCTGGACAACCGTATCAGAGAGAGTCTCATGATCCTTCCTTAGGTCTGTGTGTGCCAGGGCTAGCTCATCATGCCTGGTCTCCAACATGTCCGTCCTGCCTCCCAAAGCCGCTATCTCCGCGGTGAGGGTGTTCGTGGACTTGTGGAGTTCGGCCTGAAATTTTTGAGCAATGCGATCATACATGATGGCAAGACTGTCCTCCAGATCAGCTTTCGTAAGTTGTGGAGTGTACTCACTGCGGTCCACGGAGACAGGAACAGGGGCGGCCTGGTTTGTAGTCTCCGCCGGAGCCTGCGGGCTGCGGGCGCCATCTTGGGACATGGTCTTCTCCCTGACTCGGAGAAGATAGGTCGTCAGGGACCGCTGGACGGGCTTCTTCTTGCGTTTCTTGGGGGTAGGCATACACTAGAAGTCCCACGGGGGTGATCGGGTAGGAGAGGAATAGAATCTTCCAGCAGGAAAGCCCCGGGGAGTGATAAAAGGCTCAATCTAGCTTAGAGCGTCTCCTACATGCGACCGTCCGGATCCGCGGCTTGGACACGCCCCTGTCATGCCTATTTCTATTACAAGGGATGTTTACATTTCTTGTAATAGGAATAAAAATGATCAAAACATTTTTTTTTAAAAAAAACTGTGTAAAAATAAAAAATTATTAAATAAAATAAATAGGAAAAAAAAAAAAATTAAAGCGCCCTGTCCCCGTTAGCTCGCGCGCAGAAGCGAACGCATACGCAAGTCCCGCCCACATATGTAAACGGTGTTCAAACCACACATGTGAGGTATAGCCGCGATCGTTAGAGCGAGAGCAATAATTTGAGCACTAGATCTCCTCTGTAACTCTAAGCTGGTAACCTGTAGAAGTTTTTAAAATGTTGCCTATGGGGATTTTTAAGTACCAATGTTTGGCGCCATTCCGCGAAAGTGCCCAATTTTGAAGCATGACATGTTGGGTATCTAATTACTCGGCGTAACATTATATTTCACATTATGGTATAAAATTGGGCTAAATTTACTGTTTTCTTATTTTTTAATTAAAAAAGTGAATTTTTGCTAAAACAATTGCATTTGGAAGACTGCTGCGCAAATATGGTGTGATAAAAAATATTGTAACGATCTCCATTTTATTCTGTAGGGTCTCTGCTAAAAAAATATATATAATGTTGGGGGGTTCTAAGTAGTTTTCTAGCATACAAATGATTTTAGCTTGTAAACACCAAGTGTCAAAAATAGGCCCAGTCTTAAAAGTGGATAAATGGACAACTTTGTGTAAAGTGCTACTTGGATGTTGGGCCTCTGTATGTGGCTAGGCTGTGTAAAAGTGTTACACATGTGGTATCGCCATACTCAGGAGGAATAGCAAAATGTATTTTGGGGTGCAATTTTTGCTATGTACATGCTATGTGTTAGAAATATTGCATAAATGGACAACTTTGTGTAAAAAAAAAGCATTTTCATTTTCATTCCACATTTTCCAAAAACTTGTGGAAAACAAATGACATCTTCAAAAGACTCATTATGCCTCAAAGATTATACGTTGGGGTGTTTGCTTTCCAAAATGGGGTCATTTTATGGGGGTTTCCATTGTCCTGGTGCTCCAGGGCCTTCAAAAGTGCGATAGGTTGTCAGGAAATTATATGTGTAATTTGTGCTCCGAGAATGCCGAACGGTGCTACTTGGATGTTAGGCCTCTGTATGTGGCCAGGCTGTGAAAAAGTCTCACACATGTGGTATCGACATACTCAGGAGGAGTAGCAGAATGTGTTTTGGCATGTAGTTGCAAGTATACATATGCTGTGTGAGAGAAATAACCTGTTAATACAACAATTTGTAAAAAAATAAAAAATAAAATCTTAATATTGCAAAGAATTGTGGGAAAAAATTACAACTTCAAAAAACTCACCATGCCCCTTATTAAATACCATGGAATGTCTACTTTCCAAAAAGGGGTCATTTGGGGGGTATTTGTACTTTCCTGACTTTTTAGTGTCTCAAGAAATGAGATAGGCCTTCAGTACATCAGGTGTGATCAAGTGTGATCAATTTTCAATGATTAGCACCATAACTTGTGGACTCTATAACTTTAACAAAGACCAAATAATATACACTTATTTGGGTTATTTTTACCAAAGATAAGTAGCAGTGTAAATTTTAGCCATAATTTGTGAAGAAAAATTACTAATTTGCAAAATTTTATGACAGAAACAAAGAAAAATGCATTTTTTCACAATATTTTCAGTCTTTTTTTATTTATAGCACAAAAAATAAAAAACCCAGTAGTGATTAAATACCATCAAAAGAAAGCTCTATTTGTGTTAAAAAAATGACACAAATTTTTTATGGGTACAGTGTTGCATGACTGAGTAATTGTCATTCAAAGTGTGAGAGCGCTGAAAGCTGAAAATCGGTCTGGGCAGGAAGGGGGTGAAAGTGCACTGTAGGCAAGTGGTTAATGACATATATGTAAATTACCGTGTAGGTCGGCCCATACCCCTAATAGCAAAACCAAAACAGAAATAAGATGGGGCTTTCTAGGCCAGTTGGGAGGAGGAGAACCACAAACTACAACAATTCATATAAATATATATATATTTATTAATACATACAGTATTTAAAAAACATGTACAAATGGGACATGTGGGAGGTCCCATATGAAGAATACAAACAAATTAAAAAACACAGAAATACATTCCCTATCTGGGAATGCCGATACTTATAGCAGATGTTGAAGCAGGTCTCAGATGAAACACGGCCTAGGGGTCCCAGCAAGCCAACGCATTTCTCATAGGGCTTCATCAGGGCCAAAGAGACCAGACAAGCGCGGTATTTCCCACTGCATGCAGAGACAGGAATGGCAGGGCAGTCCATCGGATTACTATATCAAGATGGAAGGTCCAGGTATCATTTCCATAATCGTAAATTCTTATTTGAATACTCCTCAGAGGTGTATATATATATATATATATCTCCTCCAAATAGTAAGTTCTTTGGTTTAGATTGTTGTCCTATTTACATCAAACAGGGTGCACAATAACTCATTTCAATTAGAGCGGGCTGTAATGGCGTTATATAGAATACACATACGGGTTTTCTGTAATTATACATCTGATGGTGCCAGAAGAGACGACATAGTTTCCACTTAATGTAATCCAATAGAGGATTGAGGCAGGGAGCTTTAACCACTTGCCGACCGCTCACATTGACCGTACTGCGGCAAAGTGGTTCGTTATCGTTCAGCGACGTAGACCTACGTCGCTGGACTCCTTCCCTTGTGGGCGGCGCGCGCGCGCCGCCGGAGGCTCGCTCCCACTGTATTCAGACACAGCAGGAGTCGGGCCAGGGGAGGAAAGGCGGTGATCACCCCCACTCTTCCCCGATCATCGGGGATCGATTGAGGAAATCCTCCCACTTGTGTAAACAAAGCGAGTGGATCTTCTCTGTGACAGGTAGGGACAGATCACAGGATTCAGCATAGCTCAACCTGCGATCTGTGCTTGTGTCACACAATCCCCTCCCCCCACACATGTCAGTAAGCACCAGGCATACATTTACCCCTTGATCACCAATAAAAGTTAACCCCTTCCCTGCCAGTGTCATTTCTACAGTAACAGTGCATATTTTTAGCACTGATTACTGTAGTAATGTCACTGGTACCCCCAAAAGTGTCAAAAATGTCAGGTAGGTGTCCAATCTGTCCGCCGCAATGTCGCAGTCCCGCAATAAAAAAAAAAATCGCAGATCGCCGCCATTACTAGTTAAAAAAAACCAATAAAAATGACATAAATTTCCCGTAGTTAGTAGCTGCTTTGCGCAAACCAATCAAAATATTGCAATTTTTTTTTACCAAACATATGCAGCAGAAAACAAATTGCCCTAAAATGTTAAAAATGTTGATTTTTACATTTTTTTGTGGGTAATTTCATATAAAAAAAATGTGAAAAATATAATTTTTTTTCAGAATTGTCGCCCTTTTTTTGTTTATAGCGCAAAAAGTATAAAATCGCACAGGTGATCAAATACTACCAAAAGAAAGCTCTGTTTGTGGGAAAAAAAGGACGTAAATTTTATTTGGGTACCGTGTCGTACAACCGCACAATTGTCCGTTAAAATAACGCAGTGCCGAATTTCAAAATATGGCCTGGTCATTGAGGGGGAAAATCCTTCCGGTCCAGAAGTGGTTAAACAAATAAAGACTGACAATTTGAAAAAAAAAAACAAAAAAAAAAACGATATTTTTAATTTCTGCTGTAAAACAAATCCAATAAAAAATCTAAAAAGGCAAATTTCTTCATAAATTTGGATCAATATGTATTCTACGACATGTTTTTGGTAAGTGTATACTGATTGGTTTGCGCAAAAGTTATAGCGTCTATAAACTAGGGGATATATACTAACATTTTTATTTTTACATTTTCTTTTTTATACCAGTAATGGCGGTAACCAGTGATATATAGTGTGACTGCGATATTGCGACAATCTGACACTAACTGACACTTTTGGGAACCAGTGACACCAGTGACAGTAATCAGTGCTAAAAATATGCTCTGTCACTGTACTAATGACACTGGCAGTGAAGGGGTTAACATCACGGGCGATCAACTGGTTAAATGTGTGCCTAGCCAGTGTTTTTGTGTGCCGTGTGTTGCTTTTACTAAAGGATTTGCTTTGCAGGGAAACAAAATCCATCAAATGCCCGCTGATAGGACGGAGCTCTTCATTGTTTACATAGTCCGTCCATTGTGTCTTCTCTGTGATCAGCGGGTGCCGGCGGACATCCATTGGCCGGCACCCTCTGATCGGCTTGTGCTGTGACCAATCACAGCAGAAGTGGTGCGCACGCACGCCCGACAGTTCAGAATATATATATATATATATATATATATATGACTCTGCACAGAGCGGCCGACCTAGACCAGTAAATCTGTCTCTGTGTGATTCTTGCCCAGTATACACCACTGTATACTCCCTCACCTCTCACACCATCCACTTACCTCAGGATATTGACCTTTGATTGATTTATATACAATATCTCACAAAAGTAAGTACACCCCTCGCATTTTGGTAAATATTTTATTGTATCTTTTCATGTGACAACACTGAAGAAATGACACTTTGCTACAATGTAAAGTAGTGAGTGTACAGCTTGTATAACAGTGTAAATTTGCTGTCCCCTCAAAATAACTCAACACACAGCCATTAATGTCTAAACCCCTGGTAACAAAAGTGAGTACACCCCTAAGTGAAAATGTCCAAATTGGGCCCAATTAGTAATTTTCCCTCCCCGGTCTCATGTGACTCATCAGTGTTACAAGGTCTCAGGTGTGAATGGGGAGCAGGTGTGTTAAATTTGGTGTTATCGCTCTCACTCTCTCATATTGGTCACTGGAAGTTCAGCATGGCACCTCATGGCAAAGAACTCTCTGAGGATCTGAAAAAAAGAATTGTTGCTCTACATAAAGATGGCCTAGGCTATAAGAAGTGTGCCAAGACCCTGAAACTGAGCTGCAGCAGGGTGGCCAAGACCATACAGCAGTATAACAGGACAGGTTCCACTCAGAACAGGCCTTACCATGGTGGACCAAAGAAATTGAGTGGACGTGCTCAGTGTCATTTCCAGAGGTTGTCTTTGGGAAATAGACGCATGAGTGCTGCCAGCATTGCTGCAGAGGTTGAAGGGGTGGGGGAGGGATCAGCCTGTCAGTGCTCAGACCATACGCCGCACACTGCATCAAATTGGTCTGCATGGCTGTCATCCCAGAAGGAAGCCTCTTCTAAAGATGATGCACAAGAAAGCCTGCAAACAGTTTGCTGAAGACAAGCAGACGTAGGACATGGATTACTGGAACCATCTCCTGTGCTCTGAGGAGGGCAGTATTCCAACATGATATCACAGTGCAGGTGCATTTATACGGAGACTTGATTACACACAGGTGGATTCTATTTATCATCATTAGTCATTTAGGTCAACATTGGATCATTCAGAGATCCTCCCTGAACTTCTGGAGAGAGTTTGCTGCATTGAAAGTAAAGGGGGATGAATAATTTTGCACGCCCTATTTTTCAGTTTTTTTATTTGTTAAAAAAGTTTGAAATACCCAATAAATTTCGTTCCACTTCATGATTGTGTCCCACTTGTTGTTGATTCTTCACAAAAAATTACAGTTTTATATCTTTATGTTTGAAGCCTGAAATGTGGCAAAAGGTCGCAAAGTTCAAGGGGGCCGAATACTTTCGCAAAGCACTGTATCTATGATGAGAGTCTATATATGGCGGTATATGCTGTTTTATTGAAGATCCTTGATGCCATAGCAGTGGAGAGTTGGAGTGAGATATGCGTAAGCTTTATTGACTACTCTTGCAGAAGTAGTCCATCTTTTGGGGTAAGGGTCCGGTGGCGGATTCTTCTCAACATTTCTCCTGCATGCATTTTCGCACATTTATGGACTCATTTTTGGAATATTGTTTTTCATTTGCATATTGGACTTTTGAAGAGGTCTTAAGCGCTGCATTTGTGTGTTAATAGGAAAGGTCAGATGTTAAACATTCATCTCAATGTCTCACTGCAATGTGCAATCCATGAAAGACATTAAAATTCCCAACTCAACTCACCAACCAGTCTGCTAACCAACCAAATTAACCTGTCCAACAGTATGCATTACAAACAGGGGTTTAGTTCGCACACATTTGAAAATGCAGACGTAAACTGCAAGGCCCTGTCATGGCACCCTAACCCTTCTAAATTTACCATAAATACTCGAGTATAAGCCGACCCGAATATAAGCCGAGGCACCTAATTTTACCACAAAAAAACTGGGAAAACTTATTGACTCGAGTATGAGCCTAGGGTGGGAAATGCAGCAGCTACTGGACCCAACTGGACCACCACAACAACCAAAACAGGGGCTGCGGCATGGTACAGCGGATGCAGGAATGTGGGCATAGTACAGGAGATGGTACAGGCATGGCAAAGGAGATAATTCAGGCATGGCACAGGAGATGGTACAGGAATGGCACAGGAGGTGGTTCAGGCATGGCACAGGAGGTGGTTCAGGCATGGTACAGGAGATGGTTCAGGCATTGTACAGGAGATGGTTCAGGCATGGTACAGGAGATGGTTCAGGCATGGCACAGGAGATGCTACAGGCATGGTACAGGAGATTCTACAGGCATGGTACAGGAGATGGTTCAGGCATGGCACAGGAGATGGTACAGGCATGGTACAGGAGATGGTTCAGGCATGGCACAGGAGATGCTACAGGCATGGTACAGGAGATTCTACAGGCATGGTACAGGAGATGGTTCAGGCATGGCACAGGAGATGCTACAGGCATGGTACAGGAGATTCTACAGGCATGGTACAGGAGATGGTTCAGGCATGGCACAGGAGATGCTACAGGCATGGTACAGGAGATGCTACAGGCATGGTACAGGAGATGGTACAGGCATGGCACAGGAGATGGTTCAGGCATGGTACAGGAGATGGTACAGACATGGTACAGGAGATGGTACAGGCATGGTACAGGAGATGGTTCAGGCATGGTACAGGAGATGGTTCAGGCATGGCACAGGAGATAGTACAGGCATGGCACAGGAGATGGTTCAGGCATGGCACAGGAGATGGTACAGGCATGGCACAGGAGATGGTTCAGGCATGGCACAGGAGATGGTTCAGGCATGGCACAGGAGATAGTACAGGCATGGCACAGGAGATGCAATGCTGCAGGCATGGTGCAGGAGAATCTCCTGTACCATGCCTGCAGTACTGAGGAGATGCAGGGGCCGCTGAGGAGTCTTACTTACCTTTCCACCTTACATTTAAAAATGTTGCCGCCCGGCGCCAACACATCACTGCGCATGCGCCGTCTGCCTGGGAATAGCCAATTGGGTATGGTCTTTCCCGAGTGGCAGTGGCGCATGTGCACTGACCGGGAAAAGGGTAAGTGAGACTGTGACTCGAGTATAAGCTGGGGGGAGGGCTTTTTTAGCATAAAAAACATGCAGAAAAAGTTGGCTTATACTCGAGTATATACGGTATTAGAGTCTCCACATTGGGGGCACATGCATTCCAATGGAAAGATAGAGGGCAGGTGGGCCCTTGCACGCAGAAGTGAACGCATTCGTATGTCTCAGCCACATATGTAAACGGCATTCAAACCACACATGTGAGGTATCGCCGCAAATGTTAGAGCGAGAGCAATAATTTTAGCGCTAGGCCTCTTCTGTAACTCTAAACTGGTAACCCGTAAACATTTTTAAAGCGTCCCCTATGGAGATTTTTAGGTATTGAAGTTTGTCGCGAGGAGAAAAAATAAGCTGATCGCCGGCTGCTGTTTACATCACCTGATCAGCTGTCATTGGCTGACAGCTGATCACATGGTAAGGGGTCGGGACTGTCTTTCGGCTATAGCGGGGGCATGAAGAATTTAACCACTTGCCAACCGCCCACAATATATTTACTGCGTCAGTCAGCCCCTCCTGGGCAAAGTGACGTAGTACTACGTCACTCACCCAGGAGCCTGCAGGGGGCGAGCGCGCGCCGCCGGAGGCGCACTCCCGCCCCCGCTCCTTCCCTCACATCCCCGCACTAGTGACCGGCGGCTCCGATGTCCACCGGCCACTCGCGATCTCCCGCTGGAGAGGGAGAAAGGCAGGCGGGTGATGTAAACAAAGCCGCCTGTCATTCTCCCTGTGTAACTGCAGAGATCATACCATCCTGCTATGTAGGATCGTATGTCTCTGTGGTTACATCACAAGCCACGCCCCCCCACAGTTAGAATCACACCCATAGGGATACATTTAACCCACTGATCACTAATACAGTTAACCCCTTCCCTGCCAGTGTCATTTTTACAGTAACAGTGCATATTTATAGAACTGATTACTGTAGTAATGTCACTGGTAACCCCAAAAATGTCAAAAATGTCAGTCAGGGGTCCGATCTGTCCGCCGCAATGTCGCAGTCCCGCAAAAAAAATCGCAGATCGCCGCCATTACTAGTTAAAAAAAAAAACACCAAAAATTACAAAAATCTTTCCCTTAGTAAAAGCAATAACTTTTGCGCAAACCAATCAAAATACGATTATTGCGATTTTTTTTTTTACCAAAAATATGTAACAGAAAACAAATTGTCCTAAAATGTTAAAAAATTTTGATTTTTACATTTTTTTAGGGGGGAATTTCAATAAAATGTGAAAAATGTTATTTTTTTAAAACTGACGCTCTTTTTTTGTTTATAGCGCAAAAAAATAAAAATCGCACAGGTGATTAAATACCACCAAAAGAAAGCTCTGTTTGTGGGAAAAAAGTATGTCAATTTAATTTGGGTACAGCGTCGCACGACCGCGCAATTGTCCGTTAAAGTTATGCAGTGCCAAATCGCAAAATAGGGCCTGGTCAGGAAGGGGGCAAAATCTTCTGGGGCTGAAGAAGTTAAATAGTAAAGATTTCCTGTGTGTGATCTGTAAATACTAAATATATAAAAGCAGCAACATTGTATCATGTATTGTGCAACAAAACAACTGAATTGCGCTCTTTATCATTTTTTTTTATTTTAGCGACTGGTTGCATTTTTATGACGAATGTTCGGAGGGTCGTTCCCTTTCTTCTCGAATCTCAATCCAAGCAGAGTAGAAAAAGGGAACACGGAGAGAAAGGGAGGACACCCCAAAAGCTTGTCCTGAAAGTGTAACTTAGTACAAATAAAAAAAGTATCATTAGAGCACTCAGTTACAATGTATCGAGTAAATTGTACTCAATCTTCCATTAGTCTGGGGTTGAGCACCATGTGCGTTTGCTGTATCAATGGACTACAAGTCCCAGCAGGAGCTGCAATGCATTTTAATTCCTCATCAGCTGGGAGGCCAAGACTGCTCTGTGCTTTATTCTACAGCCATTCATGTATTATAGGTGTATGGGAAACTGGTCAAAGGGTTTTATTTTTTTCAGTGGAACTCTGCCACCACCTAGTGGTGAAATATGAGAATTACACATGACTAGATTTTAGTCCACACACTGCTGGATCAGCTGGAGCACACATCTGGAAAGGCCTTCTGTTTTTCATATTTCTACAATCTGAACATCTGCAGATGTTTTATTCTATATGAACTCATCATCCTCATCTCTTTGGCATCAACCTATACCATGGCAGCAGTGGAGAATGGAGCTAGGGGTATACAGGATACCCCCAATAATGCTACAGGGCCCCCCCCCCAAAATAAGATGGGGTCTTATATTAATTTTGGCTACAATAGACACATTAGGACCTATTTTCAGGAGGCGTCTTATCTATGTCCCCTGTGTGCCCTCACCCTGTCAGCTCAGGAGCCATTATGACATCTTTAATCCCAAAAATAAACCTTAGTTAAAGTCATTGTAAAAAGATTATATAATGTGAAGTGTGTCTCCTTTTGTAACATGGTTGTCAAAAATACCGTATTTACAGCGCCGCTGGGCGCTCACATGACCCGCTGGAACTTTTATTCCCCCGTTCCGAGGCTGCTGAGGGAAGGACGAGATCCCCGCTAATGTCAGCACCGCTCTGAGCACTGCTGAGGGAAGAGCCGAGATCCTCACTGACGTCAGTCCAGCTACTAGCACTGCTGAGGGAGGGGCCAAGATCCCCGCTGATGAGAGCCCCGCCCCCAGGACTGCTTAGGGAAGGGCCGAGATCCCCACTGATGTGAGCCCTGCTCCGAGCACTGCAGAGGAAAGGACCGATCAGCGGCGATCAGCGATTTTTAGCAGGACTGAGACATTGCGGCGGACAAATCTGACACTAAGTGACACTTTTTGGGGATCAGTGTGACACCAATACAGTGATCAGTGCTAAAAATATGCACTGTCACTATATAAATGACACTGGCAGGGAAAGGGTTAACATCAGGGGTGATCAAGTGGTTAAGTGTGCTGCTAGGGACTGCTCCATGCCTCCCTCTGCTCCATGCCTCCCCCTGCTCAATGTCTCCCTCTGCTCCGTGCCTCCCTCTGCTCCGTGCCTCCCTCTGCTCCGAGCCTCCCTCTCCTCCGTGTCTCCCTCTGCTTCATGCCTCCCTCTGCTCCATGTCTTCCCCTGCTTCATGCCTCCCTCTGCTCCATGTCTTCCTCCGCTCAATGCCGCCCTCTGCTACCTGTCTTCCTCTGCTACAAGTTTCCCTCTGCTCCATGGCTCCCTCTGCTCCATGGCTCCCTCTGCTCCATGCCTCCCTCCGCTCCATGCCTCCCTCCGCTCCATGCCTCCCTCCGCTCCATGTCTCCATCTGCTCCATGCCTCCCTCTGCTCCATGCCTCCCTCTGCTCCATGTCTCCATCTGCTCCATGTCTCCATCTGCTCCATGCCTCCCTCTGCTCCATGTCTCCATCTGCCCCATGCCTCCCTCTGCTCCATGCCTCCCCCTGCTCCATGGCTCCCTCCGCTCCATGCCTCCCTCTGCTCCATGTCTTCCTCTGCTCCATGCCTCCCTCTGTTCCAGGCCTCCCCCTGCTCAATGTCTCCCTCCGCTCAATGTCTCCCCCTGCTCCATGTCTCCCTCTGCTCCATGTCTCCCCCTGCTCCATGTCTCCCTCTGCTCCATGCCTCCCTCTGCTCCATGCCTCCCTCCGATCCATGTCTCCCTCCGCTCCATGTCTCCCTCCGCTCCATGCCTCCCTCTGCTACAAGTTTCCCTCTGCTACAAGTTTCCCTCTGCTCCATGCCTCCCCCTCTGCTCAATGCCTCCCTCTGCTCCATGTCTCCCTCTGCTCCATGCCTCCCTCTGCTCCATGCCTCCCTCCGATCCATGTCTCCCTCCGCTCCATGTCTCCCTCCACTCCATGCCTCCCTCTGCTACAAGTTTCCCTCTGCTACAAGTTTCCCTCTGCTCCATGCCTCCCCCTCTGCTCAATGCCTCCCTCTGCTCCATGTCTCCCTCTGCTCCATGCCTCCCTCTGCTCCATGCCTCCCTCTGCTCCATGCCTCCTCTCTGGAGTACATAAAAATCACAGACCTCAGATCAGCCGCGTCTTGCAGAGTGGTGTGCTGCACAGAAAAACACAGGAAGGGGGAGGGGCGGGATCAGTACACTCTGCTCTGCACTGTCAGAGCAGCAGGGAGAGATGCTGGCTGTAATATTTTGCTTGCAGTGTGCAGGAACCAAGCCGCCCACACTCATCCCTGATTCGCTGGGACTCCAGGACACGGACCATTTTCTGGGATGGTCCTGGCGATTCAGGGATGGTTGGGAGATATGGGAAGATCTAAAGCAAACTACTAACTGTCTTTACGACTCTGTTCACACAGGTGGGACTTCAGATGTGATTTGAGTTTCCATGCCTGGGAAGGGGTTCAGCGCGGCTCCGAAACGCTGCACTATGGCTTCTGTCATGTGATCATTCTTTAACCACTTGCTGACCGCCCCACGTTCATATACCGCACCGCCTCCTACAGGCAAAATCACATTCCTGTACATCGCCTTCTATCTCAGGGTTTGCGGCGCGCACGCGTGCCGCTGGTGACCAGCTTCCACTGTCATTGGACAAAGCAGAAGCCAATCAGCGGGTCCGGCTGACCCAATGTCCACCCAGGACTCGCCAATCTTTCCTGACAGGCAGGACAGCGATCTGTCTATGGAAACAAAACAGAGCACTGCGTCTCTGCAAAACAGGAACCCGGATCTCTGTCTTCCCCCAGTCAGAGCACCTCCCCCAGACAGTTAGTAAGCACTCCCTAGGCACACATTTACAGGAGTTGTAAAGTCAGAAAGGTTTTTTATCTTAATGCATTCTATGCATTAGGATAAAAATCCTTCTGCGTGTAGCAGCACCCCTAATACTTACCTGTGCCCCCTCTCTATCCAGCGATGTCCATGAGTCCCTCGGCCGTCCTGGGACTCTCCCTCCTGATTGGCTGAGATACAGCCACGGCACCATTGGCTCCCGCCACTGTCAATCAAAGTCAGTGAGCCAATCAGGAGAGAGAAGGGACAGGGCCGGACATCAGCTCCGTGTCTGAATGGACACAGGGAGCTTCAGGTCAAGACGGGTGTCCCCATAGCAAGCTGCTTGTTGTGGGGGCACTCGATAGGAGGGAGGAGCCAAGAGCAGCAAAGAGGGACCCGAGAAGAGGAGGATTGGGGCTGCTCTGTGCAAAACCAACTGCCCAAAGGAGGGAAGTATAATGTGATCGCTGTTCACAATCGCTTTAACCCTTTGATCGCCCCGGATGTTAACCCCTTCCCAGACAGTGTCATTAGTACAGTGACACTGATTGCTGTATTATTGTCTCTGGTCCCCAAGAAAAGTGTCACTTTGTGGTTTATTTAGTAAAGCTAGAGAGGGGAAATGAGTCACAATTCTGCAGAGAAACCAATCAGCTTCCAGGTTTTATTGCTAAAGCTTAACTAAACAAGCCGCCAATAACTGAGCCGGGAGCGCTGTCGGCACAGATCTAACTACAATCCGGCACACAAATATGTGACCCGCCAACCACCCCGAGGAGCCGCATATTTGCATACTGTTGGTGTGCAGGGGGTAAAATATTTTTAAAAAGGCATGGGGTCCCCCAATCCTTGGGGTCTGGTATGAATGTTAAGAGAGACCCCATGCCAAAAAGCGTGGGGTCCCCCCCAATGTTCATACCAGTCCCTGCAGCCTGGCAGGCCAGAAAAGGGGGGGGGGTGAGTGTGTGATCCCACAAAACATACCAGGTCACAAGCCCTCAAATTGAGAGGTACCCCCCTCCCCGGCAGAGCACCTTGTACCAATTTTAATGAGGACAAGGGCCTCTTCCCCACAACCCTGGTCCTGTGGTTGGGGGGCTTTTTGGAATCAGGAAGCCTGCTTTAACTTTAAGGTGCCCCCCTTATGTGAATAGGTATGGGGGGGGGGGGTATATGGTACCCTGATTCATTTGCCAAAAAAAAAAAAAAAAAAACAATCAGTATAAGTGAAGACTCAAAGACAGTTTTGACCCGTCCATCGCCAGTGATGTACAGTGAGGTCATAATGAATGACGGCTGCTTTGGGAGGTGGGGAGGGAAGGCTCATTGATAGAGGTGGGGAGGGAAGGCTCATTGATGGAGGTCAGGAGGGAAGGCTCATTAATAGAGGTGGGGAGGGAAGGCTCATTGATAGAGGTGGGGGGGAGGCTCAATGATGGAGGTGGGCAGGGAAGGCTCATTAAGGGAGGTGGCGAGGGAAGGCTCATTGATAGAGGTGGGGGGGGGGAGGCTCATTAATGGAGGCCGGGAGGGAAGGCTTATTGATGAAGGTTAGGGGGAGGCTAATTAATGCAGGTAGGGGGAGACTCATTGATGGAGTTGGGGAAGGAAGTCTCATTGATGGAGGTGGGGAGGGAGTCTCATTGATGGAGGTGGGGGGGCTCAATGATGGAGGTGGGGGGGAAAGGCTCATTAATGGAGGCCGGGAGGGAAGGCTTATTGATGAAGGTAGGGGGAGACTCATTGATGGAGGTGGGAAGAGAGGGAAGGCTTGCTGATGAAGGTGAGGAGGGAAGACTAATTGAGGGAGGTGGGGAGGGAAGGCTCATTGATGGAGGTGCAGGGAAGGCTCACTGATGGACGTGGGAAGTAAGGCTCATTGATGGAGGTGGGGAGGGAAGGCTCATTGATAGAGGTGGGGAGGGAAGGCTCATTGATAGAGGTCAGGAGGAAAGGCTCATTGATGGAGGTGGGGGGGGGGCACAATGATGGAGGTGAGGAGGAAAGGCTCATTGATGGAGGTGGGGGGGGGGCTCAATGATGGAGGTGGGGAGGGAAGGCTTATTGATGAAGGTGCGGGGAAGGCTCATTAATGGAGGTGGGGAGGGAAGGCTCATTAAAGGAGGTGGGGAGGGAAGGCTCATTGATAGAGGTGGGGGGGAGGAAGGCTCAATAATGGAGGTGGGAAGTAAGGCTCATAATTGATAGAGATGGGGAGGGAAGGATGACATGTGTAATCCAGTTCAATAGAGAAGCTGTTTTGCTGGCAAAAGGGGGACCTACTCAATATTAGGTGGGTGGTCATAATGTTTGGCTGATTGGTGTATATCTCTATGGACACCCTAAATATATTTGCAAACCTTCTTCCAATCAATGCAATGCCCCATAACTTACAACACCAAGCTGCAAGCTAGCATGACCAGCGGCCCTGGTACTGCTGTGGTTGTGGCAAAATGTATACAAGAGGTCACGTTTAGTGAGCAGTACTGCCATCAAAGGTGACCCATTCAGCTGAGCCATTGTAGCATGGTAAAAGCTGGTCAACTCTTCCTTTAGTATCAGCAAGTAGAGCTTCAATGTAGAAGACCCCTCAGCCACATACAGCCCTGCTGCCCGGGTCCCAGCCTGGAGAATAGGAACCTCATCATTCTGAAAGGAATCCACTTCCACATCCGATGTGCCATCAGAGGAGGAATACAAAGTACCTGATGCTGAGTAATGAGATGTCTCCAGGAACATTTCCTGATGAGTAAGGGATCACTAATGTTGGCGTGGCAGAGTCTGCAGTATAAGGAATCCCTGTGGAGGACACACATTAAATATTAACCCTTATGCTGCTGAATGGTATAATCTTCTTCACTTAATCCTCTACAGAGAGAACAATGAGTACTAATCCTTTGTGACACTGGACGCATGACTGGGCTACACCTCGACCCCGGGCCTTCCTTCATCTCTTCACGTCTCAGCTTTTCTCTTCATTTTAAATGTCAAATGAGTGGCGGCAATATCAAAGGAAACCCAAGACTGAGATTTGTGTTTAATAAATATCAATTAGCACCAAACCATCAATTAACACGAGTGGAATCACAGCCAACCAATCAGTGACGACTTTCTCCTGCCGGCATGTTGTAACAAGTTTGGTGAATGAAAGTCATCTCTAGAATTTGGGTAAAAATGGAGCGTACAGTGAGCCGGCGGTAGAGAAAATAAAGAATACGTATCAGGAGAACGAGGAGACAGCGTGTCAGGTGTGCGTTCTGAGAGTGGAGCCGGGGGAAGAGTGGAAGACATTGTATATAGAGAGATGACTATAGAAAGGATACATTGTATATAGACAGATGAATATAGAAAGGATACATTGTATATAGACAGATGAATATAGAAAGGATACATTGTATATAGACAGATGACTATAGAAAGGATACATTGTATATAGACAGATGAATATAGAAAGGATACATTGTATATAGACAGATAAATATAGAAAGGATACATTGTATATAGACAGATGACTATAGAAAGAATACATTGTATATAGACAGATGAATATAGAAAGGATACATTGTATATAGACAGATGACTATAGAAAGGATACATTGTATATAGACAGATGAATATAGAAAGGATACATTGTATATAGACAGATGAATATAGAAAGAATACATTGTATATAGACAGATGACTATAGAAAGGATACATTGTATATAGACAGATGAATATAGAAAGGATACATTGTATATAGACAGATGAATATAGAAAGGATACATTGTATATAGACAGGTGACTATAGAAAGGATACATTGTATATAGAGAGATGACTATAGAAAGGATACATTGTATATAGACAGATGACTATAGAAAGAATACATTGTATATAGACAGATGAATATAGAAAGAATACATTGTATATAGACAGATGACTATAGAAAGGATACATTGTATATAGAAAGGATACATTGTATATAGACAGATGAATATAGAAAGGATACATTGTATATAGACAGGTGACTATAGAAAGGATACATTGTATATAGACAGATGAATATAGAAAGGATACATTGTATATAGACAGATGACTATAGAAAGGATACATTGTATATAGACAGATGAATATAGAAAGGATACATTGTATATAGACAGATGAATATAGAAAGGATACATTGTATATAGACAGATGACTATAGAAAGGATACATTGTATATAGACAGATGAATATAGAAAGGATACATTGTATATAGACAGATGAATATAGAAAGAATACATTGTATATAGACAGATGACTATAGAAAGGATACATTGTATATAGACAGATGAATATAGAAAGGATACATTGTATATAGACACATGAATATAGAAAGGATACATTGTATATAGACAGATGACTATAGAAAGTATACATTGTATATAGACAGGTGACTATAGAAAGTATACATTGTATATAGACAGGTGACTATAGAAAGGATACATTGTATATAGACAGATGACTATAGAAAGGATACATTGTATATAGACAGGTGACTATAGAAAGGATACATTGTATATAGACAGATGAATATAGAAAGGATACATTGTATATAGACAGATGAATATAGAAAGAATACATTGTATATAGACAGATGACTATAGAAAGGATACATTGTATATAGACAGATGAATATAGAAAGGATACATTGTATATAGACAGATGACTATAGAAAGGATACATTGTATATAGACACATGAATATAGAAAGGATACATTGTATATAGACACATGAATATAGAAAGGATACATTGTATATAGACAGATGACTATAGAAAGGATACATTGTATATAGACAGATGACTATAGAAAGGATACATTGTATATAAACAGATGAATATAGAAAGGATACATTGTATATAGAAAGGATACATTGTATATAGAAAGGATACATTGTATATAGACAGATGACTATAGAAAG